>NC_143014.1:146949553-147249553 GCF_055824585.1 Amblyomma mixtum | reverse complement strand
ACACACGGGAGAACAGAACAAAATCCTCGCGAAAAATACAGGAAAAAGAAAGACAAAAAGGAAAGGCACACTACTTGTCTCTCATACGAGCATCGAGCGGGGAGGACTGGCTGGGTGTCGGGCAGTCAGGCAGTCTTTAGGCGTTCCAGTGTCGATGCACTGTTGCCGGCGTTTCCCACGTTGGCCTTCAACGCTGCCGCAGCGTCAGCGTCTGTGGGCTCCCAGCACAGTTCCCAACGCTGGCGCCAAAGGCGGCCTGTGTGGAGCAGCTGACGGATGGACGGAGAAGAGTGGCGCCTGGGCCTGGTGGTTGAGGCTCTCGACGACGGATGTCCGGGTCTGGTGGCCCGGACGTCTGCGGCTGAGGCCCAAGCCCGGAACTCGGGGAGCCAGCAGAACTCGTCCACGTCCGTCGCCCACCGCGCTCTTCTCTTCTCTGCCACGTAATCCTCTTCCACCTGTCCCGGCGTACCCCTCCGCACGCGCTCCGATCGTGCTTTTTTGTCTTCTGCCTCACAATCGACGCTGCGTGGCGCTATCTCCTTACAGAAGGCCCCCTCTTCGGAAGTTTTTTCCAAGGGAAAGAACTTAACTACAGGAGAGCGACCCCAGACGTGTTCGACGATCGCACCACAGAACACCACACCGCAGCGCGCACACTACACGCCACACACAATACGACGGTCGTCAATGTTCGAAGCGCACATAGACATTCGCCGCACACACAGCACAGAAAGTATATGAAAAGTCAACGTAAAGCGTCCATAGAGGGCGAAGAAACACGGAAGGCATAAAAAGTAGGTAGCCGACACCCAAAAACAAACATGAACAAACAAAGACAATGCAAACAAGAACAGGTGTGGGCTCCATTCTTCCGTATTCCATTCTTCACACCAAACCACTTCACCGTCCCTAAAACTCTTTCAGCTAGCACTTCCGCTTTCTTTTGTGAAACCGGTTTCTCCAAACCGATCTCGGTCTCCACCGTGATTTTAAATGTTCCCGTCCTACGATGTTATTCACTCTGTGCCGGCCGTTGTCCGCCGGCAAAGATGGAACAACGGCGTCATTTACTTTGTTCTCCCTTTCCTTCGACACAGTCGGTTGACACGTAGCACACGATCTGATATAACTCTTAATGTCAGCCTGTATACCGGGCCAATAAAACTCACTGAGCACCCTAGCTATCGTTTTCCGTATCCCTTGATGGCCGGATAATGCACTCTCATGCGCCAACATAAGGACTTGCGTGCGTAAGCACTTCGGTACCACCGCTTGCTCAACGACTCGGCCGGGACATACTTGGTATGTTCGGAAAAGAACACCGTCATCTGTATGAAAAGTATGGCCTGTCTGTCCTGCCACGAAATGTTTGCCCCAACTTTTTGCGACACACCTCTAAGGTCGGGTCTTCTTCCTGTTTGAGGCGAAACTCCGGCCGTGACAAGTGGAGTGTGTTAAGAGTGGGGCTTTTGCTACTCTCTGAAACTTTCGCTGTCACCGTAAGGGAACGAACATCGACCGAACTCGTCATGGCAAGGGAAACTGCCTGATCAGTTAGAACTGGCGGGTCGACCGAGAATGGAGCTTTAGCGCCAGGGACATTGCCTATTGTGATGTCGTACAAGGGTGTAGACAAGCACCGCGCGATGGCCTTACCCGAGAAGTATGGTGAAGAAATCACCACCTCCGCTTCCGGAACTTCTACACGGGTCCCATTGGCCAAGAATAATGTAGCCTTTTTCCCTGTAAGTGCCGCTGCCGGTACAAGGGACTCACGCACAACAATGCCGGTGCTGCCCGTATCCCGTAATACCGAACCAGGTTGGCCGAACACCTCACCGTGCCCCACGGGCATAGCAGCTTCCACAGGGTTGGAAGGGCGGACCATCATCTCTCCCAACTGGCCCTCTATGCGCGTTACCTCTGCAGGGTTATTGGGACGTGAATATTGAGGTGTCATGCAACAAGCGGACTCCTCACGGTCTCCTGGTCTCTTAGCTCTGCATGACTGGGCATCATGTCCTACCTCGCGGCACCAGGTCCAATACGATTGCTTCGGCTTCGTCCGACAATCCGCCGCCTTGTGCCCAGTCTTCTCGCAAAGAAAACACCGAAGGCGAGATTGTGAACCTGAAACCTCGTCCTTGGCTTTATTCATCGTATGTTCCCCCTGTTCTTTGAAGACCAACAAGTTATTTTGGCGCTGTGCTTCGAGAAAATGATCGGCAGCCTCCGCCAGCTTGCGAACTGTCTTGCCCTCCCGCTCACGTAAGAAAAGGGCTAAACGGGAGTGACAGTTGTTAAGGAATTGCTCGCTCACGACCATCTCGCGAACCACCTCAAAAGTGCGGCCTTCTCCCCGCATCTCGACCCAACGGTCAAAGAAACTAAACAACCTGGCAGCATATTGCGAGGCCGTTTCGCCATCTTGGGGCTTGCTCTGACGAAACTTTTCTCGGTACCCTTCCGCGGTGAACCTGAACCTCTGAAGCAAGGCAAGCTTCGCTTTGTCATAGTCCACGGAATCCTCAGGCGAGAGCCGACCGAAGACCCTAAGTGCTTCGCCGCCAAGGCACAAGCTCAACGCCGTAGCCCACTTTTCTTTTGGCCAACCCTGCCCCGTGGCCACATGCTCAAACCTCTTTAAGTAGGCATCGAGGTCATCCCGCGCTTCATTGAACTGTGGTATGAGGCTGTGCGGGTTAATGGAGCTGGCCGGTGCCACGCTACGCTCTCCACGGTCACTAGAAGGATTTGCGCCACCCTCCATGAGCGTTATTTTTAGCTGCAAGTTCCGCGCCTCTAACTCCAATCTCTGCTTCTCCGTCTCTAAATTCCGTGCCTCTAAATACAATTTCTGCTTCGTAGTTTCACGCTCTAACTCCAATTTCTGCTCCGTAGCTTCACGCTCAGCGTTTCTCTCTTCCCGTGCCTTACGAAGCTCGTCCTCCACCCACGCTCGCAACTCCGCGCCGCGCAAGCCCATGCGCTCGCGTAAAGCAACCAACTCTGAAGCGCTCATACTGTGCCTAAATTAACACAACAGGCAAATAAATAAAAACCGACCTCGTCCTGTCGTAGCGGACGCCAAATTTGTGAGGATGTAGAAGATTGCAGGTTGAATTTACGCAGACACTAAAGGTATAAGCAATAAACGAGGCGGCTTTTATAGGAAAGGAAACTAAATTCGGTATGGGCGTGAAAAGAGGAAAGAGGCAAAAGAGCAACGCGACAACACACGGAAAAAACACACGTGAGAACAGAACAAAATCCTGGCGAAAAATACAGGAAAAAGAAAGTCAAAAAGGAAAGGCACACTACTTGTCTCTGATACGAGCATCGAGCGGGGTGGTGGTGGTGGTGGTGAAAAACTTTAATCAAAGAGAGCTTGAGGGTAACAAAAAAAAAAAACCTGCTGCATGGTCGGTATCCTTAGTCCGGGACACCGCATGAC
The DNA here is from genome assembly GCF_055824585.1 of Amblyomma mixtum. Classification (NCBI taxonomy): domain Eukaryota; kingdom Metazoa; phylum Arthropoda; class Arachnida; order Ixodida; family Ixodidae; genus Amblyomma; species Amblyomma mixtum. The sequence goes on along the minus strand of NC_143014.1, from coordinate 147,246,096 downwards.
GAGGCCCCGTCTCGCGCCCGCTTGACCAGAGCCCTTTGGGACTCCAGTGTGGAGCAGTTGAGGAGGGCAGTCTCCCATGCCTCTCGGGTGGGGGTGGGGGAGGGGGGAAGGTGAGGATTCTGAGTACATGCCCACACCATGTGAAAGATATCGCAGATCTCTCCACAGTGCGGGCAGCGCCCATCTGTGTTCGGATCGAAGTGTTTTGCTATTGCAGGACAGAGAAGGGTTCCTGTCTGCAGGCGCCGCAGAGTTCGCTCCTCCGCCTTACTCAGCCCCTTGGCAGGTGCCGGGTAGAGACGGTGGCTGTCGCAATAATAAATTAGTATTTCGCGGAACCGCAGAAGCGGTTTATGAGCTTCTGAGCCATGAGAGCTAGGATGAGGAGCCCGGTGTGTGAGCGCTCGGGCGGCCGCATCAGCGGCCTCATTGCCTCGTAGACCCTGGTGGCCAGGAGCCCAGATCACTTTTGTGCGAGTTGGATCGGCGAGAGCACGTCTTAGAATTTGCGAGGCAAGAGGTGATATTTCGCCTGCAAGATAATGTTCACAGGCCCGGCGAGAGTCTGTGATAACTGTTCTAGATTTTGGATCGGCGGCAGCGAGAGCTATTGCGACTTCCTCCGCTCGTGTTGAATTTGGGGCCCGAAAAGATAGCCCATCGACATTCATTCCCCGGTGGACTACGGCAGCTGTGAAGAATCCCGCGGGCGACGGCCCTGTGATGTCCACGGAATAGACGCCCTCTTTATAGCCATATTGCCTCTCAAGCGTGCGAACCCGCGCTTGTCGTCTGCCTTCATGTGAAGCCATGTCCATGTTACGTGGGAGCGGAGCGACCAAGAGCATGTGGCGCCACAGCACCGGGATGTTCTCCGTCCCCTCTGGTATGCATGTGTGTTGGATGTGTAAACGGTTTAGCAGGCGGCGACCAGGCACCGTCTGCGATAGCCGCGTATATTGGTTCACGAGGTTGGCCTCCCGCAACTCCTGATAGGAGTTTACCACTCCCAACGCCTTCAGTTTGGCGTTGGAGGTAGCCACCGGGAGGTCCAGTGCTCGCTTTGTTGCCTTCCTGATGATGGCGTCAATGCGCTCGTCTTGTTGTTTGGTGGTGCGTAGGTACGGCACGGCGTAGAGGATCCGGCTGGTCACGAAGGCATAGGCGAGCCGTAGCGCGTCCCTGCCCCGCAGACCACCCCGCTTGTTGGAAACACGGTGGATCATGCGCCCTACCTGTTCACCTATGCTCTTGAGTTTCGCTATAGTAGAGTCCGGCCTAAGTTTGTTATTGATGAACAGACCCAGGATCCGGAGCTCCGCCACTTCTCTGATGGGACCGCCCGACAGAGATATGTGTAGAGACGTGTTGTTCTTGTGGTTTGTCCTGACGTGTAGAAGCTCTGATTTGGCGGGAGCACATTGGAGACCACAGTCGGCAGCATATGCTTCGACTATGGAGGCGGCCTGCTGAAGGCGGTCCTCCATCTCCCCAAGGCTCCCCTCGGTGGTCCAGATTGTAATGTCGTCTGCGTAGAGTGCGTGTTTTATGCCATCCACCTGAGCCAGTCGGCCGGGCAGGTGCATCATGGCGATGTTAAAAAGGAGCGGTGATAACACCGCCCCCTGTGGTGTACCTCGTGTACCCATAGAGTACGGGCCGTATTCCGCGTCCTCGATCCGGAGGAGTGCCTGACGCGCAGAGAGGAAGTCTCTGACATAGGCGAAGACCTTCGCCCCGCAGTTAGTGGTGTTCAAGTTAGAGAGTATGGTGCCATGTTTAACATTGTCAAACGCCCCCTTAAGATCGAGGGCGAGAATGGCCTTGTCGTTTTGTTGCATGGCTGTGGGTCGTATTATGTCCCTGTGTAGTTGGAGTAGGACATCCTGTGCAGACATGTGCGGGCGGAACCCGAACATAGTGTCTGCAAAGAGGCCCTTACCCTCCATGTATGGAGAGAGGCGATCCCGAACCATCGTCTCCATGAGCTTTCCCACACACGAGGTTAATGAGATGGGTCTCAAGTTGTCCGTAGTCACGGCTTTACCTGCTTTGGGGATGAACGTTACAAGCGATGTTTTCCATTCGAGTGGGAGCGGACTCCCATCCCAGATCTGATTTATGTATTGTAGCAAATGGAGGTATGCAGAGTCGGAGAGGTTCGCCAACAGTTTCACTGTTATGCGATCCCGACCCGGTGCCCCACCTCGACGCATTTTAGCCAGGGCCGCCTTAAGGTCATGCAACTCAAAAGGGGCGTCTAAATCCTGACTTGGCTTGCCGGAGTACGTGTACTCGGGCCCAACCGGGTCATTTGTGCGGCAGAGATACCTGTCGCACAAAGTGTCCGCAAGTTGCGCCGTCGTACCTTGGTACCCGTGCAGAGCCCGGCGGAGCTGTTTTTGCGTCTCCCCTTTCGTTTGAGAAGGGTCGATGAGGCTGCGCAAGAGACGCCAAGTCCCCTTCGAGCTCATCTGACGCGCTGCCGAGTTGCAGCGTTCTATCCAATTGGTGTGTGTGAGCTGGGCGGCATATGCCGCAGCCTGCTCCGTAAGTTGTGCAATGCGAGCTCTAAGCTTGCGATTCGTCTTGTGTTTCTTCCATCGTTTTGTTAAGCTCCGGCACGCCTCCCACAGATGCAGGAGATGATTGTCCACTGCGGGGATCTCGTCGGTGGTGTGAAGTGTTTGCGTGTGTTGTTTCTGTATGTTGGTGACCTGTGTTGCCCACTCCGCATAGCCGTCGGAGAATAGTACCGGAGGGACGTCCTGAGTTCGAAATTGGTGCCAATTGGTTATTTTCGCCTGGCCCCATTTTTTACGGGCTGCCTTCGCCAAAAGCGTGATGCGGAGAAGGCAGTGGTCGCTGCCCAGGGTATCCCCCAGGTTCTCCCATGTGGCGTTTGTAGTGTTCCTAACCAGAGATAAGTCAGGACACGAGTCAAGGGTGACCGAGTTGCCCACACGTGTGGGGCAAGACGGATCCGTGAGCAACGTAAGACGAAGGGTGGAGATGAGCTCCGCCAGCTTGCGTCCCCTGGATTTCTCGAAGTGATAGCCCCAGTGTAGACTGGGTGCGTTGAAATCCCCAATGATCACCAGGGGTTCGTTGTCAGCCGATTTGAGAGCACGATAGAAAATTTCGCTGAAAGTAACACGCGGCTTATGCGGGGGGCAATACACATTAAGCACATGTATTGACGGGTCGCGGCGCCTGAGAGGCAGAACCCTCACCATGGTGTATTCCTGCTGTCTCCAGATCAAGATCGACCTGAATCGCGGTGTATGCTTTATGCACCAGGATGCAGGTCGAGGGGCCCCCCTGAAACGAGCTATACCCAGAGAATTTAGCATCATTGCCGGGCTCTTGCAAAGCAAGAAGCGCCGGCATGTCACCAAGGGACTGCAGGTAGAGCTGGAGATGTGACCGTTTTTTGCAGGCTCTGAAACCCCTGCAGTTCCATTGAATGATTTTGAATTGGTCTAATTTTTTAGCTTTCTGAGAAGGTTTGCCAGCCATATTGATGTTTTTATTTTACGGTGCTGGGTAGCCACTCGGTTCGGGGGCCGGCGCAGCCCCAGGTAGGGGTTGCATCAACGCCGCGGCTATCGGGCCGGAACCGCTTTCTTCCGCTGCCGCAGCGTCAGCGTCTGTGGGCTCCCAGCACGGTTCCCAGGTCTGATAGCCCGGGTGCGCCACGTAGGCGCCAGAGGCGGCCTGTGTGGAGCAGCTGACGGATGGACGGAGAAGAGTGGCGCCTGGACCTGGTGGTTGAGGCTCTCGACGACGGATGTCCGGGTCTGGTGGCCCGGACATCTGCGGCTGAGGCCCAAGCCCGGAACTCGGGGAGCCAGCAGAACTCGTCCACGTCCGTCGCCCACCGCGCTCTTCTCTTCTCCGCCACGTAATCCTTTTCCACCTGTCCCGGCGTACCCCTCCGCACGCGCTCCTCGTGCTTTTCGTCTTCTGCCTCACAATCGACGCTGGGTGGCGCTATCTCCTTACAAGGCATCTCTGCGGGCATATATGTGCACACAGTTCTCGCGCCGACCAAGTGCTGATTCTGTCGTCGCCAACTGTTGTACAGCTTCATGCTCGGGCCTTCTGCCACATATGCTCAAAATATCTGAGAAGTACCGCAGACGTACATCTCCTCGCGTTTGGCTCATTAAAAAAAAAAGATATAAAAATGAGCTCAGAGCTGATCGTCATGCAAACACACGCGGAACGTGAGGCGCCGACACGCAGGGCTTTATTGTAACGCCTTTCATTCCAGTGCCAGTACTCTGCTATAAAGAAACGCTACGCAGCTAAATTTATACAGTGCACCCGCTTGTTCTAGGTGGACGTTCAACAAGCTCGTATGCGCTTTTGTCGAGATTATGCGTTCCTTGCCCGTAGCAAAAGCCGGCGGCCGACAGACTACAGTTGAACGAAACGTATCCCGATTATTTTCTGCTTACAGCTTACAGGAAGCAGGTTACGAGCGTAGAAATCGCAACGACCACAGCAGAGTCCACCATGCAGGGTCGATCGTCGGCGGTCATACCAGTCATATAGTATACTTACTGCGTAGTAAGCAAACACGCAATAATCCGAGAGTACGGCTTGTTTGATAAACAACGCACGGACAGCTTTTCCGTCCTATGTGGTGTCGACTGAAACACGTTAGATTGCGATTGCTCATCGCATGCTTTTGAGGATTTCTTGAAGCTTACACAGCACACTGTGCACCGAAGGCACACGCTCGCGTTGTCGTCGCCGATGTATACGGGGGCGAGCTTGAACAGCTGCTTGTTCTGTAGTCTGCGGCACGCAGCCCTCAATAATTGCAAGCCGTTGTTTTCGATATCAAGCAGCCTATGTCTACCGTACTGGTGCGTAGCAATGAGACGCAGAACGCGCAAGGTCTATGAACGCGAAGCTAGAGAGAGCATCTGCCCTCCGTGATCCGCGACTTTCTTGCCGCCGTGATTGCCGGAAAGCTGGTTCCGGTGGCCGCCAGCTCACGTGACCATGATGCGTTTTCCTGTCAGAGACGAACTTGCGGGCAGCCAGCGCTAGCACACGAGCGCAGTCACGTGGGATTTTTTTATGTTTCGCGGGCTTTCTTTAGATGCCGGAAAAAAGGACCCCGTAGGAGATACGACGCTAGAATAAACTAGATCGGTTGTTTCAAAACCTGCTCTACAACCTAACGTAACGTTCTTGGCACTAAAATTAATATTTTAGAATGTGCATAATTCATCTTAACTAGTTAAGCAGAATATAAAAAAAAATTGCTGAGGCTCAGCTTGGCTAAACCTGGGGAATGCGAAGCATATTAGTGGCTAGGCTTGGTAATACATGGCTTTCCTTGGTTGAATACTTGGTCATTTTAATACAACCACTAGAAGCCTTCGTCGTGGGGGGAGACAACGGCATGGCTACAGCGGAACGCCGACTAACCCCGAGACGCGCGTTGGGTGAGCGCCTGGATTGCCACGGAAGCCGCGTCTGCCTGCCCGGTGGAGCGAGCGTTTCACCTACACCGAGTGTGAACGCGCGTTCGAAATGCGCGGGTGTGACGGCTAGGGGTCCCACGGCGACGGCGCGAGGTGGAGGCCGGCTCTCTCATCCGATGTCACGTGGTGTGACGTCACGGTGTCACGTGGCGTGACGGCTAGGGGTCCCACGGCGACGGCGCGAGGTGGAGGCCGGCTCTCTCATCCGATGTCACGTGGTGTGACGTCACGGTGTCACGCGGTGTCACGGCTAGGGGTCCCACGGCGACGGCGTGAGTGGTAGCTCTAGCAATATGCTTCGCATAAAAATATTCTGAGGAGCGTCACATGTTGGCAAACATGTTATCGTTGGTTTCAGCGAGCTGCGGTTTACCCCTTTTTTTAAATCCTTGGTTCAAGTTACGTGAAACACCCTGTATATGCGAATATTCGAGAAAGATGCGCCAATGGACGTACTCAACTGGACGTCCGTCGGCTGGCGAAACGTATACCTTTGACCTCCTATCAGACGGCCGACGGACGTCTACCGGCTGTTTGCGGATGTTCAGCGGATGTACGGAACATCCGAAACAGACCTCTGTCTTTCTTGGGATGGCGTTGCGCACACGAACAAACATACACAGGAAGGAGCAGAAGACAGAAAGAGCGCAAATTATCAACTAGATTTATTGCTTTCGCAACAGAATATATATGCAGCATTCACACGTGCAAAACAGGATAGGGAGAGGGAAAAAAGCCTCTGTCTGCCGTCCGAAGGATATCGGTGGTTGCTTGGGCTATTATTAACCCTTTCGGCCCTGGCGGTGTCAGTTGACACCACAACACAAATATTACGCTCACGCCTCAGTAACAGAAGAAAATACTATTAATTTTTAATACAATAGTTCCTTAGGGATCCCTGCTGCTATCGACATCGCTGTTCACGGACTTCCGTTGAGCTGTGCGGTCTAAGGAAGAAGTATCAGCATGGGAGGCATGGAGTGAAGAAACCGAGGTATAGCAAATTTGTGCATTTTTATCTCACTAACCATTCGTTCTTCTGCGCTCAGATTTTTATGTGTTGTTTGAAACGCCTACCCAAGCTCACATTCCCGTCGTAAATATTACTGAATGCGTAGACGCTGCGTTTGAACACATTTTTGGCATGTGCGATTTTGACACCGTCAGGGCTCAACGGTTGCCAGCGGTAGCCATTGAGTGATGCTAGGTCATCTTTATAGAATAGAATCTGCTAGTATTTTAGCAGATGCACCTATACTAACGGCCTTTTTTGACTGCTGACATGAATGTTCATTACAGAAAATGGAAAAAAATCTTAAAATTTGCTTTCTGATGAATTGGAAGATGCAAATTTTCGCTATCATACACGGTGAATATTCGGATTGAGCCTGGAAATGACCATTCGGATGTCGGCGAACAGCAACCGGACCAAAGGAATAGCGAGAACAAATGCACGCCTCATCTTGCGCTTTTATTCCTTTTTTTTTACCTCTCTCCTCCTGCTGCGAGCAGGGAAGCGCACCTGAAGTTTGCTCCCCCTGGACCAGCGCCACTTCTCCCCTGCCGGTCATTTTGGCGTTTCTGTCCGGGCACGTCGCCGGCGGAGCGCATTGAGCCAGCAGCCTGTCGACTGGTACGCGCGTGCTGCTCGCGCAGCTGGCACTCTCTCTTTCATTGTGAGCACGTGCCGTCCTGCTCGCAGGCGCACAAAAGTGGTGTTGCCGCTCGCTGTGAATTCCGCGACGTTCTAAGAGTGGAGAAACTTGTTGTGTCAGGGGCTGTCGCAAAAGTTCTCTGAACATCAACGGCCAAGGACTGCCCGTGTAATTCTGGAGATGTCCTACATTCTTGGGGGGGGGCGGGGAATTTAATATTGCAAAATTGTAACGTACAGTAACGGAAATATTGAAGGTAATGGTCCACCCTTTCTATATGCAGCAAAATCTTAAATATCTTTCATCGCTCGTATCGAGCAGTTGACGATAGGAAAAACGTTAATACGAAAAAAAAATGCAAGCCTATCGATGGGAGATTGCTATAGCGAAATCTACCAGTATATGAAAAAAAATGCGTTCATACACTTTTTCTTATTAAAAAATGTTTTTGTCCGGAATTGTTGGGTATGAAATGGATGAGAACGAGAAACGGCAGGCCTCGATAACTGCTGTGGGCAGGGTGAAGTAAGCTTTTTCCTGTTGCTAAACACGTTTGGCATGTTGCACGCGTAATATTATTTCTGAGCAGTTTTTGCTGTAATTCACTAAGCATGCAGTGTTTAGTAAAGCTCGCGCTAACGAAACTCATTTCTTTTGCCATTTTTTATTTTGGAGACTGACAACAACAGCTAGCGGCGTTATGCAGACGCGTGTGAGGCAAGGTCAGTGATCGCCTCAATGTTCAGACTTGTGACGCCTGGCTCAATTTTCGAAGCTGCTTTACATGTAAAAAATTTCTAAAAACAAAAATTATCAAAATGTTTGCTTGCACATGAATGAGCGTTGGCATATGAGCGATGGCTCTGCAAATAAATTGTTTTGGGGATGCGCGTGCGCTGTATTCGGCATTAAAATAAATATACCAACCGCTTATCTCCGCTGTAGCGATTGACCAAACTAGAGCATTTTTTCTCTTTGCCGTATATAGCAAGAAGCTGGTAGGCGCATTTCGTGAGTGTTTTCGTACAGCCTCGCGTGTCGCCTTAAGGCCACTTTATTTTAAGATAAAATAAAAATTATTTCCATTATTATTCAGCGAAACACGTAACAAAATCCTTATTATTTGGCCAACAAACCTGCATGCACCTAACTGCTCAGCCACCCAACGAAATTAAGCATCTTGCGAAGATGGCCGCGCCGAAAAAAAAAAGGTGTTTACCTCGAATTCCACGTCTTAAATGACCTCGTCATTTACTTGCGATACACATTTCGCCTTTACGGTACCGGCTTTTTCGTCAACAATCTGCTTCACGTAGTGGGCCTGATCCACTAGCAGTTCATTTTTCAAGTTTGCGCAGCGAAAAAAAAAAATTCACTGTCCACTATTTCTTTTAACCTACATCTCAGAGCGTACTGCCGCGACAGAAAGAAATGCGAACAGCGCAGTGCCTAGGCGCTCCGCTGTTGGAATTTATTTTCGTCACGCTTATACTTGGCTCGCAACACAAATACGCTAGAGACATACGTGATACAATAATGTACCACTCTAGCGTCTTTTTGTTACTACCGAGATAAAAACGCATTGAAGATAAATTCCGACTGCGCAGCGCGTGGGCGCCTTGCTGTCCTCATTTTTTTCAAGCACTCCCAAAAAGCTCGCGACTGCACAAAGAGATTTGCAGGCTGGCCAACACGTGCAAAGTACGTGCAGAACTGGCTTTTTTTCAGGAGAAAGCGCGCTGCTCGCGCAGCTCTTCAATGGGAGGCAGACCGGTTTGCCCGGACAAAAGTGCGGAGTCGGCCGGAGAGGGCGCTTTTCAGTGGCGTCCGCAGCGCCCCCCTGCGAAGCTGCGGTCCCCTGAAACTCGCGCTCCGCCGCTCGTGCAGCACGTGTGGCGCGCCCTCGACGCTCGGATCAATGCAGCGTGTTTGGCTGTGTTTTCGTGAGAAAGCGTATTTGGTGTGCTGATAATCAGCTTCTGCTTTCTCCCCGGCCGAGAGATATCCCGAACTTATAAGCCTATGGATGAGAGGGAATTTCCTGTCACCTGTAGGGAACAGCATTTGGTTAAGACACAGGCACAACGAGATTATGTACCACTTTATGAATTCGATAGAGGAGGGCGTTACAGATTCGAGGAAAGCCTTTATCTTGACCACAGTCGCCTTCCAGGAAGGCTACGCAAGTTTTGAACATGTGAGCAGTGACGTGACGTACACAAGCTGGAACACAAACCTGGCAGGAACAACAACGCGGAGGTATGATACAAAACGCAAGGTAAACAAGAGCGAGCGAAGTTTTTTGTGGAAACTGCGAGATTATCTATCCCTTACAAAGTAAAAAAAAGCTTCTTTATAGGTCTCCACACTGCAAAATAAGAAATTTTTTCGTTAATTTCTTTCTTCTCGGTTGCGTTTACCAAAACGGTCCCACTAGCATTTTACACCCATTGAGCCCTGATGTCCGATTTGAGCCCTGATATACCACACCTGTACATCGATTAATACTTGCACTACAAGCTTTAAGTTTTTACTGCGTGGTTATGGGGCCTTAGGCATTGTAAAAACGCGGAGCAAAAAAATCTACGGCTGAAATAAAAAATCCAGGGCCGAAAGGGTTAATAACGTCTTGTTGCGAGGTACGGGCTCTGGACTCGGTGATGGTTAGGAAATGTGTCTTTATTCAGAGAATTTGACCCAAAAGAAAAGAGGGCCCCAGGCCCTTGGAAGGTACAGACTGGCTCCTCGAGCAGCTGCTTTCTTCCGCTGCTGGAGGAAGACTCCCTTCGTTGACTGCCTCCGCGCCCTCAAACGCCGTGCCAACGTGACCAAGATGCGCGTTCTCGGAAAGAAGCGTCCCTGGGCGCTGACGGTCGCGTTCTCTACCGCCGTGTCCACGCGACCAAGCCGCGCGTTCTCGGACGGGAGCGTCCTTGGGCATTGACGTTCGCATTTTCGAACGTCGAACGTGAGCCCCGCGTCCGCGACGAGGCCGGCACCCTGCGACGCCGAGTATAGGTCGGAACTCTCGCGGGCCCACAGGCCAGCAGTGTCTTGCAACGCAACAGCCTTCATCAATCAGATAGCCTATAAAAATAATTCGGGTACAACTTTCAAGCTGCGTTCTTGAATTGTATCCGGCTTTAGTGCTACTATTATGCTGAGCGCTGTTTCTTAAAAAAAAAAGATCACTGGATAGTGACTCCACTGTTTCCACTGGCTGCCGACAGTAGACGCTTGAGGACGCTGCTTGCAGGGAGTGTGCTGTAAACAAGATGGCGAATCGTGAGGAGAACTGACAACACAGTTGAACAAAAATAGAGAAAGAAAAGCTGAGCATGGTGGCAAATGCCACCACCCCGTTTCAAAGGGGGCGCTCAAATCCATCCATCCATCCATCCATCCATCCATCCATCCATCCATCCATCCATCCATCCATCCATCCATCCATCCATCCATCCATCCATCCATCCATCCATCCATCCATCCATCCATCCACATCCATCCATCCATCCACATCCATCCATCCATCCACATCCATCCATCCATCCACATCCATCCATCCATCCACATCCATCCATCCATCCATCCACATCCATCCATCCATCCATCCATCCATCCATCCATCCATCCATCCATCCATCCATCCATCCATCCATCCATCCATCCATCCATCCATCCATCCATCCATCCATCCATCCATCCATCCATCCATCCATCCATCCATCCATCCGTGCTTCAAAGGCATGATGCTTAGCAGCATCAAGCTTAGCATACATGGAGGAGAGTTTTTTGAAGAATTTTTTTTCCTCCATGTTAGCATGCGACATTGCTTAGAGCAGCCGCCGTTGTGCTCACGAGTGCGTAATTTTTTTTTTGTGGAAATCATTGTTTTGGTTGACGCACCACCTGAATGTTGTTTAAAAAGTGTGTTCAAAGAAAAAAAAAACAGACTAAAGACGTTACAGATAGGATAGCAATTTGTTTATTGTGACGCATACGTTGTGAGTTAATATGTAGGTTAATACAGTCTACGCTAAAATTAAAACAACAAAACAAATCCATGACCACGTCTTTCGCTAGGAAAGCGCAGCGCGCTCGGGCGTTAGCACCACTGATCCACTAGGGAAGCTGGATGCCGCATCGGGCACCCGAAAGTGAAGCCACCGGAAGTAAGCGGCCTTGTCCCTGAAGTCAGCCTTTGGCAGTGCATGAAATCGGACCTCAGCACGGTTTTTCAGTTCCAGTTTTATTTTCCCATTTAGCATTTCGTCTTTTCGTTGTTCTCCTCTTTTTACGTGACAATACCTACCTGTTGCGCCGTCAACTGAGCGAGGAGACCAGCGAAGTCTTCGGGAAAGACGTTTCAAAAATAAGGGTCCATTGTATAGCAATGCGACGACACTAGCAGACGACAGGACGTCGCTACACGCAGCAAGTATGGAGCCTCGTCTACTCGGCTCCGTGTCGTCTCGTTTGCCTAGCTACGCCAATTCTGCTCTTTACTGTGATGCTTGTTCCCACTCTCAAGCCCAAGTTATGCTATCAATGGGGGATAAATATAAGAAAGAATAGGTTGAAACATTCACCAGGCAGCTTAGTGTAGCGACCATTTTACCGAATTATGTTTAGACCGAACCGGAGCGAGGGCTATAGGCTACTATCTGGCGAGGTGTCGATGGTGTTCGGTTGGTTCGCATTAGCGCCTCCAAAAGGTACGGTACTGCTCTTTCGACGGAGCGTGTCATGTACTGTTTCGTATTGTAGCAAGTTAAGCCTGAATGGGCTTTAATTCGTGGTGCTTGGGGCAGTTGACTTCTAACAATGCTTCTCACGCGCACTGCAGCATTCGTCTTTCTTGTCAGTCGTTCCTCTCGCGCTGTGCCATTTCTTTTCTGCACGAAAATTCGATTTTATGATGACCTAGCCTCATCGTCATTCCACTACGTCTCCTTCACGCTCGGAAGGCAAGAACCAGACAAGAACATAATGTTTACTGCACGTACTCCTTTACCGCGGCAGGGTGAGACCTACATGCCTACTTTCTTCTGTTTCTCTGAAATTACAGGGTTCTGCACACAATGCTCACATTTCTCGCGTTCAGCTTGCTTGTTCATTTCATATAACCGCAGAAATTACACGAGAACAGCGCAAAAAACTGAGAACGAAATGGCGAAAGACGTGCCTTTTTGCATTGAAATACCCAGCAGACACCCGACTTCCGGGACAAGCCGTCCAACTTCCAGTGGCTTCACTCGCGCTCGTCTCGGAAAGCGGGAATGCGGCATCCAGTCACCTAGTGGAGATCAGTGATGTCCGCCGTATCACTGGAAGCCGAATCGCCATCAAGCGCCTGTTGAGGCGGGAAACTAGAAGCTTTCTTCATGGGGGGTCATAGTGTGTTCAGGTATAGTGTACTGTACAAGTTGCGAAAAAAGCGGCTTCTCCCTGTCAAAGGACCCCTTTCCAGCCAATGGCGTCGGCCGATTCTCATGAACCTGCTAGCATTAGTAACGGGACAACGCAGGGAGGGGACTATCTCCGACAACGCGGGGAGAGGGCTACCCAGTTTCATCTGCCACTCCCTGCATTGTCACGCTAGCAGTTTCATGAGAATCGGCTAAGGGGGTCCTTTGACAGGCAAAAGCCGCTACTTTTCTTGACTTGTATTTTTGAACATTTTGAACATTTGTTATCTCAGATTTGCGGTACAGTACATGGTAATAGGGTATACTCGCATATACAGCAGGAGGCTCAAAAGTCGAAACTGCAAATAGGGCCTCATACAGCTACATGAACAGAGTATAATATACCAGCGCATGCACATTTCGAGGTGAAAAAAAAGAAAGGAAAGAAGCAAACAACAAAAGACAAACAAATATACAGCAGATGAATGTGATACAGAATTTCCAAGGGCACAAACGTACTAAATATCTAAGGGTCCAAACATGTGCCGTTTTAACATTTTTTTAAACTTTTACAATGACGTGGGGATTTCAGTGAAGGGTGCAAGTTGTTCCAAGTGGAGATGGCAAAGAAAGATGACTGTTTGTTTGCCGTAATTAGTCCGTGTTTTTGGTAACAAGAAATCGTTCGACAAAGCAAAACGTGTCATATTATTGTAAGTAAATATGTTTTCAGGGAAGACATTAACACAAGTATATTTATTGATGACTTTAAAAAGGAGAACCAGGACCTGAAATGCTGAAGGGGCAGGATATGCAGTGACTGGAACAAAGGTGCAGCTGTTCAGGTAAAAGAAGAGAAAGTGATGATCCTAAGTGCTTGTTTTTGCATAGAAATATGTCTAGATAGATAGGTTCCATATGTGCTACCCCATTAAGTGATGCAGTAACTAACATGGGAGTGTATAAATGCGTAATAAATGGAGAGCATTGTATCTAAACTGAAAAATGGTCGTGTTCTGATAAGAGCAATAATTCCAAAACAATTTTATTAGCAACACGGGCAACATAATGATTAAACTATAAATTTGAGTCAACAATCACGCCTATAAATACAGCACAATGTATTTGTGGTATATGGCTACATTACTGATATGACATATTGATAGGTATGAAGTCATTTTTCTTTGAGGGTGTCGCGAATTGGTAACTCGTCCCCGACTGCCGAAGGGGAACGCTATCGCGTGCATGCAGGTTCGAACAAGGCAACAAACAGATTAACCAAAACAAAACGAAGCCGTATCTATAATTCAAAGAAAGAGCCAATAAGAAACGAAAACACCAAGAAAAACACACACTCAACACGCGTATAACACTACAGATTAAAGAAAAGAGTTCACCAGTTAAGGAGCGTCCCAGGTGAAGCGAGAATGCCTTGCGTCGAAGGAAGCGACGGTAGAGAGCCAGGTGGTAAGGAGCGGAGAGGAACACAGGAAGACGCCGATGGACTCCAGTCACCTGCCCCAAGAACTTTGCAGCAGCAGCAGCAGGAAAAACGTAGCCAAGTCCCGTCGACGGCGTCCCGAAACGCCGTAGGCTTATGCAGGAAGGAAGCCTCTCGGCAGCACGGACCCTCAATCCATCGGCTGCCACCTCCAAACTTGAAAGGGACGCAGTAGGCTTGCGTCGGTGATCCAAGGGAGGTCCCTGGCAGTACGGACCCAACGGCCCCGGCTGCCACCTCCACGCTTGAATGAACCGACCTGGTTGGTTGGTTGGTTGGCCTCAAGTAGAATGCGCTGCGCTGTCTTCCGTCTTCTTCTTCTCCATATGTCTTCCATCACACCTCGGTTTTCTTCTTTGACGTTGCCTCGCACGCACCATTCGCACGTGCACACGCGCAACGCTGGGCTGGCACGCGCGGCGCTCCGCTGTCCGACGCACCACTGTCGACGCACCGCGTTCAAAAATCCCCCGACGATTTCCTGTGCACATCACAGAGGGGCAGAAAATACCACAAAACTTGTATTAGACTGATTAATTTTAATATAGTTCACGCGACTTCAGTTCTCTAAGCATCGTAGCAATGAGTCAAGATTTATAATTAATTCAGAAGACGTGTTACAAGCCGCGATGGTTGTGTCGTCAGCGTACAAGAGACACGTTGTATTTAAATAGGACTGAAGGTCATTCATATATGTTAGAAAAAGGAGGGGCCCAGGAATTGAACCTAGGGACACTCCTTTATTAATTCGTCTACAAGACGGCATTATAACTTCAATACGCACGCTCGTGTACCTATCAAATAAATAACTTTCGATCAGAGTTAACGCCACACCTGTAATGCCATAGCTTTCCAGTTTAGAAAAAAAGAATACTATGATTAATATTATCGAAGGCTTTGGTGTACTATATGAAGACAGCTCCGGCTATCATACCGTTATCAAGTGGCGTCCTGATCCAGTCGGAAAAATATGAGAGCACTTTCTGTTGAACGCCCATGTCTAAAACCGAGCTAGGTATGTATTTGTATTTCTAGTAATTTTTCTACAACCTTGCTTAAGAAGGTCAGTATAGAAATAGGGCGGTAATTCTGCATTTGTGATCGGTAACGTCTCTTAAACATCGTAATTACCTTAGCGCGCTTTAATTGACCAGGGAAAACTCCTGTCTCAAAAATGAGATTGATAAGTGAGAGAGCTTTAGAAATATGTGCTGGACGCATTTGATGTGGGACGAATGTATATTGTCTAGTCCAGCTCCTGTATTATTTAGGTTGCTTATTACATCTACAACCATGCATGCTTTTAGAAAGGACTTTGGCTGACATGATAGAACAGGAACTTTAACGGTTTCAAGTGTTCCAGGAGAGAAAAAAAAATTCACAAAATGCATTGGATATAGGTAAGGGGTCGTGCAGAGCTTAATCTTCTTTAACGACAGTCTTAACAGATTGTTGACCAGTTTTCGCGTTCAAGAATTGATTAATCAGTTCCCAATTTGTTTTTTGCATCATTACTGCATTCGATGAGCTTGGTTCCAAAGAACTTTTTTTTTCATTTTAAGAGCCACGTTTTAATTGCTCAGATAGAAGCTTTTAACGATGCAAAAAAAAAACACGTATTAAAGGGTATTAGTTTTGTTTTCTCACACAACTTCTCTTTTTTCCTTAGGGATTCTAGAAGGCGTGAAGAAACCCAAGGACAGCGGGGTGCAAGATACATTTTGGTCGTTATAGTTTTTGTACAGTATGTAACTGCACTTGTCATAATAGATGAGAACATATCAAAAGCCTGTTCAGCATTAGAACTTGAAAGAATTGCTGAGAAATTTGCTCGTGCTATTTCATCACTATAAGCCTGTATATCTAGTTTCGTCTCAACATAATTCACATTGTTGTAGTTATGAAGCAAGTCTAAGTAAAAAACAATGGGTAATGGTCAGTGATGTTGACCTCTGCAACTCCAACATTTGGCGAAAAGATAAAATAGTATCCAGCAAAAAATATGTATTATGCGGCCAAATCCAACAAAGCAACTAATAAACTCTTCATGGTCCGGGCATGTATCATCAATCAAATTAATGTTGAAGTCACCCAATATCAGCGCATTCTTGTTTTCGAGAGAAATGTTTTCGAGCGTAGCGGAGAAAGAGTTGCAGAAGTCAGCAGTTGAACACAAAGGGGAGCGATAAACAGCGCGACGATTGTTTTCTTTTTGTACTATTGAGGCAAGAAATCTTCAGTTTCCAGCCACAATGACTCACACTTATTAACATTAATGCTTAAATCACTTCGCCTGTTGTATGAGAAAGAGGTGATGAAACGAACAACGCCCCCTTGAGAGTTGCTATTGCAATGGACAAATTCAACTTTGTAATCTTGTAAACAGAACAGTTTTTCATCTGCGGGGTAAAGCAGTTTCCGAAAAGCAGTTAAGTGAAACGTGATGGCTTGTTAACGGTAGGAAGGTAGCAACGTCATCAAAATGTTTCCTTAGGCTTAAAATGTCTGCCTAATTTATCTGCCAGATCTGAAGTCGAAAAATAATCCATTTACTCGGCGGCTGCTGTTATTGACGCTTGAGAAAAAACCTCTAAATCCTTCACAGATGTCATTCTGAACACAATGCTGTCTGCTGACTGGCGTGCTCTGATGACACAGTTATTCGTCCAAAGGAACATGCTTTTTTTTTAGTTTAGCGCCGTTCCAAACAGCCCTTTGTTATACGGTGTGAGGCGTCCATTTATGAACACAATATTATCAGGCAGTACAGAGAAGCCAAGACTTTTTTTTGTTGTTGTTGTTGTCAGATGTGTCTTACGAGGCTTTGCCAAGAACCCATTTCGCTTTTTCCGAAGATGAAAACGTGCTATCGATTCGTCTTATCAGAACTTGTAGGAACCCAATGCGCAGCTTCAAAATCCTCAGGCCCTAGAGCTTAGCTGACCGTGTCGCCCTCCTTCTGCATTATCTGGATGCATTTTTCACCTTGTGTCAAAGGGAGGCCTTTTATGTCGAAATTGTTAAGCCGGAATAACTGCTCCAACTCAGCCACGCGGTGAGCGAGCTCCTTGTTGCTAAAAGCAAGCGTTTTGCACTGGGCCTCAATGTCAGCTTACGCAGACCTCAGTTCTTCAGACGTTTGATTCATGAAAGTCATGGTTGACCTTGTAGGGTCTGCTCGCGGGCAGGTCAAATCTCGCGCCGCTCACCGCGGGTAGCCTCGGACCCCTTCTTCCCAAGTGGTGGGGCGGGGGGAGCGAGGCTAGGAGAAAGCCTTCATAAGGCACGACCGGGAAGGCCCGCGCCCTCTCGCTCTTGGACCAGCCCTGCCAAAGGACCACCTGACCCAGCTGCCACGACGACGACCGGCCCCCCTGATGTGAGAATAAACCGTTTGTACAAAGTCCTGCCTCGAGTGACTGCCTGTGCGTCCCGGCGCAGAGGAATTGCCCACAAATAATGGCGCCCAGCGTGCGGCTTTAATTAACACCTTGTGGACGATTTCTCTGCCGATTTTGGGACGTGCAGCCAGACTCGTGGCAGGCCCTCTTTGTTCAGGGCCACGCCGGACCTCTAGGGTTAAGAAGCGGGTCAGGCGGAATGTTCGCGGGGTAGCGACTTGTGTAGTGTTGTAAATTTGTTAGGGGTTTTGTGTTATTTATGTAGTTTTCGGGCGCTTTCTGTTGTGTATTTCCGCGTGTTTGTAGATAGATTGTTGTGTATGTGAATGTTCTTGTTGCCATGAGCAGTTAGCCGGTGCGGCCGGACAGTTAGCGCGAACTATGCCTCCCAGAAAGGATGTTTCAGCCACGGCTTTGGATGGCGGGGCAGCCGGTAGTGAGACGGCCGACGCGGCGGCCGTAATAGAGCAGGTGACTGAGATGTTTGCCGCATTAGCCCGTCAGCTCGGTTCGGTGGCTGGCGCCAACCAGGCCGCAGCATCGGTAGCATCGGCGACAGCATCGCGCCCGAGGATAAATATGGAGGTCCCCTCCTTTTCCGGGTACACGGACGCGAAATCAGTCCACGAGTTTCTACAACAACTCGAGGACTACCAGACGGCTCTGGGCGCCCCAGATGACGTAATGCTAGGGCAGGTCCTGCCTGTAGCACTCGTCGAGAGCGCGGCGCGATGGAGGCGCTGCCAGCCGACTTTCCAGTCGATGGCGGACTTCAAAGACCGTTTCCGCGCCGAGTTCTTGCCGCCTGATTATGAGCGCCGGATGCTGGAGGAGCTCGCGTTGCGCACCCAACACCCAGAGGAAAGCCTCCTCGAGTACTTATGCGCAATGCAAGAGCTGTACAAGAGGGCAGATCCGACGGCAACCGACCGAGATCAGGTTGCGCGTGTGATCAGGCAGTGCCATCCACGCTTCAAGCCGTATCTGTGGGGCCGCAGTTTTACAAACCTCGAGGCCCTAGCGCAGGAGGCCAAGACCGTGCAGGCGGATTTGCTGGCCGAGCTGCGCTACCAGCCGCCCCCCAGGCCGGCCGAATCGCTGGAACCGGGATGCGCATGGGATGGAGGCCGAGAATGCGCGATGAGGGCTCGGCGCGCCGAGGTAATGGCCGTGGAAAAGCAGGCGGAACCCCCTGTTGTCCCTCGCGCGCTGGACCCGTACGCATTCGAGCAGCGGCGTCGTGCCGGCCTCACAGGCCGCGCGCCGAGCGAGCGTCAGGAAGGCGCGGAGAAAGGGGAGAGTCGTCCCCAACCGCTTCGTGGAACGAGGGGTCCTCCGTCCACGCGGCGGGTGAACGACCGGCTTTGCTGGAATTGCAACCAGCCCGGCCACGTGGCACGCGAATGCCAAGCTAGGCGTATGCAGGGAAACGCCAGGCGCTGGCGGTGATGTCTGGTGGCACCGGCCTTTCACCGTCAGCGGGAGAATTTCATGGTTGTCAAGGCGCTAGTCAGGAAAAGAACTCCCGCGCCGGCGACGGGGAGGCCTTTGTCCCGCTCGCCTGTAGAGCTCAGGGAGTCGTTCCGCGCTCAAGCCCTTTTATGCTAGTGCAGTTAGCGGGTCGATGCTACTCTGCACTCGTAGACACGGGCTCAACGCTGTCACTGGTCGGTGACGAGGTGTACGAGGCCTGCCGGATAGGTAACATCCGTGTCAGACCGGCCGAAACCCCGTTAAGCTTAGCAGCTGGGGCGGCAAAGGCAAAGGGAGCAGTGCGTCTTACGATGCGCTTTGACGGCAGAAAGCGGAGACATCGCTTCGTCTATCTGCCTGGCTTGTCGATACCAGTAATTCTGGGAAGGGATTTTCTCTCGAGCGAAGGCATTGTGCTCGACATGGGGGAGAATGGCTATCGTTACAGCCAGCTCGCCCCCCTCATTCCCTTCGAAAGCGCATCCTTGCCCGGCTGTCCTGCACAAAAGGTGGGTGTCCACACCTGTGCGACAGAAAGGCAGGTGAGCTCCCTCGAGATGCTGAGGGACGGTGGCCCGTTAGAAGCGATTATTGCGTCTTTCTCAGGACCCAGTAGTCAGCGCCGAAGGCTCGCGGAAACTTTACTCCCGTTTTCGGATTGCTTCACGGAGAAACCGGGCAGAACCGACCTGCTTCAGCACGAGATTCAGACGGGTGATACGCGCCCTTTCAGGTGTAACCCGAGGCCGTTAAGTGCGCATAAGAGGCAGCTTCTCGACTGTGCCCTTGACGAGATGATTGACACCGGTGCGGTGAGACCCTCACAAAGTCCCTGGGCGTCACCAGTGGTTCTAGCGCCGAAGAAAGATGGATCGGTCAGGCTGTGTGTTGGTTATCGTAAGCTCAACTCACTGACGCCTACGGTTGCGTACCCTTTTCAGTCGATCGAGGCTGTGATGTACGCGTTAGAGAACGCGAGGTTCTTCACAGTCCTAGATGCAAGCAGAGGGTACCTGCAGATTGAGGTGGCCGAAGGTGACATTGAGAAAACCGCATTCACCTGCCACCGCGGGCTCTTCGAATTTACTCGACTCCCGTTTGGTTTGTCTAACGCCCCGAGCACGTTCATGCGACTGATGGACATCGTGCTGGGCGATGCAAGGTTCAACTACGCCATGGCGTACCTCGACGACGTTGTGATATTCTCACAGTCGTTCGAGGAGCACCTCATTCACTTGAATTCCGTTCTCGATAGAATGAGACGTGCCGGTCTAACCATTAATCCAAAGAAAGTGCAGTTGGCATCGAAGAGAGTGAACCTCTTGGGCTTTGTCGTGGATGATGGCACACTGAGACCGAATGATGACAAACTGCAGGCAATTCTGAACTACCCCTGCCCCATGGATGTGAAAAGCTTGCAGAGGTTTTTGGGGATGGTTGCGTTCTACAGGCAATTCATCCCGCGCTGTTCGGAGCTTGCAAGGCCGCTGAACCTGCTGTTGCGTAAAGGCTCGAAGTGGGTCTGCGGCAAGGAACAGAGTGACGCATTTGTTGCCTTGGCTCGCGCGATAGCGAATACCGCTAGTCTGCGCCTCCCCGACCTGAACAAGCAGTTTGTCTTGCATACAGACGCTAGTGACTACGGTGTTGGAGCTGTTTTGTTGCAGGAACACGAGGGCAAACTGCGCCCTGTCGCGTTCGCTAGTCGCACGCTCACATCGGCGGAGCGGAATTACTCCGTGACCGAAAAGGAATGCCTGGCGATCATGTTCGCATTGTCGAAGTTCGACATGTACCTAGACGGAGCGGTCTTCACCGTGCAGACAGATCATCAGGCATTGTCTTGGTTAAAGAGGCTCAAGAACCCCGCAGGCAGACTCGCGAGATGGGCGCTGACGTTGCAACGTTACGCGTACGCCATCGAGTACCGCCGGGGCAGCTTGAACAAGGTGGCCGATGCTTTATCGCGCGCACCGTGGAATGCTGGCGGAAGCGCTTCAGAGGCGCAGCCCAGCTTTGTAAAGAGCGGCGTCACCGCTGTTGGAGAGGAGGAGAGGGCGGACGGGAGTGTCGCGCCCGGTTTGGAGAAAGAGGAGACGGACAAAGGTCCCGCACGGTGCTGTGACGGAAGGGAAACACAGCAGCTCGTGGCGGCGACCGCTCGCCTGCCTAGGAGCGAGGCAGAAAGAAATCTGTCTTGGGGAGTAGCGGTCAGTAGAGAAGAGCTGATCGAGGCCCAGAAAGCAGACGGTCTTTGCCAGCGGGTGCTGAAGGAGCTTGCGGGCAGCGCAGCTTGCACCGGGAACGCTGAGGGCAAGTACGACGCGTATCTGCTGGGCGATGATGGCTTGCTGCTCCGCTATATGTATTCCCCAACTTGACGAGGAAGAGGCGATAGCATCCCCTTTCCGAGTCGTGGTCCCGAGAAGGTTGCGGAAACGGTTCCTGCAGTACTTCCATGACTCAGCGCTGGCAGGCCATGGCAGCGGCAGTAAGACTTACGACAAGTTATGCCGTGTCGCGACCTGGCCAGGCATGAGAAAGGATGTGCTGGGATACGCCCGTACCTGCCCGGTATGCCAGGTAGCCAAGCCTCGGGCGGGCAAGCCCGCTGGCATGATGAAGGCGGTAGTTAGCAACTACCCGTGGCAAGTGGTCGCGTGCGATATCATGGGACCCCTCCCTCGGTCCGCGCGCGGAAACCATTTCATCCTGGTAATAACAGAGCACTATTCCAAGTGGGTTGAGGTTTTCCCCCTTAGGAAGCTTGTGTCGGAACGAATTTGGGAAAAACTGTTGGAGACTTTCACTCGTTTCGGTTTCCCTTCCGACCTGATTACAGACAATGCTTCTTATTTCACAAGCAAAGTCTTTGTAGACTCTTGTCGGGCGCTTCAAATCCGCCACAGGAGAACGAGTCCCTACCACGCTCAGAGCAACATAACCGAGCGGGTGAATCGAAATCTGAAGAGCATGCTGGTCGCGACGACCGAGCAGCACAGAGATTGGGACGCGCGGCTGTCCGAACTGGCGTTCGCTACAAGGACAACCGTGAACAGGTCAGTGGGTATTACACCCGCTTACTTGAATTTTGGGAGAGAGATCGCTTTTCCGCTAGAGAATGCCCTACTCGACGCGGCGGGGCCTGCGCCCCCTCCGCTTTCGCAGTACGCGGCAAGGCTCCGGGAGCGCCTGGAGGCAGCGCAGCGAGCAGCCCGCGAAAACCTCGATGTCGCGCGCATGGAGCAGGCGGATCAGTACAACAAAGGTCTCCGTCACGTCGTTTTCAACACGGGCGACTTAGTACTCAAGAGAACGCACCCACTTAGTAACGCAGCGCGCGGTTTCGCCGCGTCGCTAGCGCACAAGTGGGCTGGGCCGTACGAAGTTACGGCACGGACTACGCCGCTCACCTACCAGCTGCGGTTGTTGACAAACGGCGAAACCGCCGGTCCGGTGCATGTCGCTGATTTGAAGGCTTTCCACCTTCGCAAGGACGATGGCTGCGAAGCGGTGGAAAATCAGCGCGATGCGGCGATCTCACCCCCGGGAGGACGAGCAGGTAGCGGTGCGGTTCGCAACCGACGCTACAACCTGAGGACCAGGTAGCACCCGTGTCTCTCGATTAATAATCACTCGCAGTGCTCTCGCCCTCTCAGTATGTCTTCTAGGAAGCTCCAGCGGACCGACGCCCGTGGCTCGGACTCCAGAAGGCAAGGCAGACCACCGTCGAACGGTGGCCGCCATCAAGGCGCGCCACCCGGCTGGCGGCAGGAGCCGCGCGAGTGGCGCAGGTTCCACGGCCGCGGTGGCCCCCACCGCCAGCCAAACCACGTGCCTAACCACTGGAGAGCACCTCCCAGTGGTGCAGGGCACCCCTCAGCACCCAGCCGGCGCTTCGGCCGCCGAGCAGCCGCAACCCAGGCGGTCCAGGAGCCATCGGCCGCTTGTAAAACGACGAGGAGCGGGCCGGCCTGTGCTCGCTCTGCGGCACACTTGTCGTGCACCGGCTCCGCCATGAGGCCGGTGCGTTGCATACCTGGCATAGCGGCGACTGCAGCACCTTTCCCCGCTGTGCCACTGCAGAGGGTCAGCCCGGAGGAGGCGGCCCTCCGCATGCTCCAGTCCAGCCGCCCAGACCTGCTGTCCCCGGCGGCCGAGGAGCTTTGGAGGGCGCTGCCGGCAGGGCCCCCAGTGGAGCCAGGCGCCTCGCTCCCCCAGGCGGCTCGTGAGGAGCCCATCCAGCTAGCGGTGAGCGGCCCCCCGGCGAGCACCCCTCCCCCCTGCGACGACTCTATGGACCCGGACCCGGAGGTCATCGAACGTCTACTGGCGGACCCCGGAACGTACGTTTGAGGGGGGGGGGAGATGTAGGGTCTGCTCGCGGGCAGGTCAAATCTCGCGCCGCTCACCGCGGGTAGCCTCGGACCCCTTCTTCCCGAATGGTGGGGCGGGGGGAGCGAGGCTAGGAGAAAGCCTTCATAAGGCACGACCGGGAAGGCCCGCGCCCTCTCGCTCTTGGACCAGCCCTGCCAAAGGAGCACCTGACCCAGCTGCCACGACGACGACCGGCCCCCTGATGTGAGAATAAACCGTTTGTACAAAGTCCTGCCTCGAGTGACTGCCTGTGCGTCCCCGCGCAGAGGAATTGCCCACAACCTGAAGCTCTCAATCTAAGCCTTGAGTGTGTCAGATTCGCTTTTCGAACGCTGAGCTAGTTCTGTACTTGAATCGTTGATAGCATTTCTTTGATTCTTTTTTCAAACACTTGTTTGAATTCTTCAAGTTCTTCAAGCGATTCGAGGGCTGCTTTCCGCGAGAAAGATACAACAGTCACACAGCACCTGCAGAAAACAGGGGGCGGGCTTAGCTGCTGTGAGTCGCGTTGCTTGCAGCCTCGAATCGCTTGTGCAGCAATGATGGCTCGATCATTCCCACGACGGCTTATATCAGCAGGCCTGCCGCAGAAGGCGCTGCTGTGGTTCCAGGATGTGTTCTCCTTGTAAGATGGTCATGTGGATGCGCATGTGCCAGATAGAGACCTGCAGAAAAAATGGGGCGGGCTTAGCTGCTCTACGAGTAGCGTTGCCTGCAGCCTCAAATCGCCTGTGCAGCAATGGTGCGACTAGTGTTCATAGTTGAAGAGCGGGCGCGCGCCATGCATTGCGGTGAGGCAGCGAGTGTCATCGACGGTTTGCTGGTGGCGGCGGCGGCGCTGCAGTCGTGTGGGCTGTAGGGTATGGGCTGGTTGCCGCTGGATAACTGCTGCTGGCCTATGCACACCTACGTGTTGATGCCGCTTGCTGTGCTGTGTGCACTCCCTTTCTGTAAAAACTATTTTAGTGTGAAAGCACTATTCCGACAGGTAAACCCCGAGCAAGATCTTGCGATGTTAGCGGTTTTGTGCAAGTGAAATAAATAGATAAAAATCAAATAAACATCCGCGACTGCGATTCGAACCTGCGGGAGAGGGAACAGATATGCTTTGCTGGCCACTGCGCGAGGCGCGAGAGCGCTATCACTGCAGCCGAACACGCCTCGTGTTAAACTGCAACACACTCTCGCGCTGTGCATTGGATATCGTCTTCTTCATCAACTAATACTGCTACCAAAGTCAAATTCGCGCTTTGAGCTATGTAGTGGTAGTGACAGAAAGCATGCATGTGCGCTGCATGCGTTGGCATGGACAACGCTGTGACAGAAACACGGCACTGGAGCATAGGCCGCAGGCGTACATTGGGGAAATTGGCACTGACGATGAAAAAATTGAAGACGCGAATAATGACTCCCTGGGTCAGTGGACGCTTTAATCGCGCTTTCAGGTACAGTCGCGGTCAAAAATACGCGGCCCACGGCTCCGGCGCAAGGAGCGGCTGTCGGGCCGCATCGCGGCGCTGCTATCTCCGTCAGGCTCATTGGGTGACGATAAAACTTCACCCTCACTCTCTTTTGGGCGCGTCACACGACCGATGAACTTCCAGTGCGCCATTCAGCTGTTTCGCGGCTGACGGTCAGTACGAAGGAGCGCGTTGCCGCGCGGCTGTACTGAAGGGGAGTGCGCGCGGTTCACCGTTGCCGCCTGGATACTGCTTCGCTCTCGTATGTACTGCGCGCCCATGAATGGCGAGCCTTGGTGCCAGCTCCAGCCGCCTTGTATCTATAAACCTCCTAAACTCATCCACCCAGCAATCATTTTGCCGCCGTGACAGAAATATTGCAGGCTATAACACGTTAATTGTAGCAGCAAGTGAAGGCCGCAGGGGTCCTTGACGGAGGGCTGCTCTCAAGTTTCTCAGGACTTATCACACTTTGTCAATAAACCCTTATTCACTCATTCACTTGAGAGCATGAACGCATGTGTGCGAGACGGACGCAAGACGCGCGTAAATATGGAATGCGAACTGAACTCGGACACTTCGCAGCAGCATGCGCTGCGTGCTCTGCCAAATGCGCGCCTGCCGAGCAGGTCTGCACATATAGGGAAAACAAGATATTCGAGCAGGCGCTGGCGCGGCGCCGAAAGTCGCACACAGCGCGAATTGCAGGGCCCTCTTTCGTACTGAGCTCAGCCATGCTCAGCCGTGAAACAGCTGAACGCAGCACTTGAAATTTATAAGTCGTGTGACGTGCCCAGGAGAGAGTGCGGGCGAAGCTTCCTCGTCACTCCGTGCACCCTCGCAGCGAGCGCCCGACGGAGATAGCAGCGTCGCGGTGCGGCCCCGCAGCCGCTCCTTGCGCCGGAGCCGTGGGCCGTGTATTTTTGACCGCGACTGTACGTGGCGGTGGTGTCCACCTGCAAAAAACTGCGCTTTCGCACAATAGTTCGTGCTTAGCAATGCTAAACCGCCAAATTTTTTTTCTTTTCTTTCATGCCCGTGGCACTATCTATTTTGCGCATAAGTAGTAAGCTGGAATGCCAAACTCTCAACGAAAACGTCACCATTTCAGTCCCGGCTGTCAAACCAGCAAAAGGAAACAATGAAACCGTCGTTGTTTACCGGGCCGAACATGAAGAAAGGAGACTAATCTTGGACTACGACGTACGCCGCCAATACAAGGTCCTAGACAGAACTTGTGCGGTTTGTGAACTTCATTTTGAGCCGTAGTGTATTATGCGAAATAAGTGTACATATAAAGAAAAAGCTGAATGTGTATTTCACGAGGAAGCCGGACTTAGTGCCTGATGCCACCAAATGCCCCGAATTACTTGACGAAGAAACCGGCGTAGCACATTAACAAGAATGTCTTCGCTTCTGGAGCTCTAAAAGACACAAATTTTGTGCTGGCGAGCAAGCCGACTTTGATGACATGAAAACAGATGTTTTTGCAGTAATAGTGACAAATGCGGGTTACTGTATCATTCCCAGGGGCTTTTGCTCACAGTGAAGATGTTAGAGTACATATGTTCATGTCTTCATGAGGACAGGAACAGCTGCTGTGTAACCGACGGAGCAAGACTCTTTGTATGATTCAGAAGCATGCTGTCAGCACCTAACGGGGCGTGCCTCATGGTACGGTTCAGGAACGGCTGCTGTTCAGCTGATAGGGAATGGCTTGTGATATGGTTCAGAAACGGCTGCCATGTAGATGATGGCGAATGGCTCATGGTATATCAGAAACGACTGCCATGTAGCTGACGGAGCGCGGCTCGTGGCATGATTCAAGACAACTGTCATGTAGCTGACGGCGAGTGGCTCGTATCATGATTCAACAACAGCTGCCGTGTAGCTGACAGCGGATGGCTCAAGGTATGGTCCAGGAACAGCTGCCGTGTAGCTGACGGAGCATGGCTCATAGTACTCTTAAGGAGCAGCTGCCATGTAGCTCGGGAATGGCTCGTGGTACGGTTAAAGGAAGAACAAACGGAAATGGCTCGTGGTATGGCTCAGGAATGGCTACCATGTAGCTGACAGGGTGTGGTTCGTGTATGGTTCAGGAATTGCCGCCGTGTAGCTGACGGCGAGTAGCTCGTAGCATGATTCAAGAACGGCTGCCCTGTAGCTGACAGCGGTTGGCTCTAGGTATGGTTCAGGAACAGCTGCCGTGTAGCTCGAGAATGGCTCGGGATATCGTTCAGGAACGGCGGCCGTGTAGATGGCGGAAATGGCTCGTAATGTGGTTCAGGAATGGCTGCCGTGTACCTGACAGGGTGTGGCTCGTGGTATGATTTAGGAACAGCTGCCGTGTGCCTGGGGGGGGGGGGGGGGTTCATGGTATAATTAAGGAATGGCTGCGGTACTAGTAGCTGACGGAGCGGGGTTCGTGATATGATTCATGAACAGCTGCTGGTAGCTAAAGATGCGTGGCTCATTGCATGGTTCAGAATCAGCTGCCGTTAAAGTCCCTAGATCAGCAAAGCTTATCTAGGGGCTTTAGCTGCTGTGTAGCTAACGGGGAGTGGCTTGTGGCTTCGTTTAGGGGAAGATCCATGCAGCTGACGGGGTGTGTCTCATGAGGTGTGGCACGGGGCGTGTCTCATGGTACGATTCAGAAACTGGTGCCCTGTAGCTGGTGGGGCGTGGCTCATGGTATGATTCAGGAACAACTGCCATGTAGCTGACGAGGCGGGGCTCGTGGTATGATTCAGGAACATGTAGCTAGCGGGGAGTGACTCGTGGTATGGATCATACATAGCTGCTGTGTGGCTGATGACGCGTGGCTCGTTCAGGAATTGCTGCCGTGTAACTGATGGGGTGTGGTTCGTTGTATGTTTCAAGAACTGCTGCCGTGTAGCTGACGGCGCATAGCTCATGGTATATGGTTCAGGATCGAACGGCTACTTGTAGCATGGTGGAGTATGTCTCTTGGGATGGTTCAGAAACAGATGCCGTGCAGCTCACGGTATAGTTCACGAACTGCCCCTGACGGCGCGTAGCTTTTGGCATTGATTCAAGAACGGCTGTCGTGTTGCTGATGGAGCGTGGCTTGTTGTATTGTTCAGGAACGGCTGTCGTGTATGTAGCACACGGTCGTGGCTCGTGATACGATTAAGGATATACTGCTGTGTAGCTGGCGACTCGTGATATGGATCAGGCGTAGCTGCCGTGGATATCTGATGAGGTGTGGCTCGTGGTATGCTTCAGGAGCAGCTGCAGTGTAGCTGACGGTGCATAGCTCGTGGTATGGTTCAGGATCGAACGGCTGCCGTGTAGCTAGCGGAGCTTGGCTCGTGGTATGGTTCAGGAACCTCTGCCATGTAGCTGGCGATGTGTGGCTCGTGGTAAATAGTTAAGGAATGGCTGCTGTGTAGCTGACGGGGAGTGGCTCGTGGTTTGGTTCAGAAACAGCTGCCGTGTAGCCGATGGGGCGTACATGGCTCGTGCTGGTGGTAGGATTCAGGAACAACTGCCGTTTAGCTGACGAATTAAGCATGGCTCGTGGTATGGTTCAGGGACCGCTGCCGTGTAGCTAACAGCGCGCGACTCGTGGTAAGGTTCATGATCGGCGGCCTTGTATAGCTGATGGGGAGTGGCTGCTGGCATAGTTCAGGAGGTGGTAGATTGTGTCGAAGTTCGTCCAGGATTTCTGCTGCGGCCACTGCCGACTCAGCCTTCATAGCAACGAACTTCTGCGGCTCCTCACGGAAATTTCCCGAATGATTTCGCTCAGCGACATTACACTAGTTGCAATCAGCACTGCCGCGAAGCACCGCTGCTCCAGAGGTCGTACTGATGTTACCGCTCTTGCCGAGCCCGCTCGATAGATGTGGAGTCCTTGACGTACTCGACTCATGTTCAGCTTTCTTGAATATCTCTTTTAATTGCGTGGCAACTGTGGAATATTGTGAGGTACTGTTATGAAGATATTAATAGGAATGCCGCAATTTTCCGATCGGTAACAAAATCCTCCTGTTAGAGTTTGTCCTGCGCTCGTACCTAGTAGCTAAGGTTTCCATAGTAAATCAACGGGGTGCGTTTTTTTGACAATGAATGCAGAAAACTGTGCAAGCATCCAGGATCTGCGGATATATTGATTTTTATAAATCAACCTTATGATATGCGAAAATATTGCGTTCATAAAGAATTAAAATAGTGCGCTTCTCCAGGCGTTCTGGATATATGGGCGGGTTACGCACCAAGCCGGTAGACAACCGCTCCTTGACATCGCGCGTGAGGTGGTGTAGCATTCTTGGTTATATCGAGATCAAGTATAGGTAGAAAACGCGAGTCACGTACTCTGCAAATATAGCGATGTTTTCGTTTCTTCTGGATGCGCACTTCAAGCAGTTGCAGCGCCTTGTCTCGTCTGTCAGTATACTCGCAGGTGTGTCAGCAGCTGCCGGCAGAAGTCGCTCCATGTTGGTAGTTGGCTTCGAGGTTTTCAATCCATGTTCTGGCGATCTCTTGAAGGGCAAATAGACGTTGTGGTGCTTCTGGTCTGGGCTGCATTGGTTGAACTTTGCGACTTGCTCGAACTGGTCGAGCCAGTCTTCCACTTCTTCAAAAGAGTCTCCGTGGAAGCACTCCGGTACCATAGTGTTTGGAGAGTCACTAGTGTAAGGTTAGTTCATGGCATGGCTTGGGGAACACGGCCGCTTGGAGAGTTGTCCTTCAGTGGGCTGTACTCTAGCATGATGGACAGGAATGTCGACGCTTGGGATCCGCTGTGGCTGTTGGAAGGAGTCTTGTGCTAACCCCGCACCTCCACCAGTGGCGCGCCTAGACAAACTTCAAAGAATACCCTCAAGTAAACGCTAAATAAAAAGGCGTTTAATGGCCGACTGCCAGAAGTTCTTCGTTGCAGCTTCGATCACTCTCCTCCTGCATCGAGTCTCGATCGTGTTCTCAGGCGTCGTCGTCATCGATGTCATGTAGCCGCGGCCTTGCCGGGGTTGATGGCTAGATTAAGATATCAAACTACCTGCCAAGTGCGTTTTTCTTTTCGCCATTATAGCGAAACCTACGGCGCGAGCAGGTGATCTCACTAGTTCTTACAAAAATGGCGCCGTGACTAGGATTACTACCTCCGCGCCCGGAAACAATGGACTCTGCCTCAGAGCAGCACAGAAGAGAGCGGCAAGAGGGCAGCTGAGCTACCTGGCGGAGACAAGGAGACCGACCAGAGTAAACGCCGAACGGGAAATAGAAATGCTGAACAGTAAGCGGATCCAAAGCCTCCTTTCACAGCATGAACAATGAATTGTTAACAGGAAGAGAAGGTCGTTACGGACGCAGATATTCAGCTTCTGACAACAGCGAAATGTCAAGTGGCTAGCAACCCAGAGAAAACGAAGCTGATTGCAACACATGCTCACATAAATGGAGCACCAGCCAGTCTCAATGAAATCAATGCACAAACGGAGCCGTTTGTGACAGTTGAGACAGCTGATGCGGAGTTTCAAAGAATACTTGAGTACGAAATAAAAACCCACTGCATACATGGCTAGTTGGCAATGTGCGATTCTGGGCTGAATGAACGGAGACCATGAAAAACAAACGTGCCGCCAAGCACAAGTCAGGGCTGAACCTAATTAGCCAAGCTCCCCAAAGTAGCGACGACAAAATTTGATGGAAATGAACTGCATTGGCAGAGTTCCTGGACGTGGTACGAGTTAGCCCGCACTGTTAGTACGAGTTAGTTCGTCTCAGACCGAATATGACTAACGCGAAAAAGTACAGTAACCTGACAGCTTGAATCACGGGTCAGGTAGCTTTTGCTGTGGAAGGCTTTCAATTCTTGGCAAACGACTACGAGTAAGCCTTAACAATTAAAAAAAAAAAGGGAGTCAACAACAGGAGTCGACATACACATGAACAAGCTGCTTGGGCTGGAGAAAATCCGTTCGAAAAAAGCTAAAAGGGGACTTGGAAAAATCTTGAAGTCCAAGTCAACATTGTAGCACTGGATTCACTGCAGGTAACAGCAGACTGTTGTGCGCCAATGCTTATGTCCGTGCTGAAGAGAGTTATTCCTTCGAATTGGCATTGGAGTTCAAGTTAAAAGAGGCATGTCATCTAAGAGCTCTAAGAAATTATACGCCCTATGAAACCATTGCCGAGGAAACAGCAGTATCCTTGAAGCGTTTTCTAACTTTTCTAAAAGAGCAATTGAAGTACCGCGAAGAAACGGATTGTGAACAAGCACCGTCGACAGCTGCTAGAGGCAACCTATACGGCAGGTGCGAATAACGCAGCTGGCACAGGGCAGGGTTAATTGGAGAGACATGGGAGAGGCATTTGTCCTGCAGTGGCCGTAGTCAGGCTGATGATGGACCATACCCTTACCATGCACTTTATGCTTTGCATAAAGTTGCATTCGAGCGCGGTAGCTTTGCTTCACTCGAACAGTCATCGAGCCTGCCGTCAAAAGCTCCAAAAGCTGAACGGAGCCGCTGGAAAACTACAAGCAGCAGCTAGGGACAGTCAGAGGCAGAACGGTGAAATGGCGAACAGGCATGACCCAACATCGGTCTCACTCAAGCAGGCGGCTTCACTGGGTGACGACAAAAGCAGCCCGCGTAGTGATTCACACGCTTGGACTTGTGCGTGACAGTGAACGAATACCCTTCCAGGCGCGAAGCCCAACGATCCAGTCGGACCTTTTAGCGAAGATAGCCGCCGCGGTGGCTCAGTGGCTATGGTGCTCGGCTGCTGTCCCGAAAGACGCGGGTTCGATCCCGGCCGCGGCGGTGGAATTTCTTTGGAGGAGAAATTCCAGGCCCGTGTACTGTGCGATGTCAGTGCACGTTAAAGAACCCCAGGTGGTCGAAATTTCCGGAGCCCTCCACTACGGCGTCTCTCATAGCCTTAGTCGCTTTGGGACGATAAACCCCATAAACCAACCAAACCAAACCTTTTAGCGAAGATAGCAAGCAAAGGGCATAGTGGTCGGTCACTGTACTGCGACATTTAAAGGGCGCAATTTGGCAACAGCGCATACAAGTTTTAAATACTCGTGTTAAGTGATAGAGTAATTTCGCTCTACGGCGGACAGGAGATGGCAGGCATGTGCAACGATGCGGTCATGGTCCTGCTGCTGTTGCCGTCGGAGCACTGTACCGTCGTTGCGAACTTGGGTAGGGGCTGATGCGAAAAAACAAGCTAAAATAGGCCGGCCTAGTCAGCAACGTGGTGACCGACGAGAAAGAAGGCTTCCGCATGGGCAAGGCCTCAGGATCATTTTTCCCGAGGAATTCCGTTAGTGGACGGAAAATATCGGCGAAATGTTTAACGGAACGATGGAAATACGAACAAAGACAGACAAAGTTCCGGATATCCTTCGTTGACTGGGGAATAGGGAAGTCCTTGACGGCGCGTATTTGCGTAGCAGTCGAACACCCGCCGAACGAAAGTAATTGGGACCTCAGGGTGTAGCAAGTAAAGTTTTTTCTAGGGCCATGTCACTCACAGCGATCTGCCAATAACAGGAGCAGAGATCGATGGATAAAACGGCACCTATCGTCGGAACAATACTTAATGATTTATTCCTGCAAGATTAAGAAGCAAAACACTTGTCATTTATTTTTCCGATGGGTGAATTAATGAAGAAATATAGACTGCGACTATTTTATGTCATAGAGCAATGTCTGGATTGACAATGTGAAAGCTTACAGGGTAAATAAATTGGCAAGAGCCGCCGCGGTGGCTCAGTGGTTATGGTGCTCGGCTGCTGACCCGAAAGACGCGGGTTCGATCCCGGCCGCGGCGGCTAGAATTTCTTTGGAGGAGAAATTCTAGAGGCCCGTGTACTGTGCGATGTCAGTGCACGTTAAAGAACCCCAGGTGGTCGAAATTTCCGGAGCCTTCCACTACGGCGTCTCTCATAGCCTCAGTCGCTGTGGGACGTTAAACCCCATAAAAACCAAACCAAATTGGCAAGAGATGTGAACATCATCCGGGCATGTTGTTGTTAAGCGTATTTATTTGCTCAGAAAAAAAAAAGTGGCTCGTGCTTGCTGCATCAGCCGGGCGTTCGAGACGCAGAAGCTGCATGTCACCCGCCGCGGCGCTCGTCTACCGAGCCGGAGTACCTGGGTTCGAACCCGACCGCGGCGGCCGCGTTTCTATGGACGCGGAATGCAAAAGGCGCCCGTGTGCTGTGCGATGTCAGTGCACGTTAAAGGTGCACTGAAGAGGAATCTGAACTCGTCTTTTTACCGCGGGAGCTCAATCTACACATTCTGAGCATTCTTAGAAACCTCGATTTATTGACCTGTGTGGCCGATTTCCCTAATTAAATCGAATTAATGTCCGGCTCCTGTTTTTTTTTTTTTTAATTCTCCCTCGTACGGTAGGTGGAGTCGACCAACGCGCGGAGTGCCTTTCACCCAGTCCCGTGGCGGCTTGCCGCTCTGCCATCGGCGTAGTAATACGTAGTAATCCGCAGAAGCAAATAGTCCGCGCGTATTTTTATTTCTGCGGGCTTATATTGCGGCTATATTATCAGCGAATGAAACTATTTATTCACGGAAACCTAAAAAACAACATAAAGCGAAAGCAAAGCCTCCACGGAGCTAGCTGAAAGGCACTCCACGCGTTGGTCGACTCCGCCCACCGTACGAGGGAGAATTCAAAAATAAAGGCGGGAGCCGGACGTTAATTCGATTTAATTAGAGAAATCGGCCACACAGGGCAATAAGTCGAAGTTTCTAATAATGCTCGGAACGTGTAGATCGAGTTCCCGCGGCAAAAAGGCGAGTTCAGATTTCTCTTCAGTGCACCTTTAAAGATCCCCAGGTGGTCGAAATTATTCCGGCGACCTCACTACGGCACCTCTTTCTCTCTTTCTTATTTCACTCCTCCCTTCCCTTACGGCGCGGTTCAAGGGTCCGTTGAGATATGTGAGGCAGATACTGCGCCATTACCTTTCCTCAAAAACCAATTTACCAATTTTGCCGCAGTTTGCATAGCTGGATAACCGTCGCCTTAAACTGAAAAGATCAATAAATGTTTTTTTTTCTCTCTCTCCCCCTCTCCGGTAAAAGTATTCTTCCACAGCCGTCAACCGCTCTGCAGAATTGGAGTAAGGATTTCAACCCGGCAGTGAACGTCTCGTGGTGTGTGGTTTGAAGAAATAGCTAGGCTATGTACGAGTTTGGGTAATATGCTCCCAGGAGTTGTTCTGAGTGGCCTGTCCCAATAGGCGTAAGCATGTTCTAAACTGCGCGAAAATGAAAGACGAGCGTGTTTTCACCTCCAAGTTTTAATATTTGAGTCACTGTAATGCTCGAGTGACAAGCGCAGCGTGGCAACCTTGGTCATCACTCCCCTGTGCTGCAGCTGCACCCACTCGGCGCTGAACTGGTGCGTTGAGCGACGCCACTGGCTGAAGGCACGAGCGGGGCGCACGAGGGAGGAGACGCCGCAGCACGCGCCCCTCCCCCTATATTCTCGAGAGGGCTCGAACCCACTCGAAAGTCAGTCCGCGCGCGCCCCACTTCTCCAAGGTCGCGGCGAGAGGAGGGCCTGGGCGCGCTCGCCTTTGGAGTGTTTTCGTTTTGACGCAGAGCGTATGTACATTTCTCTGTACACACTGTTCGCCATAACATATACATTATTCATCGGACACTGCATACGTCCTCGCGGAATTCCCGTTTGTCCTGGAAATGGCGCAGCGCTGCATGCACAGGATGCCAATAACAAGGAACGAGGATGGCGTTGCCGCTGTTGTCCTCGACCCTGCAGTAAACACATTTAAGCAGCGTGAGACGCATTGACGTCAGGCGCGATGAAGAGGAAACATTCTTCGTCTCGCCCTCAAAAAAAAAAAAATATATATATATATATATATATATATATATATATATATATATATATATATATATATATATATATATATATATATATATATATTTATTTATTCTGGTGTCGTTGAATTGCCTCAAAACAATCAATAAATACGAAACAAAACGGATAAAGACATTTTGTTGCCAAATTGTTGAATAGCGGCACCCCAAATTGTGAACTGCCTGTCTAATGAAGTTATGTTTAGTTCGATATCCATTTTGTGAATTGCGGATAAAAGTAAATAAACATTTAAAATTTCAGATGCATGCAGTTTTATAAAGCCGAAAGGCCCACGGCAGTTTTCACGAAAGCGATATCACGTTGCGGCAACTCCACGAACTAGCCTAAGGATCGGCAGTGCGCGGAAGTATTTCTTTGCTCCTTTGCGAGTGCTGCTGGGGCGCATTCTGACGTTGTTGTCGTAGTTTTCTTATAAAAAAATATTGCCGATTTTGAGGACAAATATTCGCCACACGCTGCGGCCGCGCTGCGATCCCGTCCACGGAGAACTCTCCCGACCGATTGACGGTGCTGCCTAGAAAGCACCTTTGGATGTCGTCCCTGGAGCGTCGTGGCAGAAGCAATTCTCGGCGTGCCTTTTTATACGTCAGCGATATGGAAAAGCCAGGAGGTATCATTCCATCGCTTAACCGCTGCTAGCAGCCCGAAGAGATGACAGCTTTGGGGGCAGAAATTGCGGTTTGGCAAGAAAAGCGGCATTTTCAGGGAAAGGACTCCTTTCTTCCAGGCAAGGACTCAGCGCCATTATATCCTAAAAAAAAAACAAAAAAAACTCAACGATTAGGGTGATAATCGTGACTGGTCGTTGTAAATGCTACCGCGATGCAAATAATGCTCGCGAAATTGTAAACCCCGTCTTAACCCAAGCTGCAATTCAAGCGCTTCCATTGTATTTTTTTTAGAGCGCAGCTCTTTGGTGCCCGTTTCTGCGTTTCGCGGCGTCGCCGTTGCCGTTGTCCTTTGTAACCAGCAGTGGACACCTTAGTCACGCTTTAAGCTACGAAACCAATGAAGCGGGAGCTTGAAAAGCAGTAGGTAAAATTGGTAAATTGGTTTTTGAGGAAAGGAAATGGCGCAGTATCTGTCTCACACATCTCGGTGGACACCTGAACCAGAGAGAAGGCGAATAACTGCCCTCTTGAAACAGTGAACACCTCAATCGTGCTTTAAGCTACGTATCGGTAGTGACAGACGTGCGCTGCATGCGTTGACAGTTACAACGTTGTGCCAGAAACGCGGCGCTGAAGCCTTAGGCCGTCGGCGTTCGTTGTGTTCATTGGCGTTGGCGTCGACAACGTTTTACACTCCGATCATTTTAAGGAAAGGAAGTGCGCATAGCTGGCTCCCTGGGTCAGTGGACGCCTGGTGGTGAGAGAGAGAGGTGTGGGCTGCATGCGTTAGCGCAACGGTGAGCGAACTCTCGCGATCAACCATTCACTGCCACTTGCCAGGGTGGCAGGGAGGGTGGGGACTTTAATGGAGATATAAAGAGGAATTTCTTACCACTTATGCGGGAGAACATCCCGTTCTTATCGCTCATAACGCCTCCCACAGCTGTGACAACCTCGCGAAACACTTGCATAGACCTCGTCTTTGAGAACCAGGCATTGGTGCAGCAAGTCGAGCATACATGTATATCCATCTGTTTCTCCGACCACAAAGCTTCCTTCATGGCAATCAAGAACTGTTAGTGGAGTGTTTCTTAGAGAAGGAATATACGTGAAAAATAAGTTGTCTGCAATTGTACATACATGTCTTGCTCGAATTCTTTGCCTCAGTCTATCGAAAAGCTGAAACAGCTGATGAGCTGCGCTCAAATTTCGCATTAGGAAGTAACGTAATCGTCGACAATTTTTTTCTCTCGCCGTTTTATACTTTCGCATTCGTGTCTGTTCTTTCTAAACACTCTTGTTTCGCGGTCTGCACAATAAAACCTCAAAGCGAAGAGACCGAAGCGGCGAGAGACGGGCGCATTTAAGAAAGTATGAGCCGGCGGGCAAGTAAAAAAATAAAGCGGCGATTAACTCACCGGCAAGGGGTAGGTTTACATGCTAGACCTGACCGGTAAATTGCGCTTCATCTGTTCCTCGCCTGGGAATTGGACTGCCGGCAAATGACAGCAGTAGGGGTGTGCGAATATCATATTTTTCGAATACGAATCGATCTACAGATCGATGTAGATCTATGTAGATCTACATCGATCGATGTAGATCTACAGCGGATCTACAAAAGCGGCAGTCCTGCGCGGGCCTCTTCAGAGGGCACGGCACTCGCCTGTGGGACAGCATGGCTAAACGCCTTCTGCTGGTTTTGCAGGTTAGTTCCTGGCATAATGTTCATTCTAACAGAAATGACAATAGATTTGTAGTAGTCCTGCCGTGCCCTCGCAGGTGTCGCGCAATTTTGAGTGATTGCTGGACAGTGTTGTTGTTGCTGTTGACGTCGGGTGATATTGAGGAGAATCCGGGGCCTACAACAGAGGAATACTTGCAGATGATTGTAAAGAATCAGGCAGACACGGATCGCAAATTGAAAGCTATTCAAGACGAAATCGGTGAGCTGAATGCAAGGACGGAAGGGTTATCGGACTTTCTAGCGGCATTCAAGGAAATGAGCACAAGAATTGATAACCTTGAGTCTATCATCAAAGAGCAAGCTAAAAAGTTAGTGGAATTTGAAAGCCGCGGCCGGCGTAACAATCTTTTAGTTTTTGGGCTCCCTGAACAAGCCACTGAGTCAGAGTTAGATCTGAGAAAAGCGGTTGTAGACAATATTTTCCACAAGGATCTTGGTGTTCAGATTACTTCAGTCGAAGGAATTCATCGCCTAGGAAGAAAGAAAACAGGAGCTACTAGACCAGTAATTATGAAATTCTATGATTCCAGGGAAAAAGACAGCGTTCTTAAAAACTGCCACAAACTTAAAGGCACGTCTGTTAGCGTCAGCAATGACTACGCAAAAGATATTGTACAAGTTCGGAGGAATTTGTGGCAGTCTGCTGCTGTCGAACGATCTAACGGACAAAAGGTATCGCTGGTTCACGATAAACTGAAGATAGATGACCGTCTGTACTCTTGGGATGACACTCGAAACGAGCGTTTGCTCTGCCGGACCCAACGTAAGGGTGCTCGAAACACCCACAACGGATCGGAAACAGCAGATGACAGCCATAATGGGTCACCTTCCAGAAGTGAAAGTAATTCATAGCTCAGGATAGTTCTGTTGAATGCTCGCAGCATTCTTAACAAGGTCACAGAATTGGAATTTTTATTGCTCTCAGAGAACCCGCATGTCGTTTGCATAACGGAAACATGGCTCAACAGTGATGTTTCTTCTGATTGCATTGTTCCTCCTGGCTACACAATGCTCAGATGGGATCGAGATTCCCGTGGGGGTGGTGTGGCCATTATTGTGAAGTCATCGCTCTCAGTTTCCACGATTACGAGCGAAATGCCGGAGTCAGTGTGGTGTAAAATTATGTTTTCTGGTGCTGCGTACGTCATAGGAGCAATTTACAGGCCACCGAATACTTCACCCGATTTTCTCGATAAGTTAAATGAGTTTCTTTTCAGTCATGTAACTAGGAGCACCCGCCTGATAATGACTGGCGATTTCAACTTGCCACATATTGATTGGGGATTGACTACGCCTGGGCATACAGAAATTTCTAGTGCGGAAAAATTGCTGGATATTGCTTTCTTTTACAATTTGAGACAAGTAGTTGGACAACCTACACGGATATCGCCTCAGTCACAGTCATTACTAGACTTGGTGTTCCTCTCAAATAATGTAGGAGATATTGAAACAAATGTCACCGATGGAATATCTGATCACAAAATTATTTTCGTGAAAGTGCTTACTTCTGTAAACGTTCCTGCGGAACCTATGGTTCGAGTAGAAATCAAAGAGTACGGGAAGGCCGATGATACATCCATCCTGGATTACCTG
Organism: Amblyomma mixtum; assembly: GCF_055824585.1. Lineage (NCBI taxonomy): Eukaryota > Metazoa > Arthropoda > Arachnida > Ixodida > Ixodidae > Amblyomma > Amblyomma mixtum. The sequence continues at coordinate 147,207,460 of NC_143014.1, read as the reverse complement.
GAAACTTGTTTTGATGAATTTGAAAGTGCCTCTGAAAATGCATCAGTTGAATGGTTATGGCAGCGTCTTAAAGTTATCATCAGTACTTGTGTCGACCGGTACGTTCCAACTAGAGTTAAGAAAACAAAGCAGCGCAACCCATGGGTCACCAGGGATATCATTCACGCGAAACGGAAGTTGAAAAGTGTCGTGTCCGGTCGCTGTGTTGAATGCAGCGAAAGACGCACACGGTACTTTAAGACTTCGTTTATTTAAAGCCGATGAGGGTGCGACCAGCGTCGACCGAGGCAGGAGCCGAACTGGCCGCCCGAAGAAAGGAGGGAGCGGAGAAGCGTCCACGGGAGGGAGTGGCTTCCCAAAACAGGAGGAGGATGCGGGGGCGCACCTTGGGGGGGGCATCTGGCGACAGCGTGCGACGAAGGGCAAGTGGTCGTTAGGAGGAGGATGCGAGTGGTCGTTAGGAGGAGGATGCGAGTGGTCGTTAGGAGGAGGATGCGGGGGCGCACACACACAAAAGCAATAAGGGGACACAACACTTCCTTCCCCCTTAGAAAGTTGCCTGGTATCGTGCAGGGGGTCGGCGCTCACGCGTGGAGGCGCGCTGGCTTTGTGCGCTCGGGGGAGAAACACTTGTAGGCTGGCTGTTGTTCGCTGTGTCTCCTAGGTCTGTCCTGGGCGAAGTCTCTTCTTCCGGGAAGAGGTGCCAGGCTATGTGGGAAGATGGTGCACGTGTTCTCTCCGCTGGCGGACAGCTCTCAGACGGCGTCGTAAATCTACGCAGCTGGTTGAGATGTCGGCGTGCTACTGTGCCATGTATGTTGACGAGCCAAGAGCGCAGGCCTATGCGTCTGACAATTGTAGCTTCCTCCCAGCGTGGCTTTTTCAGAAACTGTCGGGCGAGGACGCGCTGCCCCTCATTAAGCGTGCCGCAGCGCGGAATTGCTTTTTCTTCCCGGAACGTCTCTGCCTTTGGCTCGGGGAGGATGGCTGTGAGCTGGGTTCGCATTTCACGCTCGAACATCATTTTCGAGGGGGTCTCGCCTGTTGTGCTCTGAACCGTCGTGTGCTGCTTGAAGAGAAAGCGCGCAAGGCGGCGCTGCAGCGAGCCTGTCTGATCTCTTTCAAGGGCGCGTTTTAGCTCGGCTACGTAGCGCTCGGCTTGTCCGTTTGTCGCTGGGTGGTAGGGGGCCGATGTAACTGATGAGATCCCGTTGTCGCGATAAAACTTGAGGATCTCCGCAGACACAAACGGTGTTCCGTTGTCAGATACTACCTTGCGTGGCAGGCCGAACGTTGCAAATAGTGATCGGAGGTTGTCAATGACTGCTGCCGAAGTCGTCTGTCCCATTTGCCTTATCTCAAGCCACTTTGTGTAGGCATCTACGACCACAAGGAAAGTGCAGCCCTCAATTGGTCCTGCAAAATCAATGTGCAGTGTGTGCCATGGTGTGTCTGGCTTTTCCCATTCTGGGACAGGAGCTTTCGGCGGGGCGCTCCGGCTGCTCTGGCAAGGCTTGCATTCTCGCACCACTGTTTCGATGTCGTTGTCAATTCCAGGCCACCACATGTAGCTTCTGGCACACTTTTTCATTGCAACGATGCCCCGATGTCCGGCGTGGATGAGAGACATAGCTTGTGCGCGTAGTTCTCTCGGCATCACAACTCGGGACCCAAATATGATGCAGCCGCGATGGGTGCTCAACTCTGTAGCTCGCCTGCGGTAAGCGTCGAAGTTGTCCCCTTTGAGTTTATGCACGTTGCCTTGTTGAACAGCTGTGTAAACTAGCCGGAGAGCTGCGCACTTCTTCGTAGATGCTGCAACTGTGCCTGCTGTAAGCGGAGGTTCTGGCAATGCTTCGAACATCAGAACGTCTCCTGGTGGAAATGGTTCGTCAACAGTTGCGTCTAGTGGCAGACGGCTTAGCGCATCGGCGTTTTGATGTTTACTCCCATTGCGGTAGACCAGAGCGTAGTCGTACGCTGAGAGTTTGATGCACCAACGTGTCATTCGCGGAGACAAAGTTGGTGGCATAGGCCTTTGTGGTCCCAGAATGCCCAATAGCGGTCGGTGATCGGTTATAAAGGTCACCTTCCGGCCGGCAATGTACTGGTGAAAATGTGTCGCCGCGTAGACGATGGCTAGCCCTTCTTTGTCAAGTTGCGCGTAGTTGCGTTCTGCTTGCGACAACGTACGTGAGGCGAAGGCGATGGGAGCTTCCCTTCCTTGCTCGTCAGTTTGCGATAGAACCGCGCCGACTCCGTACGGTGATGCGTCGCAAGCCAAAAGCAGAGGCTTCCTTTCGTCGTAGTGGCGGAGGACTGTACATCTTCGAATCAGGTCTTTCAGGGCATCGAATGACTGCTGATGGCGTGGCGACCATGTCCATGTCACATCTTTCCGAAGGAGTTGGTATAAGTCGTTGGCCACGGTAGCTCTTTGTTCCAAGAACCGGTCGTAGAACGTCAAGAGTCCGAGAAAAGCCTGTAGCTCCTGCTTGTTTGTTGGAGCTCGTGCTTCTGTGATCGCTCGCACTTTGTCCTCGGTAGGGTGAATGCCTTCCGCATCAATTCGGTGTCCCAGAAATTGCACCTCTGGCACCGCAAAACAGCACTTCGATTTGCTTATGCACAAATTAGCGTTTGCTAGCCTTTCGAGAACGAGCTCTAGGCGCACTGCATGCTCTTCAGTGGAAGTGCCACTGATGATGACATCGTCAAGGTAGACACAAACTCCTGGGATGCCCTGAAGCACTGTCTCCATGAATTTTTGAAATATGGCCGGGGCTGCAGCTACGCCAAAAGGCAGTCGCTTGACTTTGTACAAGCCTTTCAGTGTGTTAATTGCCAATAATTCAGCAGTTGACTCGCTCACCTTCAGCTGCTGATACGCCTGGGTGAGGTCCAATGTGCTGAAGACTCTTGCGCCACGCAGTACACTGAATACTTCTTCAGGTGTCGGTAGCGGGTAAGAGGACGCTTTAGTCGCAAGATTGACGGTGCTCCGGTAGTCTCCGCAGAGGCGTATGGTTCCGTTCTTCTTGCGAACTACGACAAGTGGTGTGGCCCATTCTGAATGCTGCGTCGGCTCGATGACACCTTGCTGCTCCAGTTTGTCCAACTCTTTTTCAACTGAATCTCGGAGAGCAAACGGCACCGGCCTGGCCTTCAGAAATTTGGGTTGCGCGTTGTCCAACAACTCCAGTGTGACCGGGGGCCCTTCGTTTCCTGGAATCTCTTCCGAGAATACTCTTTCGTATTTCTCTTGCAGTTGCTCAACCATGTTCTGGCTCGGCGTCTGGTGTATGCCGCATATCATCACGCCTAGTGGAGAAAACCAGTTTCTCCCTAGAAGGCTTGATCCTGTGCCCTTCACAACAAGCAGAGGTAGCGTATGGGTCTGGCCGTTGTAGTTAACCTGCACGTTGGCAGAGCCCAATAGTGGCAGATTCTGTCCTGACCACGTTCGCAGGTGCGTGTCGTCTTGTTGCAGGGCGGGTGCGTCAGATGGCCATGAAGTTCGGAACGTGTCCTCACTGATCAGAGTACAGGCTGCGCCGGAGTCCACCTCGAACTTAATCAGCTGGTGATGTACGCTTACTTCTGTAAAAATCTTCGGTCGCGTGCCGAGATTCATGGTGTTCAGGTCGTACAACACAGATGGTGTTGCTGATGTTGTTCCATGGAGATCAGATAGCGGCGTATTCTCTGAGGCGTTGACGCTGTGATTAGGCTGGGAAGGTGACTTTATCTTGGCAAGTCTCCGTTTCGTAATGCATGCTCTTTCGATATGCCCTCGCTTGTGGCAAAAATTACACGTGGCTGACTGGAATCGACATCCCTGGGGGTTGTGTTGGTCGTCACACCGCCAGCAGCGTTGTGCCTTTTTGACCGATTTTACAACAACAGAAGGCTTGCGCACCTGGTTGCTTGTCTGGTGTACCGGCTCGGTGTTCCGGCGAATCCCTCTCTGCTGGTGACCGGCGCTCTCCGCTCGAACGGCGATGTCGTAAGCTTTGCTGAATGTGAGGTCCTTCTCAGCGAACAGGCGCTGCTGCAGTGACTCGTCACTCAGTCCGCACACAAATCTGTCGCGTAACATCACGTCCAAGGGAAGCATGGTGGTGTTAGCAGAAGAAGCTGCGTCTCCCTCCTGCCCGGTAGCTGTTGTCGACAGCGTTCCAAAATTGCAGTCGGCAGCGAGCTTCTTGAGCGCGGCTACGTAGGCGCTCACAGTTTCTCCTCCCAGTTGATCTCGTCGTTGGAAGCGAGCCCGGCTGTAGACCTCGGATGGCCTTGGGTCGTAGTGCTTTTGCAGCGCTTTTACGATGTCGTCGTAAGACACTGCCGCTGGTGTGCTTGGCTGAATAAGGGCGCAGACAGTATCGTAGGTCTGCTCCCCGCACAGCGTCAGCAGGTTGGCCCTCTTCAAGGCTGGGTCTGTGATGTTGTTAGCTTCAAAGTAGAACTGAAGGCGTCCAACCCACGATGACCACGATGAGCCGTTGAACTCTGGTATCTGATTGGGAAACCCTCGCGTAGCCATGGCTTGTCAATAGCGTTGCGTAGCGCGGGTCGAATCCACTTTCTCGTCGCCACTGTCGTGTCCGGTCGCTGTGTTGAATGCAGCGAAAGACGCACACGGTACTTTAAGACTTCGTTTATTTAAAGCCGATGAGGGTGCGACCAGCGTCGACCGAGGCAGGAGCCGAACTGGCCGCCCGAAGAAAGGAGGGAGCGGAGAAGCGTCCACGGGAGGGAGTGGCTTCCCAAAACAGGAGGAGGATGCGGGGGCGCACCATGGGGGGGCATCTGGCGACAGCGTGCGACGAAGGGCAAGTGGTCGTTAGGAGGAGGATGCGAGTGGTCGTTAGGAGGAGGATGCGAGTGGTCGTTAGGAGGAGGATGCGGGGGCGCACACACACAAAAGCAATAAGGGGACACAACAAAAAGATTGCGTAGAAAGAAAGCCGACTTCAACGACATACAGGTTTTACGTCAAAAAATAAAAATGTTGCTATCGGCTGCAAAAGAAAGATTTTTCAATCACACTCTTAGTGGTTTTCTGCGAAATTCTCCAGAGAAATTTTGGCGCTATCTTGATAAAAGAAAGGAAAGAGTAAAGCAGGTGACAGTGGGAGCCGAACTTATTGCAGATAAAACGAATATGGCCGACCACTTCAATGAATATTTCCAATCTGTATTCGCAAGAAACACGAGCCAAAGCGACGCACACGACGAAGCACATTCTCGTGAAACGTCTATCGATGCTATCAGCTTTACTCAAAGCGGCGTGTTTCAGCAGCTGATAGAATTGGACGAAAAAAAAGCTATCGGCCCGGATGGAATACCTACATGCTTCTTGAAACGGTATGCTGAATGGATGTCCTTCTACTTGGTAATTATATTCCGAAAATCACTCGTAACTCATTATCTGCCACAAGACTGGCGCACTGCCATTGTTATACCCGTATTTAAAAGTGGCAATCGCACACTTATGAACAACTATCGGCCTGTGTCACTTACTTCAATCTGCTGTAAGGTAATGGAACATGTTATTGCGAAACATATTATCATTTTTTGGAAACAAATGGACTACTTTCTGAATGTCAGCATGGCTTCCGTCGAGGGTTTTCAACGGTGACACAGCTAATTGAGACAATACATGACCTTTCTAAAGCTATAGATGACCGGGGACAGATTGATGTTATTTGTGTAGATTTTGAAAAAGCCTTTGATAAGGTTCCTCATGACAAATTACTCCTGAAAGTGCGAAGGGCTGGCATTAATGGAGACATCCTTAGATGGATAGAAGCGTACTTGGCGAAACGCAAACAGGCGGTACGTGTTGACAATTGCGAGTCTGGCTTTTTGGATGTGTATTCTGGTGTACCACAGGGTTCTGTGCTGGGGCCATTGCTATTTCTAGTTTATATCAATGACGTAGTATGTGCAGTTGGAAATTCTGTTAAACTGAAACTATTTGCGGATGATTGCCTCATTTATGCACCTGTCACATGTGAAGGAGATCAGATTAACATTAACCAAAACCTGCAGGCTTTTGCTCTTTGGTGTGAGAAATGGGAAATGAAAATCAACTTCAATAAGACCACATTTACCCATATAACTAACAAACGAAATATAATTTCTTTTCAGTACAGTATTGCAGGTCACGATTTGGTTAATGTTAGTACATTCAAGTATCTGGGGGTGTCAATTTCTCACAACCTAAGTTGGCACAATCATGTCGAAAATGTTTGTGCGGTGGCACATAGAAAACTGTGTTTTTTAAGAGGAAAGTTGGGGAGAGCAACGAAAGATGTCAAACTTTTAGCATACAAATCTCTCATCCGGCCTTCCCTAGAATATGCATCTGTAGTATGGTCTCCTCGGCAGAAGATTCTTTCAACGGAAATAGAAAAGATTCAAAGACGTGCAGCGAGATTTATTTGTTCAAAATACAGGAAAACAGATTCGGTAACGGAGATGTTAAACTCATGTAGTCTAGAAACATTAGAAAAAAGACGTAAAAGGCAGAGATTAAAAATACTTTACCAAATCATTCACGGAGAAATTAACATCAATAAAGAGAAATATCTGCAGCCTCCAGGTAGACTAAGCTCCCGCCTTAACCACCACAAAGCAATTCGGCCATACTTGACACGAACTAACGTCTTTCGCTGCTCATTCTTTCCGGATGCTATTGAGCACTGGAATAAACTGCCCGCTCACGTTGCTGAGTCTACAGGTGTAGCGGCATTCTTGAATGCACTTGGGGATTCCGTCTAGGCATGGGATTCTTGTAGATGGGCGCGTAACTGATTGTCCAATATTGCTTTTTGTACAGCAGGTGGTTCTACAGTGGTGTGAACTGTATTGCGTTTCAATGCTCTCTTGTATTGTATTTTCAAAGAAGCTTGTTCATTCATGGTTATATGTGCATTTCTTTGTCTCTTCACTTTCCCTCCCTGTAATGACCCTCAAATGAGGGTTGACAGTATTCATAAATAAATAAATACGAATACTTGGTTCCGAATATCGAATCGAATATCGAATAATCAAAGACAGACGCATCTAACCACTACAAAACATTATTTGAGCACCCAAGAACATAACAGTGCAATTCTCAGTGATGAAATGAACACAAGAGCTGTGTGTGGCTACACAAAAAGTATCAAAGTCTCGAACATTATTGCTGAATTTCGATGGTGGCGAAATTCTAGAGGCACGTGTACTGTGCGATGTCAGTGCACGTCAGTCAGTCAGAACCCCAGGTGATCGAAACTTCCGGAGCGCTTCCCTACGGCGTTCCTCATATCCTGAGACGCTTTGGGACGTTAAACACCAATAAACGAAACCAAACCATTATTCTTAGAAGAGTGGTAATATCAGAGAAGATGACTAGTACACAGCATTGATTAAGGCTAGCTTGCCATAAGCACAAAAGCGCGTTACTGGGATGAACATAAAAGGTGGTCGTGAAGGAAAACCGGCTGCTCCACATGGTCATGCAGAAGTAGTTCCCTTCTAGTTGAAACGACTTCTCCAGCCACAGAAAATGCCCTCTCACTTGGCACAGAACTGGCAGGTATTGCGAGGTATTTCGTGCACAGCTCTAACTATACCAGCGTCGCAGGTATAGCCACAAAGAAGCTCACCAGCGCAGTCAGCTACTGCATGGCCCATGGAGGAAGGAAAAAAAGAGGAGAGGCCCTTTCCACACGACGCCCTGGGAGAAAAGTGTGGAGGAAATCACGTGGCTTTTCAACGATCGGGAGGCCATTTTGTCCGGGCAGCTTAGCAACGGCGTCGTAGTTGCTGCTTGCAAACCGAGCGGTAGCAGACGGCCGCGGCGTAGCAATTGCGGTGAGGCGTAGGCGTACTTTTCTCAACTGCTCGAATTTGTTTTTGATCGTGCTCACGGGCTGACGTTGGCGCCGTTCACTCATATCTCAGGTGGAATTCGCTGCAAAACTCTCGTTGTTGCGTGCATTGACTTCAACGTGCTCGGCGACGATCGCACGGGCATTTCGTCTACTGCGTCATTGCTCGGAGCTGTCGGGAGACCACCGCTGCACACTGAGGAGCACTCGCGCTGTTCGTTCACCAGTGATTCGATACGCCGTGCGCTAGAGAAGTCGTCGGCGTATTGTGCGGACGTTTCGCGTCCTGTGCGTGCAGTGTGCGTGTGCCATTCGCGCTCCCGTTTCCATCGGCAGTGAAACCTCGTTGCTATTGTTCTTGCAACGCTCCAGTGATCGTCACTGGTGTTAGTTTAACTGTCATTTTCATTTTTAGGGATTGCGATTTTGTGAGCCGCGGGGGCCATGACATGGGCGGAGGGCGATGTTTTAAAGGAAGCAGCTGCGCTCGCTTTGCTCTTAGTATACTGCAGCAACTTTGTTACACGCCCGTTTCAAGTGTGTAACGTTTGAAGCGTCTGGCGAGCTCTAGCTTCTGGGACGTGCCGGGCTCAAGTGTATTCGTTCACATCGTGGCCAAGTCTGTGTTTCTGGTCGCGCGCTATGTTTAGACCGGTTTCCTGTTGCAGGTTTGCAATTGCTTTTCTATCTGATGTCATGGTCAAGAAGTGCGGAAAAGGCGATGCTCTAACTGAATTAGGAGGCCTTTTCTCACGTGATTATTGTGCTCATGTCCTGCGATAGTGTTATTTTGGGTAAAAAGTACTTAGTGAAATGAGGATCCACATGCGCGCTGAATTTCATTGATGCCTGTGGTTATGTTGAAGAAAAATAATTGGACGCATTCTTACCCACAGTAGATCGACTTTCATTTTATGTATTGTCAGTCGCAAGTAAAGTGTGCTACTATGCAGTGACATTACACGCTAGTATTTAATCTAGTAGCAAAAAGTGGTGCGTACAGCTGCAGCTCTGCACATTCAACATGAAACACAGCATTGAAATGATGCACAACACCGTGAAACTTATACTGCAGCCACTGGATACTCCTAAACTTCTAGAAGTCTGAAAAGCTACGGTAATATATATTATGCACAATACTAGATCTGTGGATATGTGAAACATGCTATGTTGCCATGCTACAAAGGGTGGAGTTATGGAGGGGGGCAGTCACAATTTAAACATGTATTTCTTCGACTTTTTTCATTGAGAAAAAGATGTCCACGATGGTTATCCTGTGTAAAATTTCAGATAAATCCTCCCCTGCCGTCTACTATATGCACTTTGGCCCTCTCCGTTTCTCTCACCTGTGTGAGTGGCTCTTGGAGTTGTGAATCAAAAGTCATTGCAGGCACGGCCACCATTACAACACGTTATGATATTACATTTTGCGTTCAGGGTCAAGAACTCAAACTTTTTAGTATACTTGCCCATCCTCACTGCTGTATACGAGAAAGCATTCCTTGCATCACCAGCCGCACGAAAACTTGCTATGAAGATAAGTATAGTATTTAAGACCAACAACAAAGTACTGCAGACTTTTTCTTACCCTTAGTTCTGCAGCACAAGGCACTGTTGACACAGCCAGCTTCCCAAACATATGCAATGGAAGCAGATTGCAACATTCAGCAACAAGAGCTGCATTAAAAGGCAGGTTGAACACTAAGGTGGGGTGTGACCATGCATGGCAGCATTGTTCACGCCTCAGCCGAAAGCAGACAAGTGCACACTCATTCAGCATAAAACTGAGAGGTTTGTGCTATCCACCAGAGAGCGCAATTAAAGTGTGGCCAGTATATGGAACACTTATAAGCGAGCATAGCATGCAAACAACCCAATATCAATAACCTTGCTCAGAGATCTCATGCATGAACCTCTAAACTCATTCTAGCAAAGAAGGAGTTTTTTTACAACCTCATGAGCACATTTGACAGCTGTCCACTCAAAAATCATTATGCTCTCAAATAGAAACTGTTGCAGAGTACCATTCAAATATAAGCCTCGTGTCAGCAAGCTGGACATGAAAGGCCTCCAGGGTAGCAATATACTAAAACATTTCAGGAGGCTTAAGTTTAAAGGCAGTACTTTACACTGCATTAAGCTAGGACAGTTTGTTCGGAAGCTTCATGAAACACGCTGTGAGATCCAAGACACACAGCATTAAAAAAAAGAAAAAAAAGTGCTTTCAGGCAATCGGTATGTGAAATCTCTTAATTTTAGAACGTTCCCCAAAGCTCTTTTAAAATTTGATAAAATATTTTTTCCAGAAATGACTCAAAAAACATGAGCTACCGGTGACTATTGCATGAAATACTCTGTAAAGAATGCAAGGGCTCGTTCAGTCGAATGTGAAATTTACCGTTGATTTTATATGCGACTATTTTTGCGTCTACCTTTATGCACTCGCTGTAGTTTCTACCGGCATCTTCGTTATACCTGCGATTAACTCGATCCCGACTTAATGTATTCATTGATCACACGCGCCCTTAGGTTAGTCTAAACTCAAGGTAGACACGTGAGCCAAAGCAGATGAGTAAATTTTTGTTATTTTCACAATACAGCCACTACCAGTGGCGTACGCAGAAATATTTTTCGGGGAGTTTTATACGCCGCCGGTAAAAAGAAAAATACCCTGCGCTTAAACAATACCATAGAGATTTTTCTTCTTTAATGAAGGCGAAGGGTTAGTTTTCTTCACTGTAATATCTACATAAAGATACGAATGCACACAGGATCCGAAGAACTCCATTCAAAAAGCATTGATTTTCTCACAAAAACAACTCATACGGAAAAACGTGGCTATTTACAATATTTTCGCATCATATACAACAACACAAAAGCTTCTGCTCTACAACAAGTCATCAACTGCAAACAAATGGCATTTGTCAAAACTTCTACCCCATACATGCAAACCTGCGGAGGCCTGTGCCCATGCGGTAGCACGCTCCTTCGTTGGCTTTGAAACGCGCGCGCAATCGGCGCGGTGGCGTGACGTCAGCCCGGACAAGATGGCGCCCAGCTTGTTTCCGGCTTCACAAAATGTCACGTGACGGCCTCTCCTCTTTTTTTCCTTCCTCCATGGCATGGCCCAACGTTACGTATTGCTCTGGGCGCCGCCATGTTGTTATATCTCTGTCGATAGGACTTGCGGACCGAAATGAACGCCGGTGCTCGCAATAGAATATTCGGCTAGATTCGGCCACAGAAAATGCTCTCTCACTTGGCACAGAACTGGCAGGTATTGCGAGGTATTTCGTGCACAGCTCTAACTATACCAGCGTCGCAGGTATAGCCACAAAGAAGCTCACCAGCGCAGTCAGCTACTGCATGGCCCAACGTTACGTATTGCTCTGGGCGCCGCCATGTTGTTATGTCTCTGTGGATAGGACTTGCGGACCGAAATGAACGCCTGTGCTTGCAATAGAATATTCGGCTAGATACGAATATTCGCGTCGGGTTGAATATTCGAAACAACACGAATACTTGGATTTCGAATCGAATACGAAAACTAAAAATATAATATTCGAACTATATTCGAAAATTTCGAATATTCGCACACCCCTAGACAGCAGGAACATGTGACTGCTTCAACCCGTCGCGCCTCCGAGTGCGCAACCCGACTAATTTTACCGCAGGTCGAATTGTCTTAATTACTACTGTGGCTATTTATTTATTCTGCATGCCTTACAATTAATCAGGTTCACATGCAATGTTCTGTTCTTTGATGACCTTGATCCATCCCAAAAGGCCAAAAATAAAGCCATGGCAATAGTAAGAGCCGCTTTTACATAAGCGAAAATATGAATCCTCCATAAAACGTATACATGCTAGCGCCGGAAATCTTTGCTCTGAAAGGGAAAGCTTCAGCAGCTTACTAAAGTCTTAGCAGGCGCACGTTCTAAGTATAAAGTGCATGGTAAGGGTATGGTTCATCAACAGCCTGACTGCACCCACTGTAGGACAAATGCCTCTCCCATATCTCTCCAATTAACCCCGTTAACCCCATATCTCTTCAATTAATCCAGCTGTGGCCACCTTATCCCCGCAGATTTCTTTATCTCATCTGCCCTTCTAACTTTCTGCCGCCCCCTGCTACGCTTTCTTTCTCTTGGCATACAGTCCGTTTCCCTAACGACCATTGGTTATCTTGCCTTCACACTACATGCCCTGCCCAAGCCCATGTCTTCTTGATTTTGACTAGGGGGTCATTAATCCGCGTTTGTTCTCTGATCCACTCTGCCCTCTTTCTGTCGCTTAACGTTACACTTATCATTTTTCTTTCCATAGCTCGCTGCGCTGTCCTCAATTTAAGTATAACACTTTTCTTTAGCCTCCATGTTTCAGCCCCATAGGTGAGTTCCGGTCTATTATACTTACCATCAGAAACTCCCTCAACTTTCACCCTTACAGCACCCGCGGTAAAAAAGAAATTTGCACCCTCAAGAACGTAGCACTGCTGGAAATGCCCTTTGCATACCTTCGCTTTTTGCAATTTTGTTTAAAAGAGTGCAACTCCCTCAACAGAGAAGCATTGTGGGTGTTATTTCAACGACGCTTTAGTTTATACTTTCTCGTATTTTTCTGGGGTTATATATAGAGCATATGGGCTTCCTGGAGGTCTGTCAAATTGGAGGGAGAGCTTTCTTTTGCGGGGAAAATGGCATACCAAATACACAAGTGACATCGTACGGGCATAAAAAAATGTGGACACACTTCAAATACGTGTTGACGGACCGTGAAAACATGTCTGGTACAAAAACCAGTGCTTATTTTGACATCCGCTGCCACCCTTCCTCGCCACCTAAGGGGCCGAACCTTGGAAGCTAAGCTTGAAAATAAACTCAGGACAACTCAGCGTGCCATGGAGAATAAACTAATAATGGCGAGAAACAAAAGGAGCAACATGGAGAGAACAAACTCGAGGTATACTGATAAACTAACGGACATTAGGAGGGGTGGTGTGTTAGGGTAACAGAGTGGTTCACTAAAGGAAACGCAGCCGACCAGGGTGAGATCAGCTGTAACACACAAGACAGACACAGGAGACGAGGTTGACGGGACTGGAGCAAACGTTGCAAGTCTGCACTGTCTCGCCAACCTCGTCTCAGGTGTCTGTCTTGTGTGTTAGCGCAGTTTGTTGTCACTTTGAAACCATGAACCAACTCGCCCAGCAGGAAGTACTCTAAAACAAATCACTCGTCGTAGTGTGTTTCAATCAACATTATACCTATTTTGGAGTGTGATCTCTAACACATGAAAGACGTTTAATGGTGCAACTTTTTCTCAGTGCTAGGGGTGGTTTAAAATTGTTTTTAGTATGCTAGCACTTATATTGGCCATTCTCTGCATATGGGAGTTGCAGTCTGTCTGCGTCCGTCCGTCTGTCTGTCTGTCTGTCTGTCTGTCTGTCCGTCTGTCTGTCTGTCCGTCTGTCTGTCTGTCTGTCTGTCTGTCTGTCTGTCTGTCTGTCCGTCTGTGTCTGTCCGTCCGTCTGTCTGTCTGTGTCTGTCTGTCTGTCTGTCTGTCTGTCTGTCTGTCTGTCTGTCTGTCTGTCTGTCTGTCCGTCTGTGTCTGTCCGTCCGTCCGTCCGTCCGTCCGTCTGTCTGTCTGTCTGTGTCTGTCTGTCTGTCTGTCTGTCTGTCTGTCTGTCTTTCCGAAGCCGGTTTTGTAGCAGGCTGCTCACCTGTCCACCGGGTGGTGGGCTACCTGTTCACCATGTCAGGCGACAGCCCGTTTAACTGCTCGGGAAGAACAACCTGGGTCGCAACCCAACCCTAGTAACCCAAGTTCGGCCGATAGCAACACGTGCCATAGCACCTGCCTTGTGCCACTGCGCCTTTGCTCACCTGTCCACCGGGTGGCTTACTTGCCAAGGTGTTGCCGATGGGTTGGTTAGCACTGGCGCAGTGACACAAGGCAGGTGCTATGGCAGGTGGTGCCATGTTCACTGTAAAGGTCGATGTACCCCGCGGCATCGTGGCAGACAGACACCTTTCCAGAAAGGGCTCCCTGGGCGGTGGTGGTAGTGGTTTATTTAAAAAAAAATAAATAAATAAAAAAAATAAAAATAAAAAGTTAAGCACAAGAGTGTTGCCGGCCGCGGCAATTGCTATCTAATATCTTAAGCACCCGAGCTGCAGCCGGCGGAAACGAAAGGGAAAGGGAGAGGATAGTGAGAAGTATAGAGGGGAGCGACAGCAAGAAAGGACAGGGGAGAGCTTTGTACACTATTTACAAAATACAAAAGTAATCAAGTTCGCGCCGCTCGCGCGCTAATGTCCAAGCATTGTCCGAAAATAAGTGCGCGCGAGCGGCCACTGCGCACAATCACTTACACCAGAAGTAAACTGTATGTACATAGCCGCGCGCACGTAGCGTCCTGTCTCGGATTAATCGCGCGCGCGGCACACTGCACTAGCGGCCGGGGTGGGGCGCCCGGCCGCGTATACCGTCCGAGGTAGCACCCACGGAGCGTTCGTGTCACGCGTGCACTACATATTCTTCCCTGGACTGCAGTGGGCACCTCGCGCTAGCACGGTGGAAGCGGCGAAACGCCTCCTCTCTGGACTGCTGGAAACCGGTTCCGCCGCCGCTTCCACCGTGCTAGCGCGAGGTGCCCACTGCAGTCCAGGGATGGCAGCGCTATGGGGTCCGTCGGCAGGGAAGCACTCGCGCAGCCGTGGATATGAGAAGCATAGCGGATTGACTGGCGACGTTGCGTCGCCAACACCGGTTGCGCGCGAACTTCGCTTGCAGATTGGCGGTGGCCTTGGACCCAAAGAGGGTGCGTCGGGGCTGGCTGGGCCGGGCAGGCCCGGGTATGAAAAAGCAGATGTACTCGCGGAGGCCGGGTTCATTGTATGGGTCCTTTTGTCAACAAAACCAGCGGCAGGTTTTGGACCCCCTTCCCAGCCGCCCCGCCGCTAGGGCAGACATCACCGATGTGACGTGCTTTCGGAAAAACGAATGGGCCGAGAATGCGGCGGCTTATCGCGGTAGGCAGAGGGACCTCCTGCGCGCCCAGCACGCGTCGCGACAGGCGTCGGAAAGTGACATGAACCTCCATGCTCCTGGTGCTGGCTCGCTCCCCCTCGCGAGCCGACTGAAAAAAATGTCAAGCCGCGAACAGAAGATGGTTGGGGAGCTGCAAGGATTCCAAGAAAATTTGGGGTAACCTGAAAGAGCTTCCAGCCATGAAGAAAAGAGTCCCCGAGAGCCCCTCGGTTATAGACCCTTTAGAAAATTCAGCGCCATCTGGTGTGTGGTGCGCAAACCGCGGTACCTCCGCCATTACTTGGGCATACGCCTGCCGGTATGCGCTCGGGCCAGATTGAAAAGTACGGCGCCCGGCGCCCGGCGAAGCCACAACAAGCTCAATTTTCTTGTTTCTGTGTCCTAGCCATGTTCCTTGGCATTGGCTCTCTGCACCAAGCTATAGTCGCGATGCCGGCATGCTGATGTGTGCCTTTCTGCAGCGAGCGCGGCGAAGAAACGCGCACGGAAACAAGCTGTGTTTCCAGAGCACGGAGCGCACGGAGCAGCTGCATGCTTCTTTCTTCTCGTCCGTGACCTGTTCGTTTTCACATTAAAATAAATGACATAAGTATTGAAAGAGCAGCGAAAAGTTCCTTCTACCGTGTAGCCGCTCCGTTGTATAGTGAGCACAAAACTAAAGGTGCCACCTTCGGCGCACTCGAGGACATGCATTCCGGTGCTGGCGACTGTTTCGGCGCGTCACAAAATCAAAACGTAGCTTAAACGCGCTTGTTTTGGATTTTCAAGCATCCACGTCCATTCATAGAGAGTTCCCTGTGCGCGAAAAAGAGCACGACGATGCGGCGCGGCGAGGAGCGCCGTCGTTCTCTCCGTTGCGAGCATGCAGCAAACGACGGCGACATAGCCGGAGTGCAGCAGCAGCAGCTTTGTGTTTTCGTTCGGTCAGGGCGTGGTCAGGGCCTATGCACTCTGGCTAAGGCACGAGACACATGTCCCGCAACACGCTCCGGTCGCCGCTTCCGAACTGCCACACCACAGCAAGCAGGGACACACGCAGCGGCAAGCGAGTGCGCCGTTCTGCCCAAGCTCCGCCCACACCCGGTGTCGCACTTCGCCGCAGCGCAGCAGTGCCTGAGCGCTGCTTGGCTTGGTGTACAAATATTGCAAGAAAAAACGGCATCGCCTTCCCACGAAACACAGAACGTCTTAGAAACGTCCTGAAACAGCTCGAAATGGCTTCACATGTCTTGCGCTAGAATGAAACGTCTCATATACGTCGACGGCAAGATGTCTTTTGGAAACTTCTTTAAGACGTCCGTTTAAGACGTCCGCGCTTTCTGAAACGTCTAACTTAAGACTATGTTACGAAGACGGGCCAATACGTTCAGGGGATTGGCAGAAAGCTGCCACCATAGATTAAACATGATATAGATCATGGCAAGCGTTTTTAAGCTTCACGTTTTATTCTAAACCATGAATGAAACATGCAAGTGTGGCACATAAACTGTTAGATTTCAGTGCCCTACACCGATATTTTCACCTTTTTAAGAGCAGGCGCACCGGTGCAAAGTCCGCGCTTTGTGCTCAAACTCTGACAGCGCATTTTGTCATACCCAGTCCGAAATCACGTTTATCACAGTCCACATCGAGTACAACTAGCCCACCAATTGTAAAGCTGCACTAAAGTTACGCGAATCATGAAATTTGTTTCCTGTGGGAACGCCTCTTCGTTCGGCCTCGGCTGGCCACGAGCAAGGAATGTTGCCGGCGCGCCATGGCCGCTATCGCCGCTTCCTTCCATGCTGTCTTCGCCATGTTGGAGCAGTCTGCTCGCGGCACTCACGGCTCGCGCACATTCTTTCCTCGCCACGGCCGGTCTCGAAAGCGGCGCGCGCCTTCGCCTGCCTTCGCGTCCTGAACGCCTCAGCTTGCTGCTTGGTGGCGCTCCGCTCGGTCGCGATACAGTCTACAGTGTACGTAAATTTAACTGTTTCAACCAAATATAAACCTTTTTGCAAGTTGTAAATGCTTAGCGTCACATAAAAGTATGAGATGCAGTTTGTGATTATTTTTATGTTGTTGCTTTGTTTCTTTTGCATTTTTGGAATGTAGTACTTCGTCTGGCCGTTTGGCGTTGCGGTCGCTAGCGGTTCCTTGCTACGCGCGCGAAGTGGACGCTCCCAACGTTTTTCTGCCTCCTTTGTCTCGTGCTTGTGGGCGCTTCACACTGCTATTTGCAGTTTTCCCGCGATGCCTTTTACTACCAGGACTGCGCTGAAAGGTGCACCTCTTTTTCAGCAAAAGTAATGGTGTCTTCGGCTGACGGCACTCGTGGAGTTTTCTACGCACTCGTGCGGTGCCCCACGTTCGGCTGGATGCCACTCGTGCAGTGCCGTACATTCGAGTGGGACGAGCACGACACGCGTGCGCGCCACCGCGCCACCGCGGAGACCGACGGTGGAGCGCGGTGCAATCCCGTCGTGCAGCGCGCGCTAGCAGACGACGCTGTTCGCGCTCGTTGACGCAGCATCGACGAAGAGGAAAAACGGACAAAGCATTACAAGTGGGCACATTTTAAAGAAATGTTGAATATTATAGCGGCCACAATGCATTTATTCGCGCTGCAATCACGCAGCCACCGGCCGGCGAGCCATGTGCCTTCCGTTGTGAGGAAATTAAAGGTTTGTCAATATTTTTTGTCTTGCAAGTTCTGCCTTAGCTCTTGCAGCGAACGGCATATGCTGTTCATCCGGCATGCCCGCACTTTATAACATCGTACTTTTTGCCAACGTATGCACAGTTTAAAGGATATCAAAAAAGCGACAATGTGAGGCGCTTCGTGGATTGAGAACCACCTGCTGATATTTTCGGAAGTTACTCGAGCTGAAGCTCTAAAGGCGTATGCATCGAAACTGGCAAGCATAACGCCTTGGTGTGGTGTCTTACAAACCTGAGCCCCCATAATTAATCGCAGTATCTCTCGAGCAGGCTCGTGGGTCACGCGTTTTCCGCCGATTCTATCAACGCCTGTTACAAGTGCGCTACTGCACTGTTCTGAAGAGGCTGTTGCTAATTATACAAACTGTTGACTGCGCTCGTTGGCGTCGGCCGCTCGAAGGAATAGCCTCTGAGATCTGCGAAGGTCTCGGAGGCCTCAGTTAACAGACTGCAGAAATAGCAACGGCACTCTGCGAGTGTTTCGCACGTTCAGCTGATGTGCAAGAAGACGTGCCACTCGTGTAGTATTTGACGTCACTTCCTGCGCACCGGCACGGAGGCAGTACGTGTCAGCCGAAGACACCATAAGTCACCTTCCATTTCTCTCGTGTGTTGAAAGCGTCACCCTTACTGCGGCTAAGTTGCCAATGCGCCTCATTCAATCGTCGGCTGTGCGTCCCAACGTTTGTAGACAGTTTTGCGTCCCTCCTTTGGTTTGAAAATCGCAAAGCTCTCTCAGCCAGTGTTTTCATACCAAAGTGTAACGTTCGATGTTCGAAAACAGGGCGTTTCCTAGCGTTTGAGTTCTCGTTCAGTGGGTAGCGCCATGGTGCTCTTGCATCATCCTCTATGAGCTGCTTTCTTACGAAAGTCGTCCATAAATTGGAACCATAGAAAAATCAAGTGTCATCATTTGTGACATAGCTTCAAAGCGACCACGCTTTGTTTAAACACGGGTAGGAAAGGTGCGAATTTCTTTATACACATTGAATTGTGCTCGATTGCATCCCGGTAGGAATTTGGAAATTTCCTCGCTGGCGTCCCAGAACCCTCCTCGCAGCGCTGCCCCTCCTCCTCCGCTATCCACCTCGTCCTCTTTTTTTCTTTCACGGCTGTTGCGCTCTTCGGTCTATTCCTCCGGCGAGTCTGCCTCCGCGCACCGCGAATCTGCGCGTCTTCCGGACCGCGCTGTCTGTGTTTTTTAATATTTTTCATGCTTTATAGTTTAATTTCTTTATTATTTTGTTTCTTTTCATATTTGCATTTTTTATTTGTTTTATTTCACTCACGAAACCCGTGCGTTCACTAGATCTGCCTTTATTCTTGCTCAAACCGTGTTCGTGACGGAATGGCAGCGACTACCCTTGAAGTGCCAAACGCCCTGGTTCGATTCCCAGTCTCAATAAAGTTTTTTTTTTCTTCGCCGGAACTCGAACACACTTGCTAGCATTCCCTGCTCACGACAGTATGAGGCATTAAAGGATTTCGCCTTAATAAAGCGATTCTGCTCGTATTTTCTTTCACAGCTGTTCTGCTCCTGGCGAGCTTCTAGGACAGCCGGCTCGCGATTGTCGCGTTGCCCTTCGAGCCATTTGTGTGGCCGGCACGTTCCTCGCTCGAAGAAGGCGACTGCGCACGTACTTAAAATGGCGTTAAATGGATTTACACGACGGTCCGTTCGCCCGCGGCCCGCGCACTACCTGGTCTCCTTCCGTGACATTCTCTCGTATTACCGAGACAAACGAAGGGAATGCGCACCCCCTGCTCCGTCCCTCACCATAGCGCAGGCTGCACATTGGCGACAACTACAAACCCGGACTGCTCAATACCCAATACTGCTGCATGCCCGATACCCAGACCAATTCTCGTCATCATGCAAACTTTTGCGGCAAACCGGGCGCCCCTACGATTTACATCATTGGCAATAAACGTTTCCACCACCACCTACGTGCTCATGCGTCAGCACACCATTGAGAGGCGCGCTGACCAGGCCGCGGTCCAGAAGACGCGCAGATTCGCGGCGGCGGTGCGCGGAGGCAGACTCGCCGGAGGAATAAGACCGAAGAGCGCAACAGCCGTGAAAGAAAGAAAGAGGAGAAGGGAGAAAAACAGGAGGAGGAGGGGCGGCGCTGCGAGGAGGGTTCTGGGACGCCAGCGAGGAAATTGCCGGAATTTTATTGTTGCAAACCACTCTGTTGTGTCCTTGCGAATGTTCGTATTCAACTTAATTTGATGACTACCAGTGACACTCGGGTTAAGAAGGCGTTGGTTATGATTATAATGGCGGAATAGAATGTGCAGTGCCCATTATCATGAAGTGATCATGAAACCCGTCGTGGTGGCTGTGGCTGTGCGTTCGTTTGCCGTTCGCAAGCCATCTGACGCCAACCGCGGCGGCCGCACGTCGTTAAGTCAAAATACAAAGACGCCTGTGTGCTGTCTTAAGCAAGCGCACGTTAGAGAACCCCTATTCATCCAAATTAATCTGGAGCCCTCCACTATGGCAACCCTCGTTGCCCATATATCGCTTCTAGGCGTTAAACCCCGCAATTTAAAAGTAATCATGTGGCGGAAATTGTATTGGTTTCATGAAATTCAGTGACTGCATGCATAATATATTGTCGATGGCTTGTTTTGTTCCAGGTCTTCATGAAAATATGGAGTAATACTTTGTCAGTTAACTATGATTACCTGATTTCTGTTTATTTGAGCAGGGGTATCGTGAGCTATTTCATTTGCTGTTTGCACTTGTATATGCCTTGTTGCTAAAGATTATGGAATTGTGTTTTGCCCTAGGTCTGCAGTTGGTTGTGAACTTAGAGAAAAAATAATGGAGTAGAGGGAACCGTGAAAATCCATATGCATTACTGCATAGACTTGTTGGACCTGTCAAGCGTTTGTTTCACTATGATTGATAGCTACGACACTGAGGAAACCTACTCGGTGGTGCTGCTCTGCATGTGTGCTGGCTGTTTGACAATATAAGGAAGTAGCCCCTTGGCAGGCAGGCCTCCTTGAATTTCTTCGTAAGCCATTGCAGTGTGCACAGCTGATGTTGTCGATGAATTCACCCTGTACATTTCTTTTTAGGTAAAAGTTGTTCAACAGTGGTTTCCAGAGAACCTCCTGGCCTGCTCAACTTCCGAAGTTTCGGTAAGCACTTTTCACAGCTGACAGTGTTTTCCCCCTTCACTTCATGCTTTCTTGTACAGGTGCCGGCAGTTAGCAAAAATTTGTTTCACGAATTCTGTTGTTTCCTTGACCTGACCTTTTGGTTTTGTCAGTGCAGTGTGCACGCTGGTGTTATCGATGAATTCACCCTGTACATTTCTTTTTAGGTATAAGTTATTCAACAGTGGTTTCCAGAGAACCTCCTGGCCTGCTCAACTTCTAAAGTTTCGGTAAGCACTTTTCACAGCTGATAGTATTTTCCCCCTTCACTTCATGCTTTCTTGTACAGGTGCCAGCGGTTAGCAAAAATTTATTTCACGAATTCTGTTGTTTGCTTTTGGTTTTGTTAGACCTCCTACAGTTTGCCAAATGAGCAAGGGCTTTAGTTAATTTCAAGGAAGGAATGGAAAAGAGAGAAAGCGGTAATTGCCCCCCCCCCCCCCCCAGGCCAAATTGAGAACTGTGCCTATGTGGACCTGTCTGAATGAATTCCTGCATGAGCACAGGTATGCATGCCAGCAGGTTATGAACACTGGAAACTTAACTTTACATTGTTTGAGTTTTTTAGACAGTAATAACTGGAATACTGAAGGGAAAATAGCAGTGTCATTATAATGGCTCAGCAAAGAGAAGTCAAATATGTAAGCCTTTCAGAAATAACAGTGGTTTATAAAGCGAGGGCATTTCGACTGATCTCATCCAAGTTTCAAAAGTAAAGCAAAATTCCTGTTATTTTATTCTTTCACTCTACTCACAGCAGCACGCATAAGAATCATAAATGGAACACAGTATACAGTGTTCCATGGTATGAGAAGTAGTGCAAAACGGGACAAGGGACAGAGAGAATTTCACGTGTTAACTTATCCCAGTGTCTGGCCACGATCGAGCCCTTATCCAAAAATTGGACACAACCACACTCCTTAAAGTGCAAAACCAGATTACTGCCATCAAAAGTTTTCAAGTTGATTTTGTGTTCACGAAGCCTCTCATTCAAGCAACGACCAGATTGACCAACATACCGCTTGCCACAGGAGAGTGGGATGTCAAATAATGCCTTCAGTCCATTTCACGAATTTTTTCCTGTGATTAATGGTGCACTGCAGCTTTTGGGGACGTTTATCGGTGGGCAAAGTTTTTTTGGATAGCGCACCTATTTTTTAGGAGCTGAAAAAACATTCGCTTTGTCCCCATTTTTTTGAGATTCTGGGTCTGGCAATGAATGTAGGGAATGATGGCAATCCTGCCTTTCTTTCTGAAGGCACAGACGGCAGTTGATCTTCCTGGCGCTTCTTCAGTATGCCTTCAGGGACAAAAACACAGATATCAGCTGGGTAGCCTACTTCACTGAACCTTGCGAGTTGTTCGTGAAAGCTCTGGCTGATTGTGGGGGCATGACTTTTCCAGTTCATTTTTCAAACATAAATTAATAATGCCTCATTTTACGTGTTTAGAATGTTCAAAAGTGTAAGGGTGTGCAGGCTGAAGGTAGGTTATTTCAGTCGTTACTGAAATAACCTATCTTCAGCCTGCACTCCCCTACACTGCTGCACATTCTAAACTTGTAAAACGTCATTATTTTGTTTCAAAAGTGCCCTGCAAAAGTCATGCCCCCACCTCATCAGCCAAAGCTGTCACGAACAGCTCTCAAGGTTCAGTGAAGCAGGCTACCCAGCTGAAAACAGATATCAGCTGGGTAGCCTGCTTCACTGAACCTTGAGAGTTGTTCGTGACAGCTCTGGCTGATGAGGTGGGGGTATGACTTTTGCAGGGCATTTTTGAAACAAAATAATGACGTTTTACAAGTTTAGAATGTGCAGCAGTGTAGGAGAGTGCAGGCTGAAGATAGGTATTTCAGTAACGACTGAAATAACCTACCTTCAGCCTGCACACCCTTACACTTTTGAACATTCTAAACATGTAAAATGAGGCATTATTAATTTATGTTTGAAAAATGAACTGGAAAAGTCATGCCCCCACAATCAGCCAGAGCTTTCACGAACAACTCGCAAGGTTCAGTGAAGTAGGCTACCCAGCTGATATCTGTGTTTTTGTCCCTGAAGGCATACTGAAGAAGCGCCAGGAAGATCAACTGCCGTCTGTGCCTTCAGAAAGAAAGGCAGGATTGCCATCATTCCCTACATTCATTGCCTGTCCCACAATCTCAAGAAAATTGGGACGAAATCGAATGTTCGCATGCTTTTTTCAGCCCCTGAAAAACTAAGTGCGCTATCCAAAAAAACTTTGCCCGCCGGTAAACATCCGCAAAAGCTGCAGGGCACCATTAATCACAGGAAAAAATTTGTGAAATGTACTGAAGGCATTGTTTGACATCCCACTCTCTTGTGGCAAGCGGTATGTTGGTCAATCTGGTGGTTGCTTGAATGAGAGGCTTCATGAACACAGAAACAACTTGAAAACTTTTACTGGCAGTAATCTGGTTTTGCACTGTAAGGAGTGGGGTTGTGTGCCATTTTTGGAGTGCTCGATCATGGCCAGACACCGGAATGAGTGAACATATGAAATTATTGAAGTAGCATGTATCGCTGCTTCGGAAAATGAATGTGTCAGCGAACCATCTATGTCCCTGTCCAAAAGAGAACTGGCCTTCTTAAACAATCGCTGAGGTGTACGTGTCCGTAGTTCCTCGTTCACCTGATTTTCATTTTTTTCCGGGCGCATGCACCTGTTTGCCCTCACGGTTTACGTTCGTCTTGGTCGCTTGGGCTCTGTCAGTCGGAAGTTAGCGCCTGTGTTGTGTGAGTCTTTCTCTGTCCCTTGTCCCATTTTGCGCTACCTCTCATACCATGGATCACCGTTACCGACTCGCCCAAGTTTCTACCCTTGTGAATGATATACAGTTATTAGTTGCTGGCTGTCTTGTGTATTTTTCGTCTGCTTACGTGCACTTGAGTGAGAGAAAAATATTGAGTGCTGAAAATTGACATTAATTTTTCTGTTCACCCAGTAACCATGGCCTTTTTTATACCCGCTGTGGAGTGCGACTGCAAACATCTGTGTTGGAGTCATCATGGGAGACGTGTGAAGCTGGTGCCTACCATGTATATGGCAGACAGCTGTCAACTGTTCCTGCCATGTGGCACTTTTTGTTCTCTTGAGGTATTTGTCATGTGTTTTGATTCAACGTGTCACTTTTTTTTAATCCTAATAAGCAGGTATGTATTACTGAGGCAATAAAATGTGATTCTTGGATTGAAGCCATTTCTTGCTTTTTTTTGCGCTCAGAACAGATCCTGCATTAAGAACCAACTACATTGGCTCTTTTTTTATTTAGTCTGAATTTTACTTGTAGTTCTACTATGAATAAATTTAATTAACACAGTTTGCCTGCCCAAAGCTTTCATATTGCAGTAAGCATTGTAAGACTCAGATTTGCACAATTTACTTATATTTACGTAGCAGCCAAAGTTAAAGGTGCTTTACGAAGAGCTCATCTTGATGTCTCACGAGCAATAAGAGCTCAGTTTAAGAGAAGGTACAGATCTCTTGCATGCTTGGGAGAAAAAATGTGTATTGAGGGTGTATGAGAAAACTTGTTGCTATGCTCTCTTGTCCTTCTTGCCTCGCATTTGGCCAGTTGTCTACAGATTAAAGGAGTGTTTGCATTTAGCAGAAGTCTAGCTACCAGGCAGTCAATACATGAAATGATGCAGCAGTTTCTTTTGCACTCTTGATATGCAAAATTTTCTTGCAAAAGAAACTGCTGCATTATCCATGAATTAATTACCTGGTACCTAGACTTCTGATGAAGAAAATATACTTTGTCTGCAGACAACAAGCCAAATGTCAGACAAGAGGGGCAAGAGACAGCAAAGCAACAAGTTTTCGCACACCCTCAATGCACATTTTGTCTCCCAGGCATGGAAGATGTTTGTACTTTCTTCAGTTCTTATTGCTTGTGAGGCGTCAAGGACGGGCCCTTCGTGAAGTGCCTTTCATTGAACAGCATTACATTAGCCCCGATACAAAACACCTAAAATACACCTATATACAGCTAGGTAAGACCTCTATTAGCCAACTACTAGCATCTGATACCACAGCTACAGAAGAGCTAAAACACTTCTTTACATCTAAACAAGGAATCAGCTAGAAGTCTACAAGATGTCAACGAAAACCTCTTGTAGCCGACAGATAGCGTTGCATTAGCCTAGGCTACAGGAGGTCTTCAAGACTTTGGACGGCTAAATAAAATCTTGGCTATGCTTCTATAAGACGTCAAAACATCTTGGTGTAGATGACTTATAGATTTCTACAAGCACTTTTTGTGTTTCGTGGGTTGTTATCAGAAAGACTGCGGCGACAAAGCATGCCAGCTGATGTTGCGAGCTTTCGGCAACGGCACCGCTCGCGGGCGCTCAGGGCGAAGGGCTCTGCGGCTGCCTGTCTGCCGTGGTCGTCACTAGGCCTGTAGGCTGCTTCGCATCGAAGCGGCAGGGGCCGGCGCTTCGAAAGTCGCCTGCGCTATGATTGAAGGCCTATTCTTCACTCCGCTTTGCTGTCAACAGCATCATCTCACAATAAAATAATAGTATGGTCAATTTCAACGGCGCCTTCAGCAGCGGAGCTAGCGGGAGCCAGTCGAGCCGGACCCCGGCGTCGGGCCAGCGGCAGCTTCGAGGCGGTTCTCGCAACAAATTCGCTCGTACCACAGTTGTCACTTTTACCAGCAACTCGGTATTGACCAATGACCCAGAAAAATGATATATTTTCTCATTTCCCTATCCTAGGGTTTATTATTTACGTCGAGAACACTCATTAGCTCGTTTTTATGACGCCGGCAGACGGGAACCAGGCTGGCCGGCCGGCAGGCTCGGCTTACTTCACGTTCGCACAAGAAAATAAAAAACAGCCATGCTACCAGAAAGGATGCTTGCTAGATTCTAGCAACGACAGCATGCCTGTGCTAGAGTGGAGCTTTCGCAACGACACCACCTGCGGCAACGCCGGGCGTGCGCGCTGGTCCCCGACTGCCCTAGTCGTCGCTAGGCCTAGATGGTGAACAACTACAACCCGACTGATTTCGCACCGACGGCTAGCGCACCGGCACTGCTGATCGAGCACCCGTATCCGGATCCACACGCATTTCGCCCTGCAGTGCGCCTGCTCGTAGTCGAGTCCGGTCCAAGTGTTGTTAGCCCTCCTTTATCGACAGTAGATTCGACCTGCAGGGTGACACGGCAACGCGCACTGTCGACGGATCGCAGTGATACCGGCTTGTAGCTTCGCTGAGAGGTGCGGCCGGACGATAGGAGTCCAAAAGCCGTTCCGAAAATCCGCCCGGAATGACAGTCAGGTCCCTTGACCACTGCAAATTTTCCGCCTGTCAACGGATCGCAGTAATACCGGCTTGTAGCTTCGCTGAGAGGTACGGCCGGACAATAGGAGTCCAAAAGCCTTTCCGAAAATCCGCCCGGGATGACAGTCAGGTCCCTTGACCACTGCAAATTTTCCGCCATCGCTTTCACAAACGCAACCAGACATGCCACAACGTGGAAACTAGTGCAAAGGCTGTGCGTCTTCCTGCCAAAGGTGCCCAAAATATGGCGCCCAGCGCCGACGAAAGTTGCTGATGATGATGCCTTCCGAGTTGCCAGACTGAATTTTCTAAAGGGTCTATTGTTGTAAATCGGACCCCGCTTCCGACGCGCACTGTGCCCTGCTCGCGCGTCGCGCCTCGCGCATGCGCAGACAGGCTCCAGCGTACGCCCGTGCGCGTAGGCGCTCCGCCCGTACGCCTAGGATGTGTCCATCGAGGCCGGGTGCGATGGCGGTGCGTAAGCGACACGGGGCGAAAGGAAGATTTGGGGCACTGGTGTTTCTCTTTCTCCCTAAGAGAGCTGGCTTCGCGTACGCTTTGAAGGTTAGTGGGGGGGGGGGGGGGCAGGACTGTAACTAATTTAACGTTCTTTTTGCTTGCATATACATGTATTGGGAGAGATATATTAGTACTTGTAAAGTTGAACGGGGGGTTACAAGCAGCAAGAGAGCAATCATGTTGACGCTTGCTGCAATTAGATGTGATTCTAATGTCGGCTGGACCTCTAGGCTTTAAAACTGAGCCCGAGAGTCCAGTCGTTGGTTCTGAGCTATGGCTTGATGTGTACATCTTCGGCTATGCCTAGCTAGCCAGATCTATATGCATCTTCTTTGCCGTACCTTGCTGTAAATATTGTAAGTTCTGTACATAAACTTCAGTTAATCTTTGTTTCCTAGTAAAGTGTCGCTATTCATATTTCGTGTCCTTCATCACCGTCTCGGACGGGGCGCATCCCCGGTGCAAGCTGCTACGTCTTCGAATCATCAAGAAGAACCTAGCTTTCAGAGAGAAAGAAAGAATTCACTTTCACCTTCCAATTTTGCATGAAAGAACGCACACACCAGCAACCACTATAACCTAGCATAGCAGCCCAGCGCCGAAACACATCATGCTATAAAAAAAAGTAGGATACAACTTCAAAAAAACAGCAGTTGCTAACACTAGGCCTCGGTCCGCGGGATCCTGTATTACTCCGCTGGCTAATCGCGACAGTAAACAAAGTTAGATTTGTAATGTTTGACTATATCAAACAATCCGCGTATCAAAATTCTAGAGCTCATAATTTTTTCTTGTGATAAGTTTCTTGTTTAGGTAAAAAGAAATGTTTAAGCAGCGGACTACTTTTTCGTCGTGGAGGAATTCTGTGCACGGAGGCTGAATGTGGGCGGAGCTTCACTGCAGACTTAAGTTGTATCCGACTGTAGCGCACATATCCGCATTTGGCCTAATTACCCAAATCGACTGCCGTTTTTTATTAAAATTGGTCTTTGGGGAAACGAAAGGGCGCAGTGACTGTCTCCCATATCAGCGGAAACCGCAACCACGCCATTAGCGAAGGGAGGAAGGAGGGAGTGAAAGAAGAGAGAGAGAAAGATGTGCCTTAGTGTTTATGTGCACTGACATCGCACACACCACCCGGGTGCATTTCTGCATTTCGCGTCCTTTGAAACGCGACCGCCGCGGCCGGGTTCGAATAGGTGGTTTCTGTCTGTGAGAAAAAAGGCAAGGGTGTTTTAATTGTTACAAATCCGATATAAAATGTGAGGTGCATAAGGATGTTCTTGGAGCCCGTAAACTTCTCAGAGATTTTTTAGAGTGTTGGCGCGGAAGGCTTCGTGGCCTCTGTCGGGGAAGTTGCGAAGGTGGGTTTGCCGTCGAGGCCAGGGGCCGTGCATAGTCGCAGCAATGATGTGGTCGCTAGAGAACGAGAAGGAAGGAGCACTCCCCGTGCCCCTTAAAGGACTATGACACAATTTTTACTTGCATGTTTTCTTCTTTCAAATGATGCATATTAGACATTTTTATGCATGAATCAGCGCGTGGTATTCCCCTACGACCGCTAAATAATTTTTAATGAAATTTCTTCTTGACGCTGTTTCGGTTTCATCAATCGAACGATGGCTGCAGTGTAGTTGACCTTTGCACGAAAAAAAAATTGCAATATATCTACTGATACTTCGTTCATTGTCGTTCCAGCTTTAAAATCGGGCCGGTTTAAGTGTCCTAGAAAGTTAAAACTATGTATCAGCGTTTATATTGCAGGTTTTTTTTTGTGTGCACGGTGTCTAGAGGTCAACTACACGTCACAACCATCATTCGGTAGATGAAACCGAAACAGCATGAGCAAAGAAATTAAGTTATAAATTATTTAGTGGTCGTAGGTGAATACCACGCGGTGACCCATGTATTATGACCCTAAAACATCACTATAAAGAACAAAACAATTAAAATCTGGCGTCTATAGTTCATGTCAGGCCGGGAACATAGTGTCGCACTGGATACTATTTCCTTGACGCGTTGGTGCTGCGAGGTCGTTACGAGTGGTTTATAAAGCGGATGCTCTGGGGCCAGGTGTGAAGGAGGAGGCCTGCAGTGTGTAGTGTGGAACCAACCGGGGTGGAAAGTGAGGTTGTTGGTGAAGGAAGGATGCCAAGCATTTCACGGAGGGTTTGGCGGATATAGTGTCGAATAGGTATTGAACACTCCCCCTACCCCGTTCTCTGTCGTTCGCGAGACTGTAGGGCGCCTTGCTAACGACGTCGTCCGGAAAAAATTGCTCAGTACGTAGAATTTTTCCTCGACTTGATCCTCCAGGAGCACGGTTCCGTTTGGTAAGGGCGCAGCCGGCGTTTTTAGCACAAAAGCTGAGTCTCCATTCCCCGTCAAACGCCGTCGGCAGTTTACGTCATAAAGTAGCCGCGGGTATAGGCAGGAAACTGCTCATGCGTCCCGTTCGTTAACGTGCGACGTAAGACCTTAGGTGTCACTTGGCCACGGTGTGTACACTTGGCTGAGATTCACTCTTCGCGTGCTTCGCGCCTCCCAGCTTCTGTTTGTCAACTCTGTCGCTACGCTCGCTTTCGCCGCCAGCTTTGCGCCGTTGTTTACTTTCCTTGTTCCTTCTGCATGGTTTCTCGTTCCCTTCGCCTTGACGGCTCGCAAGCAGGAACGCCCTGGGTATTCGCAGTGGGGTGGCGCGAAGGGAGCGGGCGGAGGCATGGGGTAAAATTGCAAGCTAATAAAGATCGCCGACGAGAATTTGCACCAGTCACAATTGAATTAATAAACTAGGACGTTTAAGGGCGAAATATTGCTGGCGGTTTAGTATTGCTAAGCACGAAATATTGTGCGAAAGTAGTTTTTCGCGGGTAGACAACCTGAAAGCGCGATTGAGGTTTGCACTGACCCAGGGAGCCAGATATGCGCGTCTTCTTTCGTCATCAATGCCAATTCACCTAATGTACGCAGACGGCCTATGCTCCAGTGCCGCGTTTCTGCAGCAATGTTGTCAACGCCAACGCGTGTTGTAAAAAGGGAGTACTCACTGACATCCACCCGAGCACAGCCAAACGGCTTCAAAGGAAAGCTATGCAGCTTCCACAGAAACTTCGTAGTTAAAGCAAAATTCGTCCTGGTCCGGGGTTCGAACCCGGGACCACCGCTTCACCTGAGCAGTCGCTCTACCAACTGAACTAACCGGGACGGCGAGCTAATAGTAGGGCGAGAGAGAATTCGTCAATAACTCGAAGTGGGAATTGCGTTGGTCAAATGTTCCCACTTCCAACACAGTTGCAACACAGTTCCCACGCGCGTGGCAGATTTCTGGGGTGGCTTCCGCCACCTCCATCTTCCCCTTGGCGTCGTCAAGTACTGTTCGCAAGCTCTCCTTTGTATGTTGATGAGGGTACGCCTCACGGTAGGCGTTCTTTGGGAGTGTGTCATCAGTGCTGGGGGCGTGCACCAGGCTGACCCTTCGCGTGTTTTAGAGCGCAACTCTTCGCGGCCGTTCCTGCGTCCCGCGTTGTTGTCGGTTTAAGCGGCTGTTCAAGTAACTGAGCAAAATTCCACCTTGAAGGTGGCTGCCACGGGAGGATTCCAGAGGGTGGCTATTACAGCTTCTAGTGTCGCTTGTGGCTATCAGTGTCACGCACACACACACACGCCACCGCAGTGTAAAGAGCTGCGCTCAAAATTCGCATTACCGACTATCGTAATCGTCGGCCAATTTTTTACCCGCTCCTCGCTTATCTGTTCCGTTTTCTTCTATTCTTCTATTCGTACAGCATGACGTCATCGTTCCGGTCATTTGTTCAATATTTCATGCTCCGCACGAAACTGCAACGTAGTTTTCTAGCTGTTCTTAATGTATGCAATATGTTGAAATGAAGACAATCAGCAGACGCATGTATGCACCGTTTAATACGCAATGTAAGTATACCATGACATCGGCATATAGGGATGGCCACTTTCTTCCTCCAGCTGAGAAATCTGAAAAATGAAGCAAGAACAATATTGAGAAGCAACGTTGATGCACCTTGAGCAAATATTCTAAGGTCTACGAAAGGATATATGCATACAAAATACCAAACGCATGTAAAGAGCAACTTCGGAGGCCAAAAGAAGACAGGATGGGCGTATGCTGCAAATATATCTACCGCGGCACACACTGCTCTGTGCATCGTTGTTACCGTACCGTATGGTACGGTTGTGTCGCTATGTGTTGTTCACAGCGTTATTGTTTGCACCCTTCGAAACATTTCCCGCCTTTTACTCGCACGTGCGTTGTTGCTGGTGTCGCTTCTTCCCGATCACGACCAGTGTTATGCTCCCATGGATGGGGAGCAGAGTTGCGTGTCTCTTTTCCCTCGCCTCTCCGAACGCCATTCGCCGAGAGGCGATCACATGATTTTCGTGACGTCAAGTGTTCAACACTCTGCGGAGAAGCTGACTTCACAGGCGCAGTGCCGAGCGAACCCTTGTCAGCTAGACGCCTCATGTGAGCCCGCGCTGTCGGCTACATTTCATACATTTTCCGTGCCCACCTGTGGCGTCAGGTCTGGTGTTCTGCAGTGGTAATGACGGAGGCAGTCGTCAGCTATGACTGGGTGCAGTGTGCCAAACTGCAGCAACCGCACTGGAAACGGCAAAGCGTTTTACGCAGTGCCATGTGCCGCGGCGGTCAAATTTCGATGGAGGCGAAATTCTAGAGGCCCCTGTACTGTGCGCTGTCAGAGCAAAGAACCTCAGGTGGTCGAAATTTCCGGAGCCCTCCACTACGGCGTCCATCATAGCCTGAGTCGATTTGGGACGTTAAACCCCTCTAAACCATTTGTTTGTCTATGCTATGAAGTATTATTCGTAGTAAAAATGCCCTTAAGACCCCTCTGATAATGATTACGTGAGATATGTGAGGATAGGATAGGCAAAATCGCATGTAAACAAGTTTCGCAAATCTTGATGCCGCGAATAATTTCCGCTAGAAGACAGCAAATCAGCCCATAACCTCTGCTTCAAAAAAATCCAGGAGTCGCGAATTGTTTTGATACTGCAACCTAAGCCGAATCTACGAAGAAGGAGTACAAGAATGCAAAGCGGAACTCTAAATTATTTTTTCCGAACAATAAGGATGAAGCAAGCAGAAAAACCTACCACAGTAATCAACAACTATTATAATTTAATAACTAAGGTGAAAAGATAATTGTTTTCAATAAAAGTGAGGAAAGTTAAAATATAAACATATAAGAGTACTTTCAAGGTTCTTTAAAGATTCGTGATTTCACTGTATTTAGCAACGGGGTACATTTTGTGCAATGTTGTTGGGCAAGCAATTGTGTTTTAAATTTTTTCTTTATATCAGACTCGCCTGTTCAATGCATTGGCGTTGCTTTAGTCTGCTTGCCTGGAACAAGCTGCAGAATTAATTGAATAGGGTTCTAGAGAGATGCATTTTCGTATTTTCCGCGCATAACTCGCACAGAACACGCGGCGGTGCTAGTTGTGAAAAAAGTAATTCATCGCTAAACTCTTTTTGTTCTTAAGACGAGCACGCAGGAAGGCAGGACGGGACAGACGCTGTCTCATCCGGAACGGGACTGCTCGTTCATCTGAAATTACTTGTTCCAGAAAGAAAAAAAAAACTCGCAGGCTGTTTCCAGTCTTTGTTCGTCTCTTTGTCATGACCACGAATTGCTGTTAACATTTGGCGATTTTGTTTTTTTCATGCTGTATGCACACCCTCGGCAAATCACAGATTAGTTTTCAGAGTTACGTTTAGAAACTATCCATCGAGTGCAATTTGTACGCAATTAAACGAAAAAAAAGCCCAAGCGCTCTACGCAGCGAGCTCATGAACGCAGCCCCTGTACGCACGAGAAGTGGCTTTTCCGCACAGCTTGGAACATGATGGCGGGCCTTCGCGCGAGTGTCAAGTTTACTAACAGCGTTGACGCTGTCTCCGAATGTTTCTGCGTCTTCGTGAAATGCAGTTGGGGGTAGCAAAAGTTAGAAGTGCGACAATGAGCACACCAACATGTAAGCATTTCTGCACATTTTGTGTACGCCCAAACAGGACATGTCTCAAGTTGCGACTGTTCTACGCAGGCATGGGGTTTATCAGTCTAGGCGCTCCATGAGTGGTCATTTCGGAATCGATTCGCAGCCGTCGTATACAGCGAGCTCTCGTGTATCTTGGACCAGAGACTGATGCGGACTCCGCAGAAGAAATGCTGGAGCTTCGTCATCATATTTTGGACGTTTAGTCACCTTTAGTGCACGTTTTCGTAGTGCGCGCGCACTCCATCGTGGGCTCAACACGTGCTTGTACCCCGGTGCTTATCAACGCACGGGCAGTGTTCGTACCGGTCAGTGACATAGTACAGTCCCCGTCAAAAATATACAGGCCGAGGACTTTGCTTCTTAGGTGTTTAGCGATTCACTCTAGCGCATCTAGCAGTCCAAAGCTTGGGAGGATTGAGGACACTTAGCCGTTCCTCTTTCGAGAGATTAAGGTCGCTGAGGATGCATAACGAGGCACGCTGCAGGCCTCACAAGCAAACCCCTTGGGCTGTATACTTTTGACAGGGGTGTACATTGTACGTTCTAGCGCAAACAACAAAGACTGGCAAGAAAGCACGTGCATGACGCTCGCTGTCATGCGTTTTCTTCGTAGACTTCATTGCTTGCGTTGTAACTTACGTGACACTGCAAAAAAGGTTACGTATTCATATTTTTCAGATGTGTGCCAGATTATTCCGGTCTTTGCATTTCTTAACACGCTTGTGGTATTGGTTTGGTTTATTGGGGTTTAACGTCCCAAAGAGACTCAGGCTACGGGGGACGCCGTAGTGAAGGGTTCCGGAAATTTCGACCTCCTGGGGTTCTTTAACGTTCACTGACATCGCACAGTAAACGGGCCTCTGGAATTCCGCCTCCATCGAAATTCAGCCGCCGCGGTCGGGATCGAACACGCGTCTTTTGGGCCAGCAGCCGAGCGCCGTAACCACTGAGCCACCACGGCGGGGTGGTCGTATTGCAGAGGGCTGCCTGCAGATATGATTTTCAAAGATGTCCAATAAAGTTTCAGTTGCATAAGAATGTTGTACATTGTTGCCCTCCACGTTCTACTTTATAATTTAGAAATACCTGCGAAACAGCAAATGAACCATGGCCTTTACATCCCTATCTGGTTCCCTGTAGATTCCGGATATACCGCGGTCCTCCGTGGGATACAGAAACCCTGGCCAAAGTGATGTGTAGGGGATGTCTCCAGATGTTTTCAGGATCTGCCAGGAATATCCTCATATATCCTACTAAGATATCACACGGATGTCATATGGACGTCAGTGTTGTCACTGGGAAACAGTTCCAGGTCACAGGTTTTCTACAAGTTGAAACTTTCCTTTCACTTAGACACTTGCAACTAGTCTCGGAGCAAGCTTCAACGACGTGTTACCAAAACAGAAAAAAAAGAAACTGATTTTAGTTCTGCTTGGTGAAAATAGAAAATAATGTGCCTAAAGAAACATACGTTGAAGACGTTGCCATTGGAAACCCAAGGATGAAATAGATGGCTGCAGCCGTGAATTCCACACAGCCTTCTGTCCTGCAGCTTCTCGCACCACAGCGCACGCTCAAACATTCGCGTTACACTTGGGTAACGATTTCCTGTGAGTTTTATTTTCTTGTGTCTAAGTGTGTGAATAAGCCTCTCCTTAGAGCCTGAGGGGGGGGGGGGGGGGGGGAGGACGTACGTCTTGAGGTAGGAGCCATGGCGCGCATCCAGTAGACCGCGCGCGCGCGGATGAATCCGGCGTGGTCAAGGCACACGTAATCCTGGATATTAGACGACGTAATCGTGTTGGTGATAGTTAATCTAAGGCACATGGGGGAAGGGGGGGAGGGGGTCTCGAGCGATGCGGATACAAGGATACAACACAAACTATAATTATATACCGTTGCGACAGGGCAGCTGGGCGACTGCGAAGCAGGTACAGTGGGCTAATAATACATGGGCACTAGCTCCCTTCCACCGATGACCGCAGTGGACGGGCTGCCACCAACAGCACGAAGCAGTCTCGGACAACTCATGATCGCTCATTTGAACCTACGCATCTGGCTGCAAAGCTACAGAAAGGCCACCCACACCCTCCAACTTCTCAAAACCACCACGCAACAGATCTCCAAGGTGATCCTCCGGGTGGCAAGGAGCAGGAAAGGCATGAGGAAGGTAGATACAACCCGTCTAGCACAAGCGCTGGTTATCAGCCGTCTCTCCTATGGGCTCCCCTACCTCACCCTGCTCCGAGCAGAACTACGCCAAGCAGACGCAATAATACTCGCAGCCTATAAGGACGCCCTTGGTCTCCCACTGTACACATCCAACGACAAATTGGAAGCTCTGGGGTTGCATAACACCTTTCCAGAGACTCAAGAAGCGGTCCTCCTATCGCAGAGGGAACGTCTCCTGACAGCGGAGACAGGCAGCCAACCACAAATATTCCAACAACGCACAGGGCTAAAGTACATGTTGGCCCACTCCTAAAGAATACGTGTGCAACCAACAATGCATACAGAAAAAATGCCAGATTGAACTACCTAAAGCGCACAGTAGGAAGAAGCCCAAGGGCGGTATACCCTATATCAGAAAGCCTCGAACGCTGCAGCAGCTGTAGTGATAGACTCTTCATACAAGGAAGTAGCTAGCATTTCCGCCCCATAATGTACAGTCACTGAAGCTGAGGCTGCAGCGATAGTACTAGCCATCCATCACGGAGACGCAGCCAGCCGAGAACTCCACATAATTACCAACCGCCAAGTGGCATCTCGGCTCCGTTTTGCAGGCAGATTACCTAAAAAATTAGCACACTTCACTACTGATTCATTGGCTACTAACTCCTCACTCAAACGTCAGATCACGTGGGTTCCGGGGCACTCGGGACTGTAGGGTAATGAGGTCGCAGACCGACTGGCTCGAGGACATACAAACCGAGCGGTTACAATCTAAGACCCCACAACCACTCACTCCGTCCCCCGTAACCTATGGTGCACGACTACAATATATATAATACGCACACAACGTCAGATCTACCCCTCCCCACCAAGGACTTAGAGCACAGGAAGCGAGAGACTGGAGACAACTTCAGACTTAATACCTTCCCAACACACACACACGCGCGCGCGCGCGCGCGCGCGCGCGCGCGCGTGTGTGTGTGTGTGTGTGTGTGTGTGTGTGTGTGTGTGTGTGTGTGTGTGTGTGTGTGTGTGTGTGTGTGTGTGTGTGTGTGTGTGTGTGTGTGTGTGTGTGTCATACATCGAAAAAAAAGAGAGAGAGAGCGCCTGAAATGAACTCAATTCGCACACCGCAGTAAAACGTCTACGTATGTTACATCTTGCGTCCACGACATGCTTTCGCGTTCCCATATGTAAGCAGTCTTGCCGAATTTTTTTTGTCCTTCTCTTTGCTCTCTCTCTCTCATTTTTGAACCAAAACCTATCAGCAGCGGTACTGAAGTAATGGATACTAAAGGATAGAAATAAAATTTTAGGGGCCGCCTCGGTGGCTCAGTGTTATGGCACTCGGCTGCTGACCCGAAAGACGCCGGTTCGATCTCGACCGCAGCGGTCGAATTTCGATGGAGGCGAATTCTAGAGGCCCATGCACTATGCGATGTCAGTGCATGTTAAAGAATCCCAGGCGGTAGAATTTTCCGGAGCTCTTCATTACGGCGTCCCTCATAGCCTGAGTGGCAATTTGGGACGTTAAACCCCATAAACCAATCAACCAACCATAAACCATCTAGAAATAAAATTTTATATCGCTGGGTGCGTTAAACTCTAGAGCGCTATACGGGTACACGCAGATGTCAAAACGTCTGCTCGTGAGATGGGCGAACAGCTGCAGAGAACTCACGCTACAGCGCTTTCACCGCTGCTTACGGCCTAGGAGCCTAATTCTTGCAAAAATAGCATTTCAAACCTTCGTTTATATTTGTAGGTGAAACATGTACTTTCATACACCAGATTTTAAGACAAGCGGCTGGGGCCAGCTGCAAAAATTTCCGCTGGCATGCATATATACGAGTGCGGACGTGTGCCGTCAGAGGCATGTATGCCACAGTTTTTGACTAATGCCTGGAAAGAATGCATGTATACTTTATTCACAGATTTTCGTGAAGAAACTCCGAGCATAAATATGCATGAACTGAAGAAAGGTGTGCACAGTTGGTCTGTTTGCACCGTTAATTTATGTATGACTATATATTTCTTTTCTTTTTTTATTTTGTAACATTAAAATGTGCGAGTCGAAGAATCGGCGGCAAAGACATTTGCATCGTTTGCAATGAGCCGAAACACGCGTTCTTTGCACTGGTGAGAACGGATATCTACCAGGTGTTTTTTTTTTTTTGAAGGTCCAACTTTAAAAAAAAAAGGGGGGGGGGGGGGGGGTTGCGATAAAGAGAAGCTTTTGCGGCTTAGTAATGTTGGCGGATGTCAAAAAACAGGCCAATCGTGCTAGCTATAGTAAAGTGATGAACTAATTCTAATAGTCAACTTTTTAACTCTTACCGATAGCTACCTGATTACAATTAGAGATTTGTAGCCGGTCGTTCGTAATAGCCATATCAGTTTCTAGCATTTCGAAAACGCGATTACCCTTGGCGCTGTGGCTGTGGCTCGACAAAATTTGGCTATTTCGACTAGTTACGCGCCCTGGAGGGGTTCCTTCACCTGTATGCTTTTCGAAAGCCCATGCATTTTGGTACGATGTAGCCAAATTATATGCACCATGTTCTGATGCTAGTGATTCCAGGTGGAGAGGAAAAGTCTACGAGATGGACGAACAGTATTTTCTTTCCTCTAAAATGACGAAGAAGCCCTTCTCCGCAGGAATTCAGCTGCTTTCCATTCTCGATTATCTGTGCGTCACCCTACATCCCCGCCCCTGACAGCGCGGTGAGGGTGACCACATAATGTTGGAAAGTTACTCTGTGTTTCTTTTTTGCCATAGTATGTTGTCTCTCTCTCTCTGTCTCTCTCTTATATTCTCTCAATGAGTTTGAACACAACTGAAAGGTACGTCAGAACAACGCACCTGAAGCGTTCTCTCTCCACTGTGAGCTGTCCCGTCGAGATTTACTCATACGATAACCACTGTCACTTAAACCTTGCAAGGGCTTCGGGCGAGGACAAGAAATAAAAAAGAAAGAGGTGTTTTTGTGTATCTCTGTAGGTGAGAGAACCACGACCGTGGAGATGTGTAGAGAACACAATGGGAAAACGATGGCAGCGCCGCGCAGCGGTCTATACTATAAATGCGCTGCGGTCTGCCAACCCTTCCTTGGTCTGCTTGCGCCACTTCGGTCGCTTCAGTCTCCTGGCGGTACTTGCCTTGGGAGCGTGCAGTGTAGGGCAGTGGTGGTAAGGCGGCTACTGGGTTTCTGTGCGCTTGCCTGCAGCTCCTTCTGTAGTGTGGAAGTAGTCGCGAATCAATGAACTTCGCGCATCTGCGGGAAAGTTATGCTTCGAACGTGCGATCTTAAGGAAGATCTGTAGCGTTGGTGGAGTTTTATGTGTGCGTGATTCTTGTGCACATCTTTATATTCAACGTATACACTTCTGCAGCTTGTGTGCAGCGTGTGCGTTCATCGTGCTCTGCATGGAAACATAAAATTTAGTTGTGAGGGGCAATGTTTTATGTGTTGTTTTCGCATCTACAGGCGCAATTTGTATTTTCACTTAATGTGTGTCATATTCATGCAGTCCGTATTCAGTGTGCCCATATTCACTCTGGTCATTTCTTTCCACAGTCGCGCGAAGAATCGGCTGTAATAGTTGAGTGAGCCGCGTCATGGAGAAGCATGGGCCGTCTATGACTTCCGAAGAAGTGGAAAAAGTAAGTGGTGCTTTCTGGCAGCTAAGTTGATACTGGAAGCGATCGAGATGCAGCTGGGATCTCGACAAATGTGCTTTTGCAAGAAATTGCTAAGCCGCGATCATATTTTGCTGCATGAAGATGACTCATGAACCTAAATCACGTTGATGTTAGCTCTTACCCTTCCTCTCTTTTCTCGTAATGCTTGCACAAAGTGCTGCATGAAAAGGGCTGCTCATACGTCTCGCATAGATGACGCCCACATTACATTCCTATCCAAGTCGATGCGATTCCTATTCGCTCAGTGTTTTGCTACTTTGCTCGCGGCAGCGAGAGCATGCAAAAAAAAAAAAAAAAACTGAGCGAAGGGGAGAGAAAGAAATAAGCATGTGACTGTTGGACTTGGTAGGTATCTTTCTGTCAGAACGAACGCTTTTGCAAAGTTTCCATTGGGATTTCATTCAAGTTGCCCGATTTCAACTTTCATGTTAACTGCATAAGGCATGCAACTGCTTACCTTTGGCTAGTAAGTGGAAAATTCTTTCAGGCAATACTTCAGCCTTATATATATATCGTCAGTATTCCTGGAAAGCAAATAAGGACCAAGCTTGCCCAGGTAAGGTTGTCATTTATTTACACTTTTAGCAATTACCTTTTTCATTTTTCTTCTAACATCTGTAAGTCGTATTTTGCTGACATAGATGATCGCTTAACTTCTACTGTTGTTCTAACATTTTACATCTGTGTAGTTATTGAAATTGCTGCCATTCTCAAGATACCTTAATGCAGCTCATTGAATCCTACTTAAAGAGCAGATGTCACTGCCACATAAATGACCGTATACAATATTATTGCAGTACTGAGGTAAACTGTTACTGGCAAACTCAAGTTCTGTCACTTTTGAGCGCGGTTGCAAATTAAAAAGATGACTGAGCAGGTAATGGGATTTCATATATGTGAAATCTGATGGTGACAGGCAGAATAGTTTAGGAATTTTAACATTGAAATAATCTACGAATAGTTGGAAAGTTGCATGACACCTTCAGCATTTTAGAAAGGTAGCACAGAAACAAGGTTTAAAAGTCTAGACATCTCATTTTAGTTGCAGGTTTTCTTCTCTGTAATGCTTCATAACGCATTAGAATACATGGATCACCATGCGTTATTCACCTGTGATCAGCAAATAATTTAGAATTGGATTTCTTCTATCATGCTGTCTCGGTTTCGGTTTAGTCAACTGAATGATGGCTGTGATGTGTAAGAAGTGTTTAGGTCACGTGAGGCGAGATGCCTCAACCGCTGATACATCTTTTGTTGTCATTCCAGAAGCAGGCTGACTTAAGCATTGCAGTGCATAAAAACTACATATCAGCAATTATATTGGTGTTTCTTAAACGATAGCATTAGAGGCCCTGTTGTGCAGAAAATCCGGCATTGGCGTTGTCTGTGTTGTGAGCGAAAAATCACGGGCATGACTCTGTCAGGTGGTGCCCAGAGAGCAACCCAGGAGGCAGGTGGGCCACCTAGGTCACGTGAACTTGGGGCATCATCGCAACCTGCCCACTGGATAGTAAGCAAACTTTCCACCGTGGCAGATGGCAGCTAAATTAATGATTGGTCGCTCGGAAAGAGCAACCTGGGTCACACAGGGCCCACTGCTTGAAGCACCTGCCGTCGTAGGGCAGTGTCACATCACTTAAAGCAGTATATACATCTAGCTTTTGGGTGTGTTTTTTCTTTTTTGTAATGAGGCTTAAGGCATTATATACACGGATTACCATGTGGTATCCTTCTACGGCTGCTAAATAATTTATTATCTAATTTCTTTCTCGTGCTGTTTCAGTTTCGGTTTCAACAGCTGAATGATGGCTGTGACGTCAAAGAGAGGTTACAGGTCACATGAGGCATGAAAAACTGCAATGTAATCAGTGCTTCTACATACGTTGTAAATTCAGCTCTTGAGGAAGGCTGGCTTCAGCACTGTAGTGAATTGAAACAATGAAGCAGCGATTATATCGCAGTTTTTCCATGCCTCACTCTTCAACGTCACAGCCATCGTTCAGCTGTTGAAACTGTTACTGAAGCAATGTGACAGAAAAATCTGATTATAAATTATTTAGCAGTCGTGGGCAAATACCACATGGTGATTCATGCATAGTAGTGTCTTCCGCATCATTGTAGAGAAGAAAACATGCCACCAAGTCTATACTGCTATAACCGCTGCACTGCTGCACCAGGAGTGGTATGGGGACTCCCAGGGATCTATGAATGTAAAGTAGAGTTCACCTTCTGCATATATGGGAATTTTCCCATTATGCTATCACGTCATACCCTTAACGCGGAGCTTAAGTGTCCCCTGCAATTTTTTTTTCATACCTCACTTGACCTAAGCACTCCTTATGTGTCACAGCCATCATTCGATTGACAAAACCGAAACAGCATATCAAAAAGAAATTAAATTATAAAACATTCAGCAGCCATAGGGGATTACCACGGGGTTATCCATGTATACTGGTGTGGAAGAAATGAGCTTGGGCAGAGCATGTATGCAAAGGCAAGATAACCACTGGTCCTTAACGGTGAGTGGATTCTAAGAGAAGGCAGTGTAACAGGGGGCAGCAGAAAGTTAGATGGGCAGATGAGATTAAGAAGTTTGTGGAAATATGGTGGCCACAGTTGATAAAGGACAGGGTTAAATGGAGAGACATGGGAGAGGTCTTTACCCTGCACTAGGTGTAGTCATACTGATGATGATGGCAACTGGTGATTAATGCATCATGTGAAAAAATAAAAGACTCAAGCAAAAATTTGGTGCCTAAACTTCTTTAAGCAAAAGGACAAGCGGTGAAACAAAGGCGCCGCTCTGTTTATGCATTGTTGTTGCACCATTTTTTTGATGTGTCCAAACATGAGCTGGCCCAACTTTTTATTATAAACATTTGCTTGGCACCTTGGTAAAAAGATCAACATAACTGCAGTTGGGGAATAGCACTGTGCATGCTCCGCTATGGACACAAATGTACGTGTAGCCTTTTCAAACCGCATACAGGGAGGGGCTGTGTGTCCACTCGAGCTAACCGAGGTGCTCAAGATGACTCTGCAGAAAGCACATTTTCAATTTAAATGTAATGGTTTCAGACAAATGCAGAAGCCCTTGTATACTGAGAGTTCTGCAAATAGAGGAACGCTATAAAGTGAAGATTAACCCATAGTTCCCCACTTCCTTTCACTACATCAAGCCCCGCTAGTAAGATTTTGTGTGCTGCCATAAAATTTGCTTGATATGCTGTGCAACGTTTACTGCTGCGATCCTAACAGCAATAGCAGGGCAAAATTGCAAGTACTTCTGTGAAGTAAATTACAGTTGAATTTTTTTTTATGCTACGTCTTTTGTAAGCTTTTGTGAGCCTCCTCAGAGCTGAAGCCATGGTTGTTAGCAAATTCTAAGGATTACTGTGTTGCTAATTTGTAATGTTTTTGTCATACTTCCAGGCATTCAACTATTGGCTGAAGATATCTCCTGAGAAGTGTCAAGCTGTATCGGATATTGTTCAAATGCTGCACAATTCTAGTCTCTTGCAAGTATCAGAATCTGTTGCGTGCATCTTTGTCTAACCTGAAAGCATCTAAAACTGTATGAAAGCATCTGTTCCTGAATTAGTTTTATGTAAGCAGAACATGTGAAGGCATATCGTGCAGCACATTTAAACTTTGAAGTTTGAAAAACAGCAGCTTTTTTTTTACAGTCCACAGTAAAGTTCTAGATGCAGTGCTGATATGGTGAGCTTTCCTTTGACGTGACCAGGTGGTCTAGGTGCCTGTTACGGAGTTTTTGAGGGCTGATGCACTCCTCTACAGTGCAGTAATTGTTTTTTATGTCATGTACGCTGCAGTGAACCAACAGCCCCATAAGCCAATAGCTAGATTGTGGTGTAGTACTGAAGGATGCTTTGATTGGTTTAATCTTGCACAAAAACTTCTGGCATGTCCATGTGCACTGCTTTTCAGGTTGTATCTATGGGCCTTGCAGTTTCATTTTTACCTTCTCAATTTTAACAGGATTGATGATATTGAAGACAACTCCTTGCTTCGGAGGGGTGTGCCTGTTGCCCA
Source organism: Amblyomma mixtum (assembly GCF_055824585.1). Classification (NCBI taxonomy): domain Eukaryota; kingdom Metazoa; phylum Arthropoda; class Arachnida; order Ixodida; family Ixodidae; genus Amblyomma; species Amblyomma mixtum. The sequence goes on along the minus strand of NC_143014.1, from coordinate 147,164,838 downwards.
TCATATCTTTGGTGTGGCTAGCACAATCAACTCTGCCAACTATGTCTACTTCCTCAGCCTTGAGAAGTGCCTGCAGCTGGGTGATCCTCAGGCCACGACTGTGTTCACTGGTGAGCCAGCTTACATCCTGTCCGGGCCTCCAGTCACAATAATGCAGGAGCAGTCTTGAGCTGTTTTGTGTCTTGGTTATTGGATCTCAACTTCACACAAAAATAAAGAGCTAAACCTGTGAGCATTGGGCAGAAAAAGAACGGAAAAATTAGTTTTCATCATTCAGTTTACATGTGACCCCGTCCGAATAAAGAAAAAATGAGCAAACCACATAGTCACCCTTTGAATTGTTGCTACAGTAGTCAGACCTTTAACTGTTCAAGTGAGTAGCATGGTGTTTAATTCAGCTTTGAAAGGTACTAATATTCTGGAATTTAATATTTTTAATGTATTTCAAAGCTTGGGAGGATATTAAGGCACTCCGTACTCACAGGATCATATGCATGGTGAAGAATCTGTATAGTATACAGCATAACTTGTGTAATTCTTATGTTTTCCACTTATCTTACCTCCGAGGAAGCAGTGATGTGCTCAGCTTTTCTGCCTAAAGCTTAAGCCATGGTTATCTTCATTAGTCAAGGCTGAAAGCAATGAAAGCAGATAAATAAACAATAACCTTGATGGCATAATGTTAATTCTACCAAAACTTCCAAGGAGAGGTTAATTGCTAGATTTTAGCTCTAGTGCCATATTTTCTCTATTCAAGATAAGTTTGTATGGTAAAAAATTAGTGTGTGCATGGCTACAGTTTGATGTGCAATTTTTTCATTCATGCTACTTGAAACTCAGCGACAAAAATGTTGCTAGCTGTGCCTATTTTCTGCGCAACTGCATGAGATGTAGCCTGCAAGTTTTCCTATCTTTTTATTCACTGTTGGAAAGAAATTGACTTCAGTTTTAAAATTATTAAAAGAGACAATTATTTACCTCACATTCACTCTGAAGGAAACGGTCACAACTGACACATCCCTACTGTTTTGTGTGCTGCTTTTTGTAAGTATATACTATAATCGCATCATGCAGCAGCTATAATGGAGGAAGTGAAGATTGAAGGATCATGAAGGGCAATGACTGGCTTTGTACTTAGAGGCAGTTTAGAGGCCGTTGAGGTTTGTCATGTACACTTATAATAAACTCTGACACGTCTCCAACCAAAAACTTAAATTTAAAACGCAGCGTTTCGGAACCAGCTCAGCTTCTTCTTCAGCTGGGGCAGTAGCTAGTGTCTTTGAGTATCCATGGAGGGGAGCAGGAGGTCAAAAGAAAGGAAAGCGGTCCTTTGACCTCCTGCTTTCCTCCATACATAGTTAAAGACGCTAGCTACTGCTCCAGCTGGAGAAGGAGCCGAGCTGGTTCCGAAACGCTGCGTTTTAAATTTAAGTTTTTGGTTGGAGATGTGTCAGAGTTTACTATAAGTCTTCAAACCCAATCAGACAGCCAAATCTATCAACATGTTTAGTTTTCAGTCATGTATACTACGAGACATTTTTGTACCTGCTGAAAGGTGTTTTTATACCTGCTGCTTAATGCAGGGCGAAGGGCTGAAGGTCCATGTGTTGCTCTGAGTTTGAGCAGTTTTTGCGAGCATTTTCTTGAGAATGCTGTGTTTTTTGTAGAACAGTGCCTAGAACTTCATCGAGGTCAAGGCATGGAAATATACTGGAGGGACAACTACATATGCCCTTCAGAAGAGGATTATATAACCATGGTCAAGCGAAGTGAGTCTCATAATGAATGTTGTACCATGTATAATAATCAGAGTATATTGACCATGTCTGTGTTGAAAGGTACAACTGAACTCCTTGTTACTGCAAATGTAAGAGCTTCTATTTCTCTTAGTGCTAACCTGAGATAAACGATGATGTGAAAGTGTATTGTGCTGGCAGCTCCCATCATGCAGTGCTTATTCTGGGGGTATGCATACAGAAAGGCTGCTGCTTAAAAGGTCTTAATAATAGTTTTTTTGCTGTGCCAAGGAATTAGTCATGATGCGAGCTTAAGATTGGGCTGCATTGAGCAGGACTGGTGTGCCACATCATGTTGTAAGCCCTGTCACATGGTAGTTTCTGCAGTGGGCAGTGTACCGATTCGTATTGGTTGCTAACCTTGTAAATATGTGAAGGATAGCTCTTGTTGTCAGGTGGCATTATTAATAAACCGTGTAAACCACGTTGATCACAAATAGTGACTGCTGCATGGGTTCTTAATTAGGTTATCGTGAAGCTGTGCAATGAAAAAAAAAAAGTAAACTGGAATGAACTCTTAATATATATTAAAAAATGGACATAGCTGCTCTTAGAATCGTGAGTAAATTTGAAGTAGCCAAAAGTCATTCTGGATGATTGGATCGGAGTAATAAAGTCAGTACAACATATTATACCTAGTATTAATGCGACAGTGTTAAGGGCCCCATGTCGCAGAAAAGCCAGTGTTGGCGGCGGCGTTGGCTGTGAGCGAAAAATCCCAGAAGCATTAATAAATAAAATCGAGTAGGAAATTGGTCGAGTTGGGGAATCAAACCAGGGCTTCCGGAGTGCGAGATGAGCACGCTAACCACTCCGCCACATCAGCTCGATGGTTTGGAATGAACAAAGGCGCATCTAGTGAATACGATGTTGCTTTTTAGTGCATTATTTCCTTTCCTCAAAAAAATCAATTTTCGATTTGTCCAACGGGCAAAGCGTCCCGCCGAACAGGCGATGGCGTTCCGTGGACTGGCGAAGCCTAAGTGGCCTCCAAATTTTTTATCTTTGCACTTTAAGTGCTTCTCCCATTCGAGACCAGTGTTTTATATATACTGTAATGCACAAACTTAGTCCCTGCTTTTTTCTGTTCTTTTATTGCCTGTCATACATTGGCTAAATGAACTTGCTTCCTGCACGTTTGTTCTTTTCATTCCTGGAAAAATGAACACTGGGGTCAACTAGAAGCAAAAGTTGTGGTTTACGAGCTGATAATAGCACCTAGTTCATTATGTACCTTTTACCTTTGTTTGTACCTGTGTCAGCGTACAGTGTGTACTGTGTAATTTGAGCTATGCTTCATAAAGAAAGTGGCAAATTATGCAAATGTCAAACTAATGCAGTGTTTGCACTGCATCATGCTTGTATTTTAATTTCTTGAACTGCTTAATATCAGTGATTAGGTGCTTTAGTTCCTTAGCGCTATTTAATATCAATGAACAGTTTGACTGCTGAAGGTGTGGGGCAAGTTTCGATCGGAAATTTGTTATGTTCGACAAGAGCCTTCCCAATCCACCCCTTCAGTATTCCATTTTTGTATTGGTGGTTTCCTGTGAAGGCTTTCTGATGCCCTGAACACAGGGTGTGATGCTGAAAATGCCATGACATGAGTGCCTGCTTTAGACACTGGCATGCATGGCAGCATTTGCTTAATAACCAGCCATTGCCATGCACATCTCAACATAGCTGCTGCTGTCTGTCACATTCTACTAGGCATAGGTAAAAACGAGATGTACGCGTTAAGAGACAAAGAGGGCAATGTTATTAGCAATACGGATAAGATAGTGAAAGTAGTCGAAAGAGTTCTACACAAATCTGTACAGTAACCAGTGTAGTCAGAACGTTAATGAGGCAGGCAGTAGTGGACAGCAATGTAACATACCACCAGTAACAAAAGAGGAAGTAAAGAAAGCCGTAGGAGCAATGCAGAGGGGAAAACCAGCTGGTGAGGATCAGGTAACAGCAGATCTCTCGAAGGACAAAGGGGAGATTGTGCTAGAAAAACTAGCCACCCTGTATACACAATGCTTTATGACCTCGAGTGTACCAGAAGCTTGGAAGAACATTAACATCATCTTAATTCATAAGAAAGGAGTCGTCAAGGGTAGTCTGTTTCCTACTAGGTATTTACTAAGTTAATTGCTAATTGAGTCAGGACAACCTTAGACTTCAATCAACCAAATGATCAGGCAGGCTTTCGTAAAGGATACTCAACAATATACCGTATTCACCTTATCAATCAGGTGATATAGAAATGCGCAGAGTATATAACCAACCCCTATATACAGCCTTCATCGATTACGAGAAAGCATTTGACTCAGTGGAAACATCAGCTGTCATGCAGGCATTGCGGAATCAGGGTGTAGAAGAGCGTTATGTGAAAATATTGAACGATATCTATAATGACTGCACAGCTACCATAGTCCTCCATAAAGTAAGCAATAAAATTCCGATAAGGAGTGAGTGAGTGAAAGACTTTATTGTCTAACAGAAGAAGATGACCTCATCCTATCCTCCGACGCTCTCTCTCAGTCGAGAGACTAGTGCCAGAAGGGATTGGGGTGGACAGGGTCGCCGCGTCAGATGCTGGCCTGGATTTCTTGAATCCTGGCGGCCTCTTCAGCCAGTCGGATGACGAGGAGCTGGTGCTCAGGGTCTGGGCTACGCTGCAAGGTCTCCCAGGCGCAGTGATGTGATAGCTGCGCCAATTGCGCCGATGTGCGCCAAAAGGCAAAACCTGCTACATCCTGCTACATTTTTGTTATTCTGCGCCAAAGCTGCTCCAAACGCGTATTTTCACATTCCGAAAGCAGTGCGAGGGGCAAGCAAAAGGTACAGAGAACGTTTGGCAGCTGAAGAAGAGCAGGCTGCCAAACGGCAGCGTGCCAATGTGCCCAAGATGACACCAAGTGATGCTGACAAAACCCTCAAGCTGGAAGTAGAAACAGCAAAGAAAATGCTGGTGAATGCAGAGCTGCTCATCAACAATGGCATAAAGACGAAGAATTTTGGTGATACTGAAAGTGGGCAGGCCTTGGTTGCTGAAGGGAAAACAAGGCTTTCAGCTGCTGTTGACAAAATGTCGCCTAAGACAGCCAACTAGGCAGTATTTTGCAGTTAAAGACTGAATGATGTTGCTCACAGAAAAAAGGCACAGAATAGGTGCACTTCTTTTTGATAGGCCAAGAAGCCGAAAAGTTGTGCTGTCGTGTACATAATTATTATTCAGTTCGAAACGTTGATAGTGTTTTTTTCATTGTTTTTCTGTAAGCTTGTGATCTGCATTCTAGTCATTTTTAAATAAAAGTTCCAGTGAATTCCTTGTTGTCCATTTATAACTGCTGTCCTATAGGGGCTTGGCGGCTATAACACAGGGCTGATCTATACTTGGTCGCATATAACACAGGGCTGATCTATACTTGGTCGCATAAAAGATTACATGACACTGAAGTTTTAAAATTAGTTATTTGGGCCAACATATGATGTTTCACTATTGCCTCTAATTTAATTAAATTATTGCCAAAACCACGATCTGATTATGAGGCACGCCGTAGTTTGGGACTCCAGAATTTGACCACCTGGGGTTCTTTAATATGCACCTAAATCTGAGTACACGGGTGTTTTTGCATTTTGCTCGCATTGAAATGCCCCTAACATCCTATTGAACAGCACCTTCTTGTTCCAAAAGGTTTACTCCTTATTTTACTATTTTACTTCTCGCAAAGTCAATTTTTTCACTTGGCAATGAGCTTTGAGCTGCTCCAAAAGCTTGTTTCCCTGCTCCAAAATTCCCTTTTGGCTGCTCCAAAAAGCTGCTCCAAAATGGCTTCAGCCAATCACATCACTGCAGGCGTCTACTATCTATTTTTTTCGCCCTGCCTGTGGATTGTGTGCACTCCCAAATAATATGGTCGAGGGTCCCTCTCTCTCCACATTTCTTACATATGTCATCTTCAATGTCTGGGACAATATGTTTAATTAATATTGGGTGCACCTAGGCGCCTGTTTGAAGACGTCTCCACGCCACCGCTTGCTGATTATTAAGATTCACACTGGGCGAGGGAAGCTGCCTGCGGTGTTGCCTGTAGTGCTGAGTTACTTCTTGATATGATATTAGTCGCCCTTCTAAAGGTGTCAGGCAGGGAGACATGATCTCGCTAGTGGTATTCACTGCCTGTTTACACGAGATATTCTGGGGCCTGAAATGGGAGCAGTTTGGGTTAAGAATTAATGGAGAATACCTAAGTAATCTGCGATTCGCTGATGACATTGCCTTGCTAAGTCACTCAGGACATGAACTGCAAAGCATGATCAATGAGTTAGACAGGCAGAGCAGAACGGTGGGGCTAAAGATTAACATGCAGAAAACCAAAGTAATTTTCAACAGTCTAGCAAGGGAACAGCAGTTCGCAATTGGTAGCGTGGTACTGGAAGTAGTAAGAAAGTATGTCTACTTAGGGCAGGTAGTGACCGCTGATCCGGATCGTGAGAGGGAAATAACTAGAAGTATAAGATTGGAGTGGAGAGCATATGGCAGGTTCTCTCAGATCGTGGATGGCAGTTTACCAATATCCCTCAAGAGAAAAGTGTACAACAACTGTACCTTGCCGGTACTCACCTATGGGGCAGAAACATGGAGGCTAACGTTCAGCTTAAGTTAAGGACAACGCAGCAAGCTATGGAAAGAAAAATTACAGGTGTAACGTTAAGAGACCGGAAGTGGGCAGAGTCGCGGGTTAATGACATCCTAGTTGAATCGAGAGAAAAAAAATGCGCTTTGTCAGGGCATGTAATGTGAAGGCAAGACAACCGCTAGCTTTTAAGGGTAACAGAGTGGATTCCAAGAGAAGGCAAGCGTAGCAGGGGGCAGCAGAAAGTTAGGTGGGTGGATGAGATTTAGAAGTTAGCGGGGATACGGTTGCCACTGCTGGCAAAGGACAGGGTTAATTGGAGAGACATAGGAGAGGCATTTGCCTTGCAGTGGGCATAGTCAGGCTGATGATGATGATGACTTGAGCATGGGATCTTATCATGCTTCATTCGCTCAGAGCATGGGGAAAGAACACCTTGAAAATAATGCTCCATCCATTAGGGTTTCCTTTGACACCCCTCAACCTTCCTATTGACACTTTTTGTGTATCTCCAGCATTTCATAAGGTAATTAGACTTAATTACCTTATTGAGAAATTAAAGACACTGCTTGCATGAGGCAAATGCCTGCTATACTGCTTCATTTTCACTCTTGCAGTGTGTAGCAGTTTTTCTTAATAATATCTTTGCTCAGGTTGCATGTGGTGCCCTTTGTATGGTATTGTTTTATCTTGTAATGAATGAAGAAACTGGTACTGGAATAGAGAATCACGGGCATTTGCAACTGTATTTTCCCAGCATATTTGAGCTTTCTGTGGCCTATTAGAATGTGAATGGCCTAATTGAAATGACTGGATTTGCAGTCTGCTGTATCACTAACATGGCTATTACCGGCATGGCCCACTGCATGCCTTCAGCGCTCACCAGGACATGAGTGCACATGTCATGAGCGTGCCAGCACTTCATCAATAGACTTTTTCAAAGAGGTCGAAGAACAGCTGTGAACAATTGCTCGTAGAACAGGAATGAGTTGCTCCCCCACACTTTCCCCACAACCCCAATGCCAGCTGGGCAATAGCCAATAAATGTTCCTCCATGCCACTCTGCTAAGCCTACGTGCCCCCTTACTTCAGTGGCAACATAGATGGGATTCCTCTCGGGCATGGCACTGTAGAAAAGGACCGAGAGGATGATGTCGCATCCACCATTAGCTGGAGAAGTACAAGATATGCCCGGAAGCTTAATTTGAGGCCCATGATGCCACTGACTCTGGAAAGTGCTGTGCGCTGTCCGTGTGCGTGTGCTGTTCGTGTGTGCATGTGCAGTGTCTTCTATCATTGATGATGTCATTCACATCCTGCAAGGCATTTTGGCCTGCTGCCACCATTAACAGTTTAACGTACGATGCCATCATCGGTTAACTTGCAGAGCACTTCAGCGTGCAAGTGAACGAGATTGCTTGCAGTGAGTTTTACTTTCTTTAAACAATAGCAAGAAGATGGTGTGAGTGCTCGTGACATGTGCTTTTGTGCCTTGATGAGCGCAGTAGACATACATTGGGCTATGCCACCAGTACAGAGCTATCATATAAATTACATATGCTTATTCTGGATAGCAATGACTGCTTTCTACTTGTTATTTTCTTTAGAAACTGGAGGCCTTTTTGGACTTGCTGTGCGTCTAATGCAGCTCTTCAGTGAAAACAAGAGGTAATATAAGTTCCATTTGAGAGTGCTTTGACTATTGCCAGTTAGTTGTGCAAATATTGTTTGATGATTTTTGTTTACAACTCAAAGGGGTCATAGTATTTTTGTGTAATCTTTCTGAAAGTTAAATTAGTAAGTAACAATAATGAGTGTGTTCGAAGCTGGTAACGAAGTAAGCTGTCAGGGACATTTTTTTTAAGTTTCAGAAAGAATTGCGGGTCATATGTGTCCAATAAATGCACCATTGTTGCAGAGAAGCATTTTGTGGATCATCTGGCTGTGGTTCAAGCTATTTGTTAGGTGAGAGAGGCCGAAGTTCATTCTAGAAAATTACCCTAACATTCTTTTTGACTACTAAACCTTGATGAGCTGGTTGAATAGTAGTGAAATATCACTTTATTATAATGGAAGAAACTTGTTTGGGTGCCAGAGTACACTGCCTATGTGAAAGGAGCAGAAAAATTTAGTGGGTGAGTGCTTGTCTAGTAGATGAAACTTGAATAGAGAACTAGAGTGGCTCAAGATTACAGTATTCAGAATTTCAGTACTAGCCTTTCCTCTTCCTTACCACGCTCATTGGGTATTGAACACTGATGAGCAACTGTAGCCAAGTGCCATTATGCATGCTTTTCATTTACCGCTGTTTCTTGTCTTGCGGTTACTATAAGCATTGCAGTTTCTTTTAATTTTTTTTTTTTATAAACATGATGGTTTACAGCAAGAATTCACTGTAGTAAAATTATTTCATTCAGCTGTCACATTTCGTGATAGTTTGCCTTTTGCAAAAAGTAGTAAAAATTATTTTCTTACACTGTAAATTTTATGGACATGAGTGGTTGTGGTGAACCAGCAGGACAAGATGAGCATTTCTGCACACAGTCTAGAAGGCTATTTCATAACTTGTTACCCTAGTCATGACTGAGATAGCACTTTTTTTCTTTATGTTGTCTTAGGACTTCATCTGTTGATCACTAAGTTTTGAGTTTCACTGGTTCTTCTTTTGTACTAGATTTTAAGAGCACTGTAGGGATTTTGAACAAGGTTATGAAACATACGTCTCGTGTACAATGCATGACAGTGACTTACGTAATGAGTTTCAAGTTCCTTTTTTTTTTGTGCTTCTTAAACACTTCACCAGCAGTTCAGATGCTTGTTGCCAGTTTTGTCGGTAAAGCCTAGCATGTTTTGGGTTTTGTGCACTCGTGCAGTCCCTTTGATGCAGGAGTGTATTTTAGAGTGCATCAGTAATGGTTATTGGATTTAACAGATAATTCTTATTCATAATTATATCTTTTGAAATCTGGCATATTCAAAGCAGCGTAATTTTTGCAACACATCTCCGAAAATTTGTGAAGTGAAAAGTGGTTAGTTGCACCACCTTAAAATATTGTCTGTTTTCTGATGGTAACAAAAAAGTAAATATGCTACTTTTTAATTCTTTCATTGCAGTGACTTCACTGAATTGATTGGAATTCTGGGGTTATACTTCCAAATAAGGGATGATTATGCCAACCTGGTCCTTAAAGAGGTGGGTTCATTTTTTAGTGTAACTTGCTTTGCTTTTTCTCAGACACTTCTCAGAAAAGACTGGGCTGTTCTGTCTTTTATTATGGCATGGACAAATAAAAAATTTCTATGCTCAGTAGGCTGTAGTATCTAAAATAGAGACACATGCTTTGTATTGCATGAGTAGAAGCAGCATGCCCTTTCCACATTTAATCTTGAAGAACTTTTAGAGGCATTAAAATGCCAGTCGTACAGGTTGTCGCATGCTGCTTATATGAACCTCAAAGGTCTCCTAACCTCTCCCTCCATCCTCTTGGAATTCATTCCTTTACTCCATGGGTTCGGAACCCAGGTGTTCCTTGCAGTGCATTTTGGGGTTCTTCAAGCACCTAAATCTATGCATGCCTCAACTCCCACCTTCCTTTACCCACTTTATTGTGGGGCTAATCACACTGTAATTGTTCATTGCAGACTGGTTCACTGTGTGCTACCAGTCATTATTAATTGAATTTGGGCATTTTTTGAGGTGCTGTGTGTCTGCATGCTTTTTTTTTGTTGGCATGCATGTCAGGCTGGAAGGGATGGAAACCAAGACACGCAGTGTTCCTCAGCAGTTTTTGAAAGCTGTTGGTGTTCCCAAAAGCTAAAGTAGTGTAAACGTTTTTTGTGACAGCTCATTGATAGCAAAGTTACAGCCATTATAGTCGAGCAGCTTTGCCGCGCTTGTCTCAACTGTGCCCTCTCCATGATGGCTGCTCTCGCATGCCAACTGGCCCTTCAGAGAAAAATTTCAGTTCCTGCTATCTAGGAAGATCCATGAAACTATGTCAGAAGTCCATCTCATAAGCCCATCTGTACTGTGGCTGGTGGGCATTAACTGTCATCTAGATGCACCATGCATTGCATTATGCATGTGTAAAGCATGATTATCACAACAGGGCTGCGGAGCATGGTGCCATGCGAGCAGTGAATTCAGAGTGCTTGCACTCACTGCCGGAAATGTGTGCGTGCAAATGTTTAATAAAGTTGTCACACAAAAAGAACAGATAAAGTGAAAATACGATGCAATGCATAGGTCTCAAAGAAACATAAAGAGGTTAAAAAGTGAAGTCAAAGTGCTTCTTTTTTTTGTTCAATAGAGAATAGCGCAGAAAAAAGAATGGAGCTGCTGAGCGCGAGCAACCAGGCACAGGAAAAGCATGCCACTTGTCTGCCAGGACGCCCTTTGCGTCGCTTCCAAAAATAGAAATGGGAGATTTATTACGATGAGAGGAAGTGTGACTGTGGGAAAGCGTGAGCTGGAGGAAGTGTGGAGGGGGAAGACTGAGCTAGGCAATTCCTTGTTTTCTACTCTACACATTGGAATGAAATATTGTGGACATGTTCTTGAATGGTTGGGGAATGGACTGTGACAGTAAGCCGAAAAGGCATTCTTTTTGCTCAGATATCATGAAATTTGTCCTGCATATCCCTTTTAGTTTCTTTCACTCGGTAGTACCTCAATATAGCAAACAATTTTTGGCCATATTGAACTCTTCCAAAACATACTGAATGCGGTTGGACATAGAACGGATATATCAACTCCCTAGCGCCAAGCCATGCCCACTCCATTGGCAAGTGGCAAGCTTCACTGCACTGCATGCATGGCTGGTCGGACGCGCCGGTAGCACCACGGAAGGTACAGTAGCATGGACGGTTGCTGCCTTGCCTCAAGAAAGTTATATCAGTTATGCCTAGTTTGCAGTATTCTGTGGTGCAGTTGCACGGAGGTGGTAAAAATGTAGGTGCTACCTGGATGCTGTAGCTTTTGGACCAGCATGCCCATTTTCCACACACCACCGTCATGTGGTAAAGCCACCTTGGCTGGCACTTGGACTGTTGCCGTCGTGTGCTGAAGGTGCTGTGCGAGTAAGCCAACGCAGCTGGTGTTTGGCGTTCTGCCTTTTGCGGCCTCGCAGTTGCCACAAAAGACATTTGGCAGTAAGAATTCGCAAATTGCGCATAAAATTCTGTAAGGTGTCACAGTTTCTAGTAAGATTCCCCAGAGTTGCTGTCACCTTATTCACTAAATTGTGCTTTTTGACAAAATTGCATTATACGAATTTTGTAACTTCGATCTGTTTTATGATTCTAGACCAGTTCGCTTTAATGAGGTTCGACTGGAATACACGTTCTATAGGGGGTATTGCCATCACTGACAAACGAGTTGCCAACAAAGTGTGGAACGTATCTCATTTACTTGACTGGCACTTATGGCACTTATGTAGTACCCCCTTATGTAATACCCCCAGTGGGTCTTTAAGGTATTAAAATAAAAAAAATTAAAATAAAATAAATCTAGAGCCATGGGGTAGTGATTGCTCTTGGTCTAGTTTTACCTGTTTGAAAACTGGTGCAGATCACCTTGAGTGTGCCCACACGGCAATGCCTTCTGTGTTGCAGTATACAGATAACAAGAGCTTCGCAGAGGACCTCACGGAAGGAAAGTTCTCTTTTCCCATTATTCATGCAATACAGAAGCACCCAGAAGACCCTCGAATCATGAGTATCCTTCTTTGGGCAAAGCAAAGATTTGGTCTACAGTCTTGGGCTAGTTGGCCCATAGCTATGGAAGTAAGAACACCAGAAGAACAAGTTCCAGAGCGAGTTGGACAAGATGGTATTAAATGAGTTTGATATTCCTGTGCGTTTGTGTTTCAGCACTGTTGCCTTTTTTTTAAGAGAGCAAGTTATTTTCTGTTAGGAGAGGAAATGTTACAAGTGCAATATTTTTGGTGCAAAGTGTTTAATGTATGTCACCACTTTCAGAAGATTAAGCAAGGCATTTCCTCGTTCTCTACTCTACACATACAAATGAAACTTTGTGGATGTTGAACAGTTAAGGAATGGACTTCAACGTTAATCTAATAAGGCATTTTTTTTTTTTTGCTCAGATATGACTTTTTTCTCTGTATATCCCATTTAGTTTGTTTCACTCAGAATTTTTTTTTTTACTTTAGTTGGTCTTTTGTCTTGCTCTCTGGTTTTTTCAGGGTGTGAGGTTAGGCCACTTGGCAACTATAGTCAGATACAGCTTAAGTCTGCAGTGAAGCTCTGCCCACATTCAGGACCGCTGTGCAGCATTCTTCCGCGACAAAAAAGTGGTTCATTGTTGAAACTATTCTTGTTTACTAAACAAGAAGGTTATCAGCAGAAGAAAAAAATTATTAGCTCTAGAATTTTAGTGTTTGACTTGATTAATATCATCAGACATTAAATAGCTGATTTCATTTACTGCTGAGATTGGCCAGTGGAGTATTACAGGACGCCACGGACCATGACCCAGTGTTTGTTACTGTTGTTTTTTAAAGTTGTATCTTACTATAGGCATCAGAACTAAACAGCAAAGATGGGGCAAAGAAGTAATGACATTGCTGTGTTCACTTCATGTCATACCCTTTTTGTGTTGTCATCACTTTTCTGAGATATCTATGTTATTGCGTTTTGTACACTACATTGCTGATTCCTGTATCTAGTACTTTGACCATTGCAAAAGAAGCTTATGACAGATAATTTTTTTCTTTTTTTTTTTACATCTTTGGCCCGGTGCTTCTGGAATAAGCATGGTCTGCACAGACACTGCTACGTAATGGGCCACCTGCTTGCTGCTTGGCGTTCCCCAGCATAAATGAAAAACAGAAAGGAAGTATAGCAGGTAACTTCTAGCTGCAAATTTTTATTTCGTAAGAGCAGTGTTCCAGGGAGCACCCAAATAGGCTTGTTTATTTAGGTTCAGTAAACTTTGCAATAAACTTTTGAAAGTTTATTTCTAACTGATAGGCCTGCTGAACCATGGGGTAATTAGTAGTGACCGTATCTGTGAAAGCATGTGGTGCTCAGTATGCTCAATGGTCAGGTAATTGCGGGTGAATGTATTACTATTTCCAGATACTAATGTTGCAAAGTTTTATGTGCAAGTATTCTGGAGCATTGATTGGTACTATGACTGCCCAAGTTGTTTAACACCTCTTCCTGCAACTGTTTCTACCCGGTGCTGCAGTGCAGTGAAGTTGAAGGGCAACGAGTTCATTGTGAGGAACACAGCTGCTATCAAAATTTCTTTCTGGAGTGAAATACAGGTGAAATAGCTAATTGCTATGAAGGGCACCTAGAGTTGTTCCTAACTGGTGCCAGAATATAGTCTGCTGTGTCCCTAGTATAATACAACTTTCACTATTAGGCTGCTCAGCTCTTGGTGTAGCTCCCATGTACGTTTGTTCAGTTCAGCCTCTTATTTGCCTGCCCAAAGTTAAAGCTGTGCACTCAGTTCAGTTGTGGGCATGATGTTGTGAACTTTGGGCATAATTTTTATCAGTGAGAGTCCTTTAATGTCAGTTTTTCGAGAAACCCAGTGAGAGTCCTTTAATGTCAGTTTTTCGAGAGACCTTATGCAGGGAACAATGTGTTGATTCCTGGTGATTGAAAGGTCACTTTTTTCCCTGTCACCCATTGTTTCTGCTGCAGCTGCCCTGGTGCACGGAGTTCCAGTTTGGCTCTTGTGAAACCAATTGGCACTGTTAGGTAGGAGAATGCCAAATACCAAAATGTGTATTCCCCCTAGAGCTGGGCTTCAAACTGTGCGGCTTCATCAAAACTGTGGTGACCCTTAGGAACTGTGAATGTTGTCTCATTTAGTGACTGGCCCATCTTTATAAGCTATATTTCAAGGTTGTTTTTTTTTCCCCCTTTATTTTTTAACTCTCTGTTCCATACCTGTTAGTGCTTTGGTGAGTTCTGCTCACCACAATCTAATTCTGATACTCTGCTGGCTGCAATCCAAACTGTTCTAAATGAAAACAAGTGTCATAGCTAAGTTGACGATCTCGGTCATGCCTTTCACCCTTGAAGACATCAGGAATTTTTCTTTGACCTGAACCTTCCCAAAAGACATAGTGAAGAAGCGTACCACTGACTTGGAAATCAAGAAGTATGCTGTGGATGTCCTTGAAAAATTGGGTTCCTTTGCCTACACCAAGGAGATCTTGATGAAGCTGGACACAGAGTAAGTGGGAAACACCGTTTGGTGGTCTCCATGTGATCAGCAGTAATGTGTTTGACTTTTTGTGTGATTTTTTTTTTTAACTCATTGATGAAAATGCTAGCCATCATTTTGAAGTTCATTGGTAAGTCTTCATCTAAGCCTGTGAGCTTTTCAAAGCAAGATCAGTAAGGAGTTTTAATGAAGTATTTGTAAATTAGTGCTTGGACTGGTTTAATATTGCGTTTCAGCACCCTGTAAAATAAAAAATATCCTAATGCAGCAGTTTTCTTTTGTGAATAAAAACATGAATTCCCCTTTTTCTATGCTGAAATAGTGGGGTGCCAAGCCTGTTTTTGTGTATCTTTCAGTCTTATGCTGAAACATGGAATCATAAACTGGGGTAGGCAGCGAATGCTATTTTAGCTGGTGTGTCAAAAGACAAATAGTGTACACAGGTACAATCACCTAATTCAAAGAAATAACTTTCATTGATGCTTGCTTATCACTTAAGGTGCCTCTGGAGAACTGTCAGTTAGTAAAATTATTCAAATTTATTTTATTGCTCTTTATTAATTCTCTGTGCGGGACACAGTTGAGCAGGTTCACCAAGTGTTCTGCTAGTTGAAGATTGCGATTACTGGTGAAATATTTACAATAAGCATTAGAAAAGCAAGTGCCCTTGCACATGCATAGCACAATAGTTTTAATGCCAATCAAGTTTCCAGGCTCTATATATCTATGCGACATACAGGGTCTGTTCTGAAAGTAGTAGGACTGGTTTTTTCCTGGGCGAACGGGCGGACGAGAGGCTGTCTGCGCATGCAGGATCGTTGAAGGGGGATATTGGGAATGCTGGGGAAAATCGCAGTAGGCTCTCGGCCGTTGAAGAGAGCAGGTGGCTTGTACTGTGAACCCCTGTCGAAACGTCTCGTCACGCAGAATCGTCGAACGTTTACTGGATCAGCGATACGCGATCAAATTTTGAGTAAATCTTGGTAAAACGAGCAAAGAGACTCACAACATGATTAAGGAGGCCTACGGTGACGCTTTCATGGGTAGATCAGGTGTTTTTTGAGTGGCACAAGCTTTTCCGAGAAGGTAAGGAAAGAGTGGAGGAAGACGACCGCTCCAGGCGCCCTTCGACCAGCAAGACCAACGAAAATGTGTAGCGAGTGAAACATTTACTTAACAGTGATCGTAGAATGAGTATCAGAATGATTGCTGATGACTTGAGCATTCCTCAAACCCAAGTTTTTGAGATCGTGACAAAAAACTTATCCATGAGGAAAGCGTGCACGAAGTTGGTGCCGGGAGTGTTGTCAGAGGAGGAAAAGGCCAACCAGTAGGATCTTCTTCATCATGTGAATGAGGACCCCGATTTTTCGCCCCGCACAAGGCGGCAACGCTGCCTCAGCACCCCTACAGCCTCGACTTGGCCCCGCCAGACTTTTTTCTATTCCCGAGAATAAAATCGACGCTCGAGGGGAAACATCACGGATCGGTAGAGGTGGTTCAACAGGCCGTGACGAGGGAGCTAAACAGCATTCTGGTCCAGGCGTTCCTGGAGGCGTACGAAAACTGTAAAACTCATTGGCAGCAGCGTGTAGGTGCAGAAGGGTGCTACCTTGAAAAATTGTAATCGTTTGTACTATTGTCTTGAATAAATTTTGTTTAAAAAAGTGAGTCCTACTACTTTCAGAACAGACCATGTATGTTAGGTTGATAGAAAAAATATTGTGGTGCGAAATGTGACATATGTCTCGTGAGCATAATTGGATGCGGAAGGTATACCTAACCTGCAAAAGTGCAAATGTTCATTAGATTTCCACTACATTTAACACATGAGGGGCTGTTGTCATAGGGTAGATGATGAATAGATGTGATTTTATGTCTTGACATTTGACCCTTGAAGGTATGTCCATTTGATGTTTCTAGTTTGCTGGGGTGACTGTACAGACAGTGGTGATCTTGTGATTGGCAGTAAATAGAGTGGCATGCTTGGCTGCAAATAATTTTTTTTTTTGAGTATTTTCAGTATAAAAAATAAAGCTTAAATTCTCAGTTGCAGCAGCTCTAAAGCAAAACCTACATTGCTGCTCACTGAATTTTGTGATGTTTTCTCAAAACCTTGCACCACTTATAATCTGGCTAGAAGACGGCTGTAGCAAAAAGCATTCGAAAACTAAGGACAAATGTGTGAGAGTGAGGGAAAAACACCTGCTACCCAGTATGTGCAAGCTTGCTGATGTGGTGTGTGGAAGCTGGTGACAGGCTGAGGACGATTATCTTGCCCTCTATAGTTACCTACGTTGCGCTAGAGCAGGTTGCCACTTTGTGAGATAACACTGCTTCTGAAGAGCAAATTTCAGCTGCAGCTTGAAGTATCACCTTGGTGTTTAGACATAGTCTTCCTGAAGAAATGAGCTGCTAGACTTCTTGTAGCAGTGCTGATGAAATTGTATGTTAAAACGCATTTTTTATTGCTCCAGCTACTTGTTCCCAGAGCCACAAAAATAGGATGTAAAACTAATTCCAGTTCAAATTTGCACCTGAAAAAATGCTTGCAGCATATACCGTATTTACTCGCATAATAGGCGCACCCCTAGTTTGGGCACGAAAAATCAGATTTTTTTTTATTTCCGCGCATAAAAGGCGCACCCCGAACTTGGCACTGTGATTAGTACTGTATTTACTCGATTGCAAGCCGACACCTCGCCACCCCCCCGCTCCCCAATCTTTATTTTAACAAAGCTTTTGCTGAACTGACTACTAGTCCTCACTAGTGCCGCTGCGGACCCACAGCACGTACAACGACATCGCGTAGAACAGCCGCACACAGTTTTCAGGGATGCTCACTTTAAGCGTCTGTTTGGAAAGCTTCATCTCCAGCCGGAAACGTTCCCGACTTAGGCCCGCGAAAACCTCGGCGCTTGGAGTCGCGTAGGAAAATTTAGGGACGCCGCAGTCGCAACTGCCCCACTTCTCGGCCACGTCGTATTTTCCGACCTGCCGCACGCTAGCCGTGTAGCTGTTAAGGTGCTTGGCCGTCGAGCTAAAACAGCAACGCTCCGCGGCAAAGCCATAAACCGCGATGAACTATCGCGCTACCGCAGACATGGAGGAAGAAAAACTAGGAGGGAGCATGACGTCACAATCTTGAAGCCTAGTCATAAAAAATATAATGGAAAGCATCATGGGAAATAGGCCCTCACGTGACAAGGCAGTGGTAGCTCTTAGCCGGATTTCGGTTTCGGTTTCGCTCTCTCGCTGTACGAGCAACTGCGCGACCATCTGCTGGCGTTCACTGACGGCTCCGTGGTGAGTGCAACTCGCTCGCCGCAGCAGCCACCATCCCCGAGCGACGCGTGCGCTGACTGCGGCGCAGTGGAGACATCGGAGCACATGCTCCTTCGCTGTACCGCTTCTGCAGTGCCGCGTCGCGAGATTCTCGCGGCCTGCAGGGCGCTGGGAATCATCCCGGACAGTCTCGAAGCGCTCCTGTGGCCGCGCGGCACTGCGCGCACCCGTGATATTCTAGCCTCTATACCCGTGACAGAACAGTGGTGAGCTTCTGTGCGTTCATCGAGCAGGCGGGCTTGACTTTCCGCTCTCTCTTCGCCAGGTAGTGCACGCGTGACACGAACGCTCCGTGGGTGCTACCTCGGACGGTATACGCGGCCGGGCGCCTCACCCCGGCCGCTAGTGCAGTGTGCCGCGCGCGCGATTAGTCCGAGACAGGACGCTACGAGCGCGCGGCTATGTATACATACAGTTTATTTCTTTTTGTAAGTGATTGTGCGCAGTGGCCGGGAGACCCCGCGCAGGGGCAGACGTAAAGCCGCCAGCACTCTCTCTCGACAGCGAGAGAGAGATAAATGCTTCACTGCTGCATTTCACGTCGGAACCGCCTATGTGCGCGAGCGTATTCGGCACGACTTGTGCCTCGAGAATAGCGGAGAACGGCGGGCCCATGAGCGGGCCGAAGTCCGCCTGCCCGAGAAATAGAATCTTGCGCAGCGCGCCGGAGCGCTCGTTCAACACGTCCGTCCGCCGTGAGCGCTCTGGAAGCCGCTGCGCCCTTTTTTAGAGGCTCGTTTCTTCGCCTACTCTCGAGTTCTCCGCTTATAGCATGCGCTGAAATAAACGCTCCGTATGTGTGTATAACGACGAAAGGAATTCCTCTCCATTCTCTTTATGAACCACAGTTGAACAGTGACGAGGTCGCGGCCGCACCCTTTGATGAAAAGTTTACCTGCAGTTTTCTACAGTGCACTCAAGAACTCAAGAGTGTAATCAACAGAAGTGTTAAGACGCGGACTCGAGCTTGGTACGCATTCCGCCAAAGCAACACAGGCGCTGCGCTTCTGCGCTACTTTGGAGCACGGACGTTCACTAAAAAGCACCGCTGGCTGGTAGTCTGGTAACTGTGGAGGAGGGCCTATTTCCCATGAGTCAGTGCGCAAAAGGGCCCTCGGCAGCGGCGTCAGAGGAGGATGGCTTGCAGAGGCTGAGCGCACTCTCTCCTAGTTTTTTTACCTCCATGACCGCAGATCCCGGCACTTGACAGCAACAAAAAAAACAAACAAAAAAAAACGAGCTGGAGATGCTGATGGCGATATGGATAGCGAAAGCGCGCGGCGCGGCGGAGGAAAACGTTGATGATGATGATAAGCTCTAAATCGGGCGCCCTCCGTGGGTGGCGTCTGGAAGCTCCTGTGCGCGTGTGTGGCCTCCGCGATCAAGCGCCCGTTGCGCGCAGCCGGAGCCGATCGCAGAGGCCTCGGCGCGTGCATTCCGAAGGCTATTCCCGCGTAAAGGCCGGTTCACATGCAAGCGACTGAGCGATTGAGCGGCGCGTCGCTGCGAAAATTTCCAACTTGTTGAAACCTAGCCGCTCGTCGCAGCGACGACTCAAAACAGGTTTTTCCGTCGCTGCGGCAGATTTCGCTTGCATATTCGCTCCCATGTGAAACAGGCTTAAGTCAGGAAAGTTTCGGTGCGGACCTTACACGGATCTTTTTTTTTTTTAATAATTTCTTCGGGAAAACGGGATGCGGCCCGTACACGAGTGCGTTTACGTGGTGTGTTCAATTTTGAGAGTCGAAAAATTTCCGGAAATTTTACCCCGCGTAATAGGCGCACCCCGAACTTTGAGCCGGATTTTCTGGAAATAAAGTGCGCCTATTATGCGAGTAAATACGGTAACATCTTCTATACAGTCTAGTGTACTGATGTGGGTAATGCCAAGTGGTCTGAGATTTTTCTCCATTGATTCAATTCCTTCTCTTTTTGGAGACTTTCACAGACACAAAGTTTCTGAAGTTTTTGTTTAATTTCTTATAAATGATTGCTTATAAATGAAGTGCTTTGTATTTGGAACGTTCATGCAGTGGATAAGCCTGTATGAACACTGTAAATAAAGTGACTCAAGGTTTCTCATCAGACTTTAAGGGCACTCTAGCAGTACATGAAGGGTTAACCACCTGCTTTAAAAGTGTTGCAAATTTGGGGCACGCTTGAAACAGGATTGATGTCCTTTACACCTATCTTTGCAGTGCACGGAGAGAGGCTGAAAAGCTTGGAGGAAATCCTTATATAGTTCAAGTCCTCGATGAACTGAAGAACTGGTGAAAGCTGTTTTGGCTAGACCAGTTTATGTTCGTGGCGTTCTTGTCCCAAGTACCATGCACTCGAGTCTCACTGTACTTCTCCTTTCAAAGTACTGTGCATGCACACAAATGCAAACTGTGAGGCATCCATTGTGTATACACACTCAATTCATCCAAATACTAGTCTGTGCACCTAGGTCTATGCAGTAGAAAGGTGCCATCCTTAGACGTAATGGTGAAGCAGTTTGCGGCGATTTTTTGATACTAGGTGAGTTGCTTGGATTTAGGTGTGCCACATTTTAACCAATGATGCGGTTTAAACTTATGTTTAAAAGTCATATAAAGACAGATTCTTTATATAAATTTTCAGTGCTTTACTGTTTTGTCTAGGAGCCAAAAGGTAAATTATAGCATAGCAGCCGTATAGGCTGTTTTATTTTACGTCTTGTT
The DNA here is from genome assembly GCF_055824585.1 of Amblyomma mixtum. Classification (NCBI taxonomy): domain Eukaryota; kingdom Metazoa; phylum Arthropoda; class Arachnida; order Ixodida; family Ixodidae; genus Amblyomma; species Amblyomma mixtum. The sequence continues at coordinate 147,144,164 of NC_143014.1, read as the reverse complement.
TTAATGTGCCCCAAAGTCCATTTGTAAAACAGATTCAGCCGTGTTTGAGATGGATGTTAAGTTGTTATTTCAATGTATATAATTTTTTATTGTTACTTGAAAATAAAGTGCAACTGTGTTGCCAAATTTCTACTTTCCTATGTGCATCTGTTGTAAAAATAACTGAGCAGTTGCCATCTGGATGCAAGCCAAGCATGTAGCAGAGGGTCATGCTGTGAGCAAACATCATGGTGTAAAGGAAGAACGTTGCAGATCTTGTCCAGCAAGTCCTTACTGGAGGGCCCATCTTGATGCATGCCCATAGTTTTGCATCTAGTCTTAAAGGACTATAAACACTAGATTTTAGTTGATGCATTAGACATCAGAGTACATGGATCACTGCATTTATTTGCCTACAACTGCTAAATAATTTATAATTTAATTTCTTCTGTCTTGAAAATTGAAAATTGGTTTGAGGAAAGGAAATGACGCAGCAGCTGTCTCACATATCTCGGGGGACACCCGAACCGCACAGTAAGTGAAGGGATAAAGGAAGGAATGAAGAAAGAAGGGGCGTAGTGGACGCCTCCGGAATAATTTCGACCACCTGTGGATCTTTAACGTACACTGACATCACACAGCCCACGGGCACCTTTTTGCATTTCGCCTTCATCGAAATGCGGCCACAGCGGTCGGGTTCGAACCTGGGTACTCCGGCTCAATTGACGAGCACCTTAACCACTGCTGTTTTGGATTCAGTTTCATCGATCGAATGATGGCTGTGATGTGTAGTTGGTGTTTAGGTTGTGTGAGGCACGGAAAAACTGCAATATAATCGTACATGATGGGGTCCAGTAGTCGCCAAAACCAAGGAGCATAGGGGATTTTTTTTTTTTATGGTGTGTATGATTGGAGATTAATAGTGTAATCTTTTTTTTTTTTTGCTAAAGATAATTGGTAAGAAAGCAGAAGAAAAAACAACTGAGTGCAGCTGGTAGAATCTTAACCCACGACCTCCAAATTTCGCGTCCAGTGCTGTACCAACTGAGCTACGGCGACTGCTGTCCAATCTTCTGTTTTCGGAGGCATTTATGTGTTTTATAACGTAGTTCACATACATAGTTCAAGCCACTGAAACACATAAGCCAGCCTGCTTAAAGGGCTGGAATGACAACAAACAATGTATCAGCAGTTATATTGCAGTTTTTTTCATGCCTCACACGACCTAAGCAACTACATGTCACGACTTTTGATTGATGAAACCGAAACAGCCTCGAGAAGAAATTAAATTATAAATTATTTAGTGGCCGTAGATGAACACCTTATGGTGCTCCATGTATACTAATGTCCAACGCATCATTTGGGAGAAGAAAACACCAAAGAAAAAATTTGCTGTCTGTACTACTTTAAGAAACTGTTTATACTGTCGCAGCTACAGGAGAATTATGGAGTTTAAGAAGGTTTTAACGCTTATCTTGAAAGCTGATTCATTGTGGTATTTCATTTTGATGGACATAACTCAATTAACTGTAAATGCAACAGCCTTGGTGCTTTTTAATCAGCATTGCACTGCTAAAGCCAGCCTACCATTTTGCTAAACCCTTGAGAGTTCTGCTGCATCTTTGTTGCTCTTGGTGGCAGGTGTCTATTGAACAACACAAAGCGCCTGCTTGCTGCACAAGCTTCCATCAGTCTGTGCACATTAGTTCCGGTGAAGGCCCAAATCCTGGGTGCCGTCGTTCTGGTAGTAGACAACACTGAACGGTATTGGTGTAGTGTCTGGAGCCTCGGCATTTCTCAGAAGGGAGCGGTCTCGGTTCAGCTTCCACCTGGGCCAAAAATAAGGAGAACACTGTTGAATTTCCATGTGGTGATGAAGAACAGTACTGATTTGGGCTGTAGCAGCAGCAGCATGCACAGGTGCCAAATGGCTGCGGAGGTCGAGTGTGAGCATATCTTTTTTGAGTTGAGCACATGTCTGTGAGCTGTGAGTGCATCACACTAGTACACAAGCAATGAATTTCACCTGGGCCGGTGCTTTGCACCTAAAAGTAGTATTGTGAATGGGCTCCTGCCTGAATGTCATAGCTTGCTAGTAATGCGCCGGCTGTACCAAGGCCTATCAATGAGATGAACAAAATACTCGCCATGTGAATGGGTGGCGCCATCTGTTGTAAACGCCACAAATCACAAACGTTTCCTTTTTAACAAATTAGCGAGCACTTGTGATAAAACTGTGTGTTATTGCTTTGGGACAAAGAAAAATTCCGCAAGCATGAAAACAGTAGGTGTAAGAGTTTACTGTCGGCAACGGTCCGGTGCTAAACGATGCAGAGGAGTTGGCTTCTCCGCAATACATGGATGCTTTTCAACCATGTGATCGCGTTTGGCGAATAGAGGCGCGAGCGGCCCAGGGAAAACAAACGCGCAACTCTAAGTACTTGTACAACTCTAAGCCGCGGTGCCGCGGCGGACACTGCAGCTGTCTGTTTTCAACGCGATCGTGCGCTCTTCAATGTAGGCTACGTCGATGGCAACAAAGAGCGTCACCTTATCTCGAGTGGAAACGATAAACAACAAATAGCGAAGCCTGTCTAAGTCAATCCGTCCGACTGACTCCGTTTAAATCCTAGATAGCGCTTTTCACGGCAGTACCTTAACGGTGGCGAATAGTCGGTTGGTTGTGACAGCGATTACCGCGCGCGCCTATATTAGGCTGAAAGAACGAGCTTTCCGTCAAAAAAAAATATCTCCATACTATTGGCATCATTTTAGTATAATACTCGAACTTTTGGACTCCGAAATATCGGTTGTGCCACGCATAAAACAGCTGCAGCTGCTCTATGCGCGGCATTTTAGCAGGCAGAATTAACTACCACCACGAAATAATGGAAGACTAGAAATTTAGGAAGCAAAACTATTCCTTTGCTGCTTTGTGCGCGGCAAGACGATGGTGGCGCGCCGCTGCGGTGGCTCAGTGGTTGAGGCGCTCCTCTTCCGAGCCGGAGTACCCGGGTTCGAACCCGACCGCGGCGGCCGCGTTTCGATGAAGGCGGAACGCAAAAAGGCGCCCGTGTGCTGTGCGACGTCATTGCACGTTAAAGATCCCCAGGTGGTCAAAATTGTTCCGGAGACCTCCACTACGGCACCTTTTTCTTCTTTCACTCCACCTTCCTTCCTTCCCTTACGGCGCGGTTCAGGTGTCCACCGAGATATGTGAGACAGATACTGCGCCGTTTCCTTTCCTCAAAAAAACAAAAAAAACAATGCGAATTTGTCAAGTGCGGTCGACTGCAGCGCCGCCGCATCTTTCTGCAGCCCGAGGCCCCGCCGGCGGAGGCGGTTGCGCCACCGGAAACATTCTAGTTGGAATAGTTGGCCTCTGCCACCTCTGCCTTTGACAAATAGCGCCTAGCGTACGCTATTGCTTTCTTGCGGCTTTGCTGCTTCTGGACGAGAACGGCGCCTAGACCCACGCTTCTTGCGTCTTTATGAATTTCGGTTTCGGCGTTTTCGTCGAAGTGTCCAAACACTGAAGGAGACTGCGGTTCTGTTCTTCTCTGTGCCCAGGCAGCGCTGGGTTGATGTCGAAGGTAGACGTGTGGTCTTGGGAGAGCGGGTCTTTTCCGGATGAGTCGGAGAGGGCGAAGGCATCTCGTAACGGTGACATCGAGAAATTCATCGTGCCTCTCTTGAGGTGTCGGTATTCTTCGCCAAAGTTTGTCAGCAGCACTTCAGCTTGGCCATTGCGAAAATATGCGACGCCTCTTGCGAGGCCGACTTCCCGGTCTAGAAGCAAATCCATGTTCTCTTCGATGATGCCTTCGATGTTTGGCTTCCGTGGCACATGCGGTGACCGTGACGCTTGAGCGGGGTGGTACCATAGTCCACTATAGGTGGGACGCTCACTTGTTCAGCCAGGACACTAAGAACACTCGTAGTATCTCGTAGCAACGTGATGCTCCAGGGTTGCCATCGAAGGGATGGCTTCGACCGTTGGAAGCGTAATCAACTTGGATCGAAGGCCGATGGTCACCTGGTGCTCACTAAGGAAATCCTAAATTTTTAAAGATGGTCTGTTGCCTTTCTTCGGGAGAGGGGGGGGGAGGGGCTCAGGTCTCTCCAAACGTGGTTCGGCGGTGATGTAGAAGGAGACGATCGATGATGCAGATGATATAACGAAGAAATGTAATTACAAAATTTACAATCGTGAAAACTGCGAGTTACAGAAACGAGATCACACAGACAAATTCAATAACTAACTTGAATGAAGCGATCTCACACAGAGATTACACTCGAAGACCTTACTTATCAACGGAAGGGTTTCCGTTAAAGCCTAGGTATTCTTGAAATACGTGCTAAGCACGGAGCCTCCAACTAGACTGTTGTTTAATGCTTTTTCTTGCATTTTTATATGTTTCGCAAATAAAGAAGTTAGAGGGGTCATGTTTCAAGACCCGCCCTAAACTTCGTGACCTTATGGCGTCATGAAGCTTGCCCACTGGATTGTGAGGAAATTGCCCACCGTAGCAGGTGGCAGTTAAATTAGTGATTGGTCGCGAGAGGTTTCTGCGGGGCGCGCCACTGTGACTGGTTGGCGGTTGAACGATGTATTAGATACCAGTTCCGTTCAGTGGCAACTGCACCTACCGCTTTCCCTGCGCTCATCTTGTGTTTAAGGCAGATATGCATTCAGTGGCTGCGGTATTTTGTGCACTGGTCTTTGCGCACCGGAGCGTGCTCTGGTACTTGTGCTATCTGCAGGTGGCCCAGGGGAAGGGGCGCACTCTAGGGACGAGGGGTGGGATGTTGTACAGCCATTGCCAGTATATAAATTAACAGCATAAATATCAACAATACGCCCGATGTAATATCGGGTGATTTTTTTAACCTTTACAGATTCTTATTTTAAAAACTGAGAGGCACGTCGGTTCGTTCTGTACAGGTGGATTGTACAGCAAGGCGGACATTACGCACGTGGTAGCGCTCAGCTAAAATACAATTAATTAAAATTAACCATTTAACTGCGAACCCTAAGCTGTACTCCTCGTGGGATATGTACACTGTAAACAAGAATGAACATAAATGAGAGTTTAAATGGTTGGCGTCCACCTTTAAACTCCATATTCGGAAAAACTTACTGCATCAATATGGAGTAAAAATGTGCTAAATGACCTATTTTACTCCCTGCACTCAGTAATGAGGCACAAAGAAGGAATCTCCTCCTTAAAACTCCCATTTTTGAATGGAGTTTCTTGGTCTCAATGCACCCCAAGTCCTCAATAGAGTAAAAAAAAACACTATTTTGCGCAATCCGCCCCGCCATCTAACGTCTCGTCTGCTTCTGGTCAGTCGCCTGATGATGGCGGTGAGTGATGACCCCTTGGTTACTATCGTCCCTGGATCTCTGCTCACTTCTGCTCCTTCACGGGCGCCTGCCGCGGTACAATATATCGGCTTGTCGCCGTTTTCCGCTACAGTAAGCTACATAACTGAACTGCTCCTGTGAAGCCTCTAGTGCTCTAACCATACCTTGTTTTGTTAGTGTCGCCACCCTGCTACAGCCCCCGCTTAGGCCTAATTCTCGCAGGCTTTTTCAGTGTGGTTCTCGCAATGTGTTGCAGCAGATTATAGTGCGTTCCAGAACATAGTTTCAATGCTGAGCTCTTGATTGAGCTGATGAGGCTACATTTTTCCTCAGTCATGTTGAAAATCCAAGCCTTAATGAAGTGAACATGAAAGCAAACATTTGCATTCCAAACTACCATCAGGGGTGTTTTCATTTTCAAATTTTCTGCTCTGGTTTTTAGTCCAATATAGCATGGTGCATGACCGTGAAAACTACCCAGCGTCTCCTTTTCAGTTTTTAACTATTGATTATAATGTTACACCCCTTTATCTACGAACATGACCAACCAAACGAACTCGTACAGTAAAAGCAGACGACTCCTGCCGCCGATACGCCGCCACTGGGCTTGCAGACAACGAAAAGAATGCGTGACGCGGGGTCACATTGGAGCTGCGTAGTTTCCCAAGTTGGGCTGCCGGCGGTCCGCGCAGCTACTGCCCGTTTCCGCCGCTGTCACTGCTGTTAAAGTTAGTCTGAGTGAGGATAAATAAACATGATGCCATTTTTGGGCTCCATTTCTATGGGTAGTAAAAAATTTACTCCCTTGTACTCCTAAATAGCTCCCTGTATAAGGGAGTAAATAAAATACTCCATTTATATGGAGTAAATAAAATCTCCTTTTGGGTGTGCATTAGAGGACAAGTCATTGACTTCCATTTGGGTGTTTTTTTGTTGACAGTGCACCAATATCGTCAATGACGAGTACTTCACGCTCGTCCGGCCCGATGTTGCGCTGCTGCCACCGCCAAAGACGAGTTGCGTCCGGCAGTTGCGTTGCTTGCACTGAAGGGTTTTAGGTGTCCACGAACAAAACGCGTTTGTCGCCTTTAGCGCGTGTTTTAAGCCTGACAACCGTCATTTCATCACACAGGAATGCATGCGGCGGCGATGTCGAGAGAAGAAGACCTGCTTCTTGGAGCAGTTCTTGACAGCAGTGTTGCTGGCGATCCAAACTTTAATTTCCGACAGCGACTCTGACTTCGTTTGCGAGCTGCAGACGGCTTTAAATGACGACGAAAGCAAAAGCGATGGCGACGATCAACGGTGACGCGCTGGGCTGTGCACGTTAACTACTAATGATGAAACCTTGTTTCTGTTAGGACGAAGCAATGTCTATGCACTCTGCAGTGTGTCACTAGCGTATTGGATCAAATAAATACGGCGCATTTCGGTACGTTGTAGCCCATCACTATGACATGCACTGAGGAAAAGCCGTCCTCAAGATCAGCTTTTTTTTGTTCATTAACCAGATACCAATGAAGTAATATACTATTTTCAGAACAAGAAATACATAAAAAAATTATGACTACTTAAAAAAATTCGGCGATTTTGGTATGTTTTCCGAGAATTGATTTGGGGATCATTTTTTTATTTTTTATTTTAAAGGGCAAGGCTATATTGAGCACGGTGTACTGCTGGTCAAGATGGTCTAACATACTAAAAAATGCAGCGCTGCAGGCGACGGACTAAGAGCAGACGAGACACACAGTTGCCCTGAACTATCAACTATCAAGATTATATTGCAAGACTGAAGGTCGTCTACACTGAAGGTTGCCAGTTTTTAAATCTTCTTTATCGACAATGTGGATCTAAATATTGAACGTTAAAGATACGCATTTCACACCTCGTTGAGCTGTAGTTTCCACATTGCATATTTATAAAATGGTGTCGCTCGCATTTCTAATGCAGCAAGTACTGACGCCATTTGTGTATTATATGAGGTAGAAGCAGTTAGCGTGATTTTGGCGAGGACAGAACGCCTAGCGACACCATTTTATACTTATGCAACGTGAGAAAGCCAACTCAACGAGATTTGAAATGCGCAATTTTGACGTTCTATATTTCGAACCATATTGCCGATAAAGAAAATTTATAAATTGGGCTCACTTTCGAAGTTGATGGGCTTCAATTTCGCAATATAATCTTGCCCCTAAATCAAAAATGAAAAAGTCAATGAGTTAACTTTAGTAAATTAACTGTATTTTAGTTGAGCGCGATCACGTACGTAATGTCCGCCTTTTGCTGTGCAATCCACCTGTGCAGAACGCACAGACGTATCTCTCACAGTTTTTAGAATCTGCAAAGGTTAAAAATAATCCCCCGATATATCTTTCAGCGCGCAAGTCGAAATAGTAGCACACATCACGCATTTAAAGGCATATGACTGCTGAAAACTTCATCCAGTGAAGCTTAGCTATGCTTACCGTACGTTGTAGAACCAGAATCCCATAACGATGACGCCCATAAGAAGCACAGCGGCACCGATGACAGTGGCGAATATCGCTCCCTTGCTTCGGCGGCTCCGAGGCTTCTCCAGCGACGTCGACGTTGACGCGTCTTTTGTTGATGTTAGAACGTTGGTGCTAAGGGAGTCGGTCTTAACGGTCCCAAATTCGTTCGACATGAGCGAAGTCGAGCTGTTGTCCAGACTCGTCTCGGTTGGCACATTGGGAACCTTCGTGGATGTTGTGTTTGTATTGTTGAGCACATCGCTCGAGCGAGACAGTGTCATGCTTGAGGACATCGACTGGACGCTCGCGGGTTCAGGGCATAGCGTTGAGTCTGAGAGGGTTGCCGTGTTCTCGCTGTGACGAGAACTGGACGCTGTGGCACCTGCAGCGTTTGCTGCAGTAGTGCTGGATGGATATGATGAGCCACGCGTCTGCAACAACGTACCGCGAGCCTGGCCTGGCGTCGGACGTGACGAGCTCGGCGCCGGTGACCGTGTGGCAGAAGCGAGAGACGCCGTATTCAGCGCATCCCTCTGCTGTCCCGTCACAGCAGTCGACGAATTTCGGCCCGGCACAGTGGTGCGGTGAAGAGGCTCAGCCGACTGCCCACTGGGGGTGTTGCTCGCAATATGCTGGCCAAGTGTGGCGCCCCCGGCGCTGCGATCGACGACAAGCGTGAGTTCGTTCCCAGAGCTGTCGGTGGTTGTTTGGTGCGAAGAGCCCGTTGTTAGGAGGCTGGCAGAGTAGCTTGCGCAGCCTGGAAAAAGAGAGGAAAATGCGAATGCGTAAGCTGCTCCAAACATCACAAGATGCAGTCAATCACTGCTTCTGAGACAGAATTCGGCCGAAGCTTACAGTGCGAAATGAGGCAGATGAAGGGGTATGAGACGGGACCTGTGCATAGTTCTGTTTCGTCTCATGGTCCTTACGTGGTGCTGTCGAAAGGTCTATATAGCCTGCCAAAATATATTTGCTTTTCCATTCATACTCACCTACCTCCCTAACTATTCATACCTATACTCAATACTTTTTCGCATTCATGTGATAATCCTCTAAGCCGCGTAAACGTGAGACTTGCGGGACAAGAACGACGATTCCCCTGCAACTACCGATTCGCTTCGCTGCACGACGTTATTGGGAACCGGTCCTTACCGATGAGGGCAAAAAGTAGCGGACAGCAGTTCATGGTTCGGCATCCACGCCTGGATATTTTGTGCGCGCAGTCTGACCGCAACGGTAGAGAAAAGAGCAGCCTGCCAGTTTGTGCACGCAGTCCAGGAGGGAAAAAGCTATGCCTTATCTCACGTCCTGCCCGACCTTGCCTGTACATGGGTGGACTTCGGAGTTGACGTATATACCCGGCGGCGGCACGGGTTATTTATGGCTGCCGGCATTTTATATTGCCCACATCTGCCAAGATCGTTCCCGTGCATTTGCTTAAGGCGTTGTTGACACTGCAGCGGTTTCTTGAGCTTAAGCATTATTCTGCAGGTAGGCTGGAACCAGAATTAAACGCTGCCGGCCGGCCCACAGCTATAGTATTCAGATGCAGAACAGTGCGCGCTGGGAAAAGTGCTTCCGAAATAACAATCTTTCCAAAAAATTTCGCTGATGTCAACCCTGCTGTGTACCCGACACGAACGAGGGAAGTGACGAGTGTAGGACTTTTTTTTTCTAACCAGCAGTTTTGCCGTAGTGTTCTCGTGCAACCGCTACTTTTAACTCTTCTGCGCCCGCTGGCGCAGACCAGCTGTCCCACAGCAGAACTTTTCTCCAGAAGGCCGTGCCCTTTGTTGACTAGCATAGTTTCTGGTTTCTTCGTTCTGTCGTTCTTAACTTCGTCACATTTGGAGCGAATCGAGCGCGCTGCTTACAGCTTAATCACATCGACATGTGCGGTTACACGCCGCGGTGGCTCAGTGGGTAAGCTCAACACGAGGTTGTGGGTTTGGCCCCTGCCGTGGAGGCGCCCCTATACCGAGGCTTTGGTGCATGTTAAAGAACCCCAAGCGGTCGAAATTAATCGGGCTGCTCTACTGCCGCACTACCCGCAGTGCATCTTTTTTTTTGACGCGTAATTTTTTTTACCAGGATGCATCACAGCCAAGGTGCTGGTGTAAATGGGCGACCTCCAGTGCTGTCTAGAATTGAAGAGCACACACTGTTAACGTCCAGCTGCTGGATTTCTACACCCTCGGAAGAAAATTTGAATGACAATGCTGTGAAATTTGCACGGCCATGTAACCGTGCAGAGATATATTTTTCAGGGGGTGGGGAATACCGTGCACGCAGGTGAGCTCTCAAGAATGTTGAAGAGGAGTAGCTTGCACGTTGAGTGAACTACACAAAAAAACTAACAGTTCTTCAACCCAAAGAAAGCATAGCGGAGTAATGTTTTTTCTTAATCTTAGTTTGGCGAAAAAATGAACTTACAGAAAGTAGAAAACAAACTAAGGATTCCTTCATTCCTTCCCGTACTTGCGATTTAATGTCACTGGCGACCGCCGGTCTACGTGATTTGAAGTGTACACACACACACACACACACACACACACACACACACACACACACACACACACACACACACACACACACACACACACACACACACACACACACACACACACACACACACACACACACACACACATATGCGCGCGCGCGCGCGCATTTACACACGTACATTAAACACTCAACCCCTATTCGGATTCGAACCAGTAGCGGCGCAACAGGGAAGCTACGATTTTCTGACGCCTTTGGTGATGATGATGATGACGATGTCATCAGGCTTAATCTACTCGGCCATCTCCGAAGCTTGTTTTTCTTTTGTCTTACGGAATACTAAGGACCTCCCTGACCTCCTCGTATCTTACTTTAGAGGGTCGAATTCAGCGATCTCGGCATGCGCTCTCACGCCACCATCACTCCCTTATTCCGCCCGCGTATTAAAATTCCGGTAGGCGCACACGAAGAAACGGCAGGCAGTCTGGAGGTTTAACTTACGTAGCATATATCTCCTGCGCTAAAATGCACTGTACTCTGAACAGCGACCTCGTTGAATGCGGTGGTTCTGCGTGTTCATCCATCATGCGGCTTTTCTACACGCTAAGCAGTCTTATTACCATGAAAAGCTCACACGAAATTTCAGGCGTCTTTCATCACAGGAAGAAATGTTATAGTGTAAGACGTGATCTTAATGTCCTTTTTAAGAGTCTCCTGAAGTTTCTCTCAAACGAACATAAATAGTTTTTATTGGTAGCACAGGTAGCAATTCACTGACGGTGGCACAAACGTCTCTAGGAGCGATGCACGGCCTATGCGCGTAAGTCCAAAACAGGTATTTCTACTGACGCGTTTGGTCCAAAAAACGCTTTGAAGTCCAAAAAAGGTTTTCACGGCACACTGAATCTACATCCGTTGAACTCGCTCTAATACACCGTTGTCAAGAAAGGCTAGGTAAGGCTGCAAGTCTACGGGAGGAAGTAATTACCGATCAGAACATTTCCCATCTGCATTTCGAGAGGCCGTACAGGTGTTCCAAGGAAGAGCGGAGAGGAAACCGAATGTATCAGCGCAAAGTTCTCTCACGGTCATGTCCAGAAAAGACAGACGAGCACTTAATCGGCCAGGAAGGGTCGTTTGTGGTTTTGAAAAATAAAAACTTTAAATCTGGTTGATGGACAAAAACGTGATAGGGATTTACAGTAGTTAAACCGAGTAGACATGCGAAACGACGCGATAATTCTGCGCCTCATCTTTCTGGCATCTGCAAGTGCACACAATCTCGTTTCTCGATGAGGGTAGCTGCATGATTGCGCATGTTGGTTGTTCATTATGAAGACTGCAGCGCTCGGAAACACGGACAACATGAAGTAGACACTACATATCGCCTATCTTCGTTTCTCGTTCTTCATCTCCACAACCACTCGGCGGCATATGGCGCGACGCCCTGCTCCCATTGGCTACAGCTGGTGCGACGCTCCTCCGAAATTACCCGGATTACTCCGAGGCTTCACACAAGATTCTTGGTTGGGTTTGACACCGTTAAATAGTCCTTTCGTGCCAAAAGTACACGACAGGTTCACCAAACTCTATCAACATATTAAAAAATTTGGTTGACGCATAAGCTTCCTTTGATAGCGTCCCAGAAAGGTCACAAAATTTATGTAACTAATTTACCTTTCTCTTCACACAATGCAGCACTTGCAACAGTGTCACAGTGCAACGTTGCAACGAAGATGTTGCTAAATATGTCCGTACAGAAAAAAAGTGCTACCAACCCACCCAAGCTTGCATTTTATTATCATGCGCTTTTTGTCAGAATTAAAGATGGCGACGACATGAGCAGAGGCCAAAGTCTTAATTTTACACTGTCCTGGTGAGAAGCCACGATTTGCAGTGTTTTTGGAGACACAGAACCTTAGGGGTCCGAGATGTACAACGCGAGCTACAAAGGCGGTGTCCAACAGGATAAGCTCTTCAGATGAGCGTTGGAGGTGTGCCGGAGATGGGGAGGGGGCTGACTGCTAAGTTGGTTTTGTGGTGAAGAAAAAGTGCCTTCTCTGTACATACCTGCCGACACAGGAGAGCTTCCTCTCTCAATAGTGTACGGTGACATAGAGGGTTCCCGTGTAAGTATGCTGCGTAGGAGAGATTCCCGACCCACAAGTTTCGACCTATTACTCGAGCGACGGAGTCTCAGAAACTGCTCAGGCTGAAGGGTTTTGTAGATGCAAAATCCACCAGCTTTTCTCCTTATATATCTCATCAGATGAATGCTAAAGTATGCATAGCCAATTTACTTTAATTTTGAGTTAACTTTATTTCGCGGCTCTTACCGTGAATTCCTATCTTTTTGCCGCGGACAGCAAGCTGAAGTAGGTGCACTGACCACATTTTACGCTGAGCAAATTTTGCATTTAATATATAAGTGTCACACAGAACAGTAAACAACATAATAAGGTTGATTAAAATCCGTCTACGTTTAGCGCTTTTTTTGTCTGAACCCGTTCGAACCCGTTTGAACCGGTTCGGCTAGCTCCGAACCGGTTCGAACCGGAACGGAATGTTGCTCTGGAGCCGAACCCGGAACTGAACCCGAAAGGCGTGAACCCGAACCGAACCCGAAAAAATTCCGGTTCGACACCTGTCCCCGCCACACTGCGTGACGCGAGTTCGAGTGCCTGAGTGCTACCGCGCCTTTCATCTCCCCTCAGCCAGTCACGTTCGCTGCTTCAGACGGTGACAACGGCCGATTCTGCAGCTCCAAGTCAAGTTCCTATTGCGGGCTGCCGCCAGTAAAAGAGCATGTCACCGCTTGGGCATCGGTAGCACGACACCTGCTTGTTGCGTGCGATGCTCTACCAACTGAGAAGAGGCGTCTACTGTCTCATACTTTAAAGGGAATAATCTAACCTGGAGAGGCTGGAGAGTGTTCACTAGTCTTAGAGCGCAGGTGCCACATGGAACGTGGGCAATTCCATGACCCTTGGACGAGTCGGTTTTTACGGACTAGGGAGAGTTTGGGGGACCTTAGTTCTCGACTCTCCTGTTCTACAAGCACAGTCCAGTGTCCAACGTGCCGGCACCCTTCGACCTTTTTATGAAAAGGTTTACAGTCGATACAACTCAACAATGAAGCGGCGAATGCCCCTCAAAAGAGGCCTCAAAATGGCGTCTACAGGTTCTCATGACGTCGTAGTTGACCTCCTTGTACCTGGTAGCGTGGCATCGCCGACGTCTGGCAGGTGAAAGCGGATTAACCATGACGTCATTACAACTGTTCGACACCACTGGCTGGAGAGTATCATTTGAGGGGCATTTGCCGCTTCTTTCCTGAGTTGTATCCGGCTATAGTGGACGAAGCTCTCATAAGGCATCTAAGGCATCACATCACTGGGCAGTAAAGTCACTATAGTCAGACACAACTCGAAAAACGAAGCGGTGAATGCCCATCAAAGGAGGCTCTCCAACCAATGGCGTCCTCCGTTTGTAATGACCTCGCAGTTAATTCGTTGTTATAATTTATAATCCCCTGTCACACTAGGTTAATTCCCCCAGTGTTATAGAGTTAATCTCCTGCCATGCTACCAGGCCATGGGATTAACCACCTCAACGTCATGAAAATCGGTCGATGCCATTGGCTGGAGGGCCTCCTTTGAGGGGGGGGGGGGGGGGGGGGGGGGGGGCTTGCCGCTTCGTTCTCGAGTTGTGCTCAACAATGGGCCTTTCCAACCTGATTGCCACCATATTGCATGCTGGTCTGCTTTTTCTACCTGACGTTACCAACCGCTCCCTGGGCGTCCCCTTATTCTTCAATAATCCGCTGTGCGGCCCTGCCTCAGACCCGGTGGATTGGTAGCTCCAGGAGCGAAAATCAGTGCAGCGAGTAATATTGCGGCAATCAGGTTTGAAAACCCTAGTGTATATGGTGTTGATGGCATGAAGGCGACAGTTTTTATGAATGTTTCCTCCAGTCGCTTCTTCTTTAATCAGCGAGGTTAAAATAGGTATGTATTAAAGAATAGGGTTACTTGAATGTCACCAGTCTCTTTAGCGTTATTATGGAAAGCATCTAATCGATGCACATACAGCCAATTCGGAACCGTGCTTCCATTTTGGGTTGGTTTGCTTTTGTGGGGTTTCACGTCACAAAGCGACTTATGAGGGACGCCGTAGAGGAGGGCTCCGGATAATTTCGACCACCTGGCGTTCCTTAACGTGCGCTGACATCACACAGTACACGGGCCTCTAGCACTTTGCCTCCATCGAAATGCAACGGCCGCGGCCGGGATCGAACCCGCGTTTTTTGGGTCAGCAGCCGAGCACCATAACTATGCTGAGCCACTGCGGCGGCCAGCTTTTGAGTTGAATCCGCAGCATTGCATGGTGTAAAAAGTAGGCTGTGTCGTCAGCACAAATAAAATTTCGAGCCGATTTGTGGATGTCAGCTTTGGCACTGTAAAGGTTGAATATATAACAAGGAGGCGAGTACGCTGCCTTCTGGCACGCTTTAACAACTGGGTTTTGTGTGCCACCAACAATTATTCACTGCGACTTATTGCTGGCAACGTTTCAGATATTAGTCACATCTTCTGCAGCACGTACAAAAACAAAGCGTGGTAAATTATAAATCAATTGTACTGGATAATTCAATAATAATTTGAAGAAAAAACAGTGAAAATTGATAAAATTCTTTAGTTCACCGTGCCCTCATAAATGTGCAACTCTGCAGCATTTTCATCTCTGGGTGCAAAAACGAGAAATAAAAGAGACCGTCGCATGACTCGGCTCTTTTTTTTTTTTTTCGTCGTTAAGTGAAAGCCGTAAGTCGTCGTACTTCATGTTTTGGATCCGATGCTGTAGGTATGTGCTCATGCAAACCTTCGGTAAAAAGAAAGCTGTGGAATTGCAGAAGTTTTTCCAAAAGAAGTAGATGGTGTACGTGCTCGGACACTTCTATCAGACCGCGAAAGACTTCAATCATTTGGAATGTCCTTCGTGGAATTTGAAATAAAGGTATTTCGTTACTTGCAATACACGCACACACGTAGTTATTGAGAAAAATTAAAAAAAATTATGGCATAGGCATTCGCGAAGATATATATATATATTCTGACATTCTGACGGAGGCCGTTCCACGGTCGAAACGTCAATAAATTGTTTCAAGCGTTTCAAACGTTGGTCTACGTTCTTACTATATATATATATATATATATATATATATATATATATATATGATTTCTTGGCAGCTGATTGATCGATATAAGATAGTCACCAGAAATTGAAAAACATAACAGGATTTAATTCACGACGTTTCGGCTGGAGGACCAGCCTTTTTCGAGTGTATTATAGTATTCGAAACAAGCAGCTTTTATAGCATCCGCGAGGTACAGGAAAAAGCGTAAAGCACAAATGCAAACAATGGTGAGGGGAGGGGGGGGGGGCATGAAAAAAAATAAAAAAATCGGTTACAACTTGAAAAGGCGGTCCCCTAACGTGGATGCAGGTGTTCGGAAGGAGGGAACGACAAAAAATAAAAGCGGGGGAAAGGAAAATTTCTTTCGCCGCCACCTCACGGCTTTCTTAGTAAGACAGGGGAGTGCCCCTCGAGGTGTGGCTCATTACTTCATGTCGGTGACAGCTGCACAGCGAGCAGGCAACATTTCAGGAGATATTAGTAGGGATGGGGGTCAGCAGGAATGCCAAAGAAACACCTCCGAAAAGAAAACAAGAAAAAAAAAGAAAGAAGAAAAGAAAAAACTGCTGCACAAGCAGTGTTGTAGGCGTTACCGAAAAAAAGTAACTAAATACGTTGCTCGTTACGCTAAGAAAAAAAGAACGCGTTACTGCCTTACGTTACCTACAAAAAAAGGTTACACGTTACCGTTACCGAAACAAAGTATCGCACGTTACTTTGCCGTTACTCCATGGCCATCAATTTTAATCAGTGCGTCTTCGCTGTAACTGTAACTAGCTATAACTCGTCTTCTCTTCAAGGCTTGTTTTCCAACCAAAAGATCTCAAACCCTGACGACACGCTCATATTCTTCAAGCGAATGGTAACTCCGGATGGTCGCACTCTGCTTGCAACAGAGTCTTGGCAGGAAAAGGAGGGAGGCCGTCCTTACTCACATTGCTGTGGGGAGTGCGTTGTTCCTTGATCTGGCTAGAGGGGGGGGTATGACTATGACGGGAGGAAGGTGTAGCGACATTGTTGTCAGCAGAAAATTTTTAGAAAGTTTAGTGTGAGGTAGCTCACTACTGCCAGCACAGGAATTAACAAAGACCCATTTCCTTTTTTCCTCTACTTCGATGCTACAGCCGGTTGACTGCAATCCCCTTTTCTGTGCAGTACCATTGTACTCTTTCGACGGCTCTCTTGGGGCCATCTTGAAGTAAAGTGGCGACATTCCTGAGTTTACTCAGAAGAGGGAACTGCTTCCACAAAGAATGCGAGTGTGTCGCCTGGGAACGAGACCTTTTGGCTGGAAAACAAGCTTACGGAGAAACTGACTTACAAATTTCTGCAAATGGTCCATTGGTGGCTCGGCAAGCGTCCACTCTTTAGAGAGTTGTGTATGTGAGTGGTTTGGGGGTGAAGACAAGTGTGTGAATGCGTGTTCGTGCTTTTTTTTTTCTAGTTGAGTGCGTCGTCAAGGGCAGGTGTTTTCTGGCATGCATGCGAGCTGCAACAAGGGTCGTCGAGAGCACCTGTAGATTTTTTTTATTTGCAACATCATTTTCGGCGTTTTTTTTTTTCTGAAAAACAGGCGGAGGGGGACAATTGAAATAAAAAGTAACTAGTAACTTGACACCTCACGTTACCGGAAAATGTTAACGAAAGTACGTTACCCGTTACAGTTCCGAAATGGTAACGAGTACGTTACTAAGTTACCGAAAAAAGTAACGCGTTACCGGTAACGCCGTTACCGACAACACTGTATCGCACTCAGAGAAAAGTTGTGGCAGCTCATAACGAATTTCGGCGACAAGCGTGAATCGCTTGGCAGCTGCGCAGCGAGAAGGCAACATTTCAGGAGAAAGTAGTTGGCATGGTGGTCCGCGGGAATGTCAAAGAAACACCTCAGAAAAAAGAAAAAAAAGAAAAAAACGCTACTGCACAAGAATTTGCAAAATCGCACTCAGAGAAGGGTTGTGGCAGCACAACACGATACAAAATAGGTCATTAGGAAAAAACACAAGTTTCTAATGAATCGTTACACAAGCAATCAATACACAAAAAAAAAGAAAAAAAAGAGACAAGGCTAACAACAAACACAGCACCAGAAACCAACTGCAGTCAGTCGCAAGTACAATGTACCGTAAGACAATTGGAACTGCAGAACTATTCAGTGTTAAACAAATGTATCTTTTCGCTGCGCGTGAGCGCGCGCAGAACAGAAATACGTGACAATACAATGCATGACAATACAATACAAAAACAATTGAAAACAAAAAATAGAAAAGGGGC
Organism: Amblyomma mixtum; assembly: GCF_055824585.1. Lineage (NCBI taxonomy): Eukaryota > Metazoa > Arthropoda > Arachnida > Ixodida > Ixodidae > Amblyomma > Amblyomma mixtum. Next base: position 147,126,352 of record NC_143014.1, on the reverse strand, counting down.
GAAAAAACCACTAAATACGTGACAATACAAGTGACATGGGAAAAAAAAGAGAAGAAACGCAATGCTTGCTATGTTTTCTGCCGCCCGATCTGTCAGTCTCTACCATCAACATGTCTTGGATAATTATTTGCTACTCTATTAAGGGTGTAAGCATGATAGCCGGCCTACTGTTTCGTTGATGCCGCTTGAGAATGTGTTAAATTTGTGAATCAGGTATGATTCACAGCTCTCGCGGTCATAATGCGTTTTGAACCCCAATTGAAGTACAATAGCTTTAAAGTTATCGAATGGATGCCCAAGGTTGTTTATGTGTTTTGAAAGTAGGAGATTTGGCTTTGTCCGCACATGTGATCTGTGATTGTTGATGCGAATTCTGAACGGTGTAACTGTTTGTCCCACGTACTGAGCTTTACAGGTGCTACACTCCAGGAGGTAGACAACATTAGCGCTGTCGCATGAGAAGTTAACTTTTATCTGGAATAAGAAGGATGACGCTGTGCTTTTGGCACTAGTAGTTGTTTCCATCATCGGGCAGAGTTTACACCTAGGTTTATTGAATGGCGCAGATCCTCTGAAGCTACGGTTCCCGATTGCAGACGATGTTATCATATCACGGATATTCCTTGCACACCTATACACAACGCGTGGTGGAGCAGAGATGACTTCTTTCATCCTTTCACTCTGTAGAAGGATGTTGTGGTGTTTCTTAAGAACTGCATTAACATTGGGGATTGACGCCGAATGTGTAAGGACAAGATTGACTTGAGAGTCCCGGCGTGGCTGCTTTTTGCCATTTATGAGTTCGCGCTGGTCATGCTTTGAAGCTTTCTTGACTGAATCGTCGATAACTGACAATGGGTGTTTCTGTCGTGCTAGGTGTGCCCGGATTTGTAATCGATTTTTTCTTTTTTTTCGTACCCCCCCCCCCCCTCACCATTGTTTGTATTTGTGCTTTACGCTTTTTCCTGTACCTCGCGAATGCTATAAAAGCTGCTTGTTTCGAATACTGTAATACACTCGAAAAAGACTGGTCCTCCAGCCGAAATTTCGTGAATTAAATCCTGTTATGTTTTTCAATTTCTGGTGACTTTATCTTATATACCAGGTGTCCCAGCTAAATGTAACCAAGCTTTTAAAAAACACGGGGTGTCCTAGCCGTCTGAAACCAAATGAGGGCTGTTTAGAGTCGCGTAACCTAGTCTGGAGTATTTTTTTCGTTCTTCAAGGTTGACTAATTAATTAAGCTTAATTAACTAACTTTTTAATTATTGACTTCAGAAACAAAGTGTCAATGGAAAAGTTGTAGATCGCTTTGAGAAACAGCTTACTGAGACATTTGCAGCAAAGTAATATTTACGTAAACTAGTTTGTTTACCGGCCTTTAACCATAACCCGCACAATAAAAAAAAGCTTCCACATGACTACTGTGCCACTTCAACGTCCCAAGACGCGCCTTGAAGAATAAAATCCATTTTTCCTGAAGTCCTCTCCTCGATGAGACTCTGGGTGCACATTGGGGCAGAGAAGTGAGCGAGCAGCTGGTCACGTGACAACTTTCTTTTAAGGCCAATAAATGAAGCTACGTAAATCGTAACTTGACGGAAACAGCACTACTAGCGGTTTTTCGAGGTCATCTAAAATTTTTGCATTGACACTTTCTTCCTGAAGTTATTAATTAAAAAGTTAGCTAATTAAACTTAACTAATGAATTAACTTTGAAGAGCAAAAAAAATACTCAAGACTAGGCCACGCGACTATGAACAACCCTGAGTTGGTTTCACTGGACTAGGACACTTCGCCTTTTTCAAACGTTTGGTTACATTTAGCCGGGACACCCGGTATACATATATAACTACGTGCGTGTACACGTATATATATATATTATTTTATTGGGGTTTAACGTCCCAAAGCAACTCAGGCTATGAGGGACGCCGTAGTGGAGGGCTCCGGAAATTTCGACCAAATGGGGTTCTTTAACGTGCACTGACATCGCACAGTGCACGGGCCGCTAGAATTTCGCTGTTCTTCCTCCCCTTCAGCGCCAAGCCAGTCGAGCCAGGTGGTGATGGATAAAGAAGGTGGGGGGTAGGAACCCGACTGCTGAGCAGCCGGGCAATAGAAGAGGCAATGGGCAAGGTCCGCATAGATAATACAGGGGCAGTTGGGACAGGAAGGGTCCGATCGATAGCGATAGAGAAAGAGGCGAGACGGGGTGATGACTGCATTCATTTGAACGTGCCGAAGAAGGCGAGCCTCCGGCACTGTGAGTGATGGATGAGGGGGAGGGTGAAGGCGTTTGTCGAGGCGGAGCTCGAGGTAGACCTCTTTTATGGTGCGGCGAAGGGTGATTCTCCCACCGTCCTCCGAGGGCTTGGGCCAGGGGATCAATGGTGCCCGGAAAAGTGTGCCGCGGGCGAGCTGATGGGCCAGCTCATTGCCGTCAATCCCTGAATGCCCCGGGGACCCAGCGGAGGAAAACGATGGAAGGCTGCAATGCGGAGACCGCTCGTTCGACCTCCTGTTGAAGAGAAGGGGTTAGGGTGCGTTTCTGTATGTGGTGTATAGCGGCTTGCGAGTCAGGATAGGCTGTGTATTCTCGAAGAGAGGGAAGGAGGGCAAATGACTGGAGGGCATGCGCAATGGCGAGGACCTCGAGGGACAATGCATCCGGAGGGCGTAGAAAAGGCCCGCTGGTGTGAGTTTCAGGAGCGGGCAGGTGGGGGTGGTACAGGGCGTAGCCGCAGGAACCTCGAGGAGCCACGAAGGAGGCATCCGTGTAAGCTACACCCTGGGTATCAAAGAGAGGGGAATGGAACGGGGGACATGTTGGACGGAAGGGGGAGGATCCGAAGATTGGGAGCCGGGGTGGGAATAGGAGAGGTAAACGGGGCGCAGGGAATGGGCGAGATACCCGCTTGAGTCAGTAACCACTGACCCTGACGGGTAAGGGAAAGCCGGGCAAGCTGCGAGTCATGATGGAGAGAGAGCAGAGAACGGAGAGGATGAAAGAGGCCTGTTGCAAAGATCTTGGCAGTAGAGGTAGTGATAGGGAGGTTGAGAGCTGCCTTGTAGAGGCCCACAAGGGCAGTCTCAAGAGCGTTAAGTTGAGTCTGATTGAAGGAAACGTAGGGTGCAAAGTACAAGACCTTGTTGAGGGCCAGCGCGTGGGCAACTCGGCACGCATGAGCCTCGTGGAGACCTGAGCGCCGAGTGACCACGCGCCGCAGGAGGTGAGTTACGGAGTGGCAGGTGGTGACAGCGTGGTGGAGGGCTTGCACGTTCTTGGCTGCATGCAAAGGAAAGCCAAGAACTTTGCACTGCGTGACGACAGGAATTGGAGAGCCAGAAAGGTGGAGAGAGACGAAGTGGTTGTGCGAGCGCTGATATGAGGAATGGTTGAGAAGATGGAGCTCGGCTTTTTCAGGCGCAGGAGAGAGGCCAGCAGTGGTGAGGAAGGAGTCGATGAGATCTAGGCCACGTTGCAGGGTGTCCTGTACGTGACCGGGAGAGCCAGACGAACACCAGAGAGTGATGTCATCGGCGTAAAATATATGATGCAGGTCGGGAATTTCAGCTATAGCTGGGAGGCGAGAGGGGCCATAGCAAGATTGAAAAGGGTAGGAGAGAGAACAGCGCCTTGAGGAGTGCCTCGGGTGAGGTTGTGGGGGTCGGACAGATAGGTGTCGACTCGAAAGCGAGCGACACGTTTAGAGAGGAATGAGCGGATATAACAGTACATGCGGGAGCCACAGTCTAGGGAGGCGAGTTGGGAAATGATGTGGTCGTGGCAAACACCGTCGAAGGCCTTGCGAACATCGACGGTCACAAGTGCGTGAATTTGAGTGGGGGTAGGTGACAGAAACGTGTGCTGGAGAACCAGAAACATGTCCTGTGCACAGACGCGGCGTCGGAAGCCGATGAGAGAATGAGGGAAGAACTCCCTCGTCTCGAGAAAATTAGAGAGGCGAGTCAGGGCCATTCGCTCAAGGGTCTTACCAACACATGATGTCAAGGAGATTGGGCGGAGGTTAAAGAGAGAGGGAGGCTTGCCCAGCTTTGGAATCATAGAAATGAGGGAGGAGGTCCAGGAGCTGGGCAGGCAGCCGCTGTCCCATGCCTCATTGTAGGTTTTAAGGAGGAATTCTTTGGAGCAGTCAGGAAGGTTGCGAAGTGTGGTGTATGTAATGGCATCCTCACCGGGAGCCGAGCGTGTAGCATTAGCAGCGAGAGCCGATTCGAGCTCCCGGAAAGTGAAGGATTGGTCCAGATCGGGGTTAGGTCCACCGCAGTACAACGGGTAGGAGGGTGCCAGAGGGGGCGGGAGATAGAGAGAAGCGAGCTGATCAAAAACATCGGAGGGAGTCCCTTGAGTGAGGGCTTTAGCTAGAGTGGGAGCAAGGGCAGGCTTAGTGTCAAGTAGGGATTTGAAGAGAGACCATGTGGATCACGAGTGCAATGCAGAGTCAAGACGGTCACAAAGAGCACTCCAACGAGAGTGCTCGAGTGAGGCGCAGTGGGCGACGATCTCGGCCCGCAGAGCAGTGATCCGGGAGGAAAGTTGGGCATTGTTGGGTTGGCAGCGGAAGGAGCGTTGAAGACGTTTACGGCGACGCCATAAACGGAGTAGGTGAGGATATGGGTCTGGGACTGTGTGACAAGAGCGAACACGACGGCTACTGGACGTGAGCACTGCAGTGATGCGCGACGTCCAGTCGTCGTAGGATTGAAAGGAGTCAGAGGCGAGATTAGCGCGGAAGGCGTGCCAGTCAGTATGAGTGACCGGATGACATCGAGGGATGTGGGAAAGAGAGGTGGAAATATGGACAGGAAAGTGGTCACTGAGAAGAGTTTCGGCTGTCACTTGCCAGTGAAATGAAAGTGAACCCCGAGAGAAAGTGAGATCGGGTGTCGTGGGGCGCTGTGAGGCAGTGCCCGCTCGAGTAGGGGAGCCAGGAGTATTGAGAAGGGTGAGGTGGCGTTCCTGGGCCAGACAATGGAGGAGGCGGCCGGGTTTGAGGGTTTGAGGGTAGCCCCAGAGTGTGTGAGGGGCATTAAAGTCACCACCAAAGAGGAGATGGGAGTTAGAAGGAAGAGAGTGAAGGAACTTGCCCAGGGCGGAAAATAAAGAGGAGGTGACAGGGGGGTTGTAGAAAGACAAAAGGGCGAGTGAGACGCGGGAAGAAGGGTGGTAATAGACCACACCAACTAAATATTTAAGAAGGACGGAGGGGATATCAAGCGGCTCCACGAGCACGTCGCTACGTACATAAATAGACGCAAGTGGTGTGGCTGTAGTGGCATGGTAGGCGCGGTAGCCTGGGACACAGTGCGGGCCGTCCGGGTCTCCTGGAGAAGGAGAAAATGGGGCAGAGAGGGGCGGGCGAGTAGATACTGGTGGAGGGGGTCTTATTATGGCACAGATTTCGGCAGTTCCACTGCACAATCTCGAGGTCCTCTCCAAAAGCCATTATGATAGTGTAGAGGTAGAAGGTCATGAGGGTACGCGTTCCTTCTTTTTGGCGGGGGCAGTAGCCGCGTTTACATGAATGCGACAGAAGTCGACTCCAGTTCACTTTTTGAGGGAAAGTGTAAAAACGTCGAGGAGGAGAGTAGAGGATGAGTCGTGCCTTTCCTTCTCAAAACCTGCTCTTTCCCTCGAAAAGTTGACTGTAGTCGACTTCTGTCGCATTCATGTAACCGAGGCTACTGACTCATGCAGGGATTGGAGCGTAGAAGTGAAGGATTCCAATTGTTTGGATTGTGCTTGGAGGGTGGTAAGAATCTGCAGAACCGATGTCTCTAGCTGAACCAAGCGAGTGTGGTGTGCCTGTGTGGTGGTTTCGAGAAGATCAGCCAAAGGGGCGACCTGGGCGGTGGAGGAGGGAGTGGTGAGTGTGGCAAGGTGCTCATTTAGCTTGGTAAGCTGGGAGGTCAGAGAGGAGGTGGTTGTCTGGAGGGTTTGGGTCAAGGCGTGGATCTGTTGTTGTAGGTCGTGGGAAATGCGCTGCTGCTCTCGCTGCTGGCGTTCCAGCATAGCGAGCCGGAGGTCGAAGGAGCGGCTCTCGTCAGTCAGGGATGGAGAGGGTGGTGTAGTGGAAGAAACGCTGGAAAGGGACGTTTGAACCGAGGATCCTTTAACTTTGGCGGCGTAGGAGCCTGGTGGTGACGTGGCCGGAGCCGATAGAGGTTCATGATTAGAGGAGGAGGAGGGGGTGGGTTGCGTGGCCCGGCGCAATGCTAGGCGTCGGAGGTACGCAGCTTTGGCACACTCGCGTTGTTTAGCGAGGAGGAAGGGGCAAGTGGGGTCGAGGGAGGGGTGGGTGTTTACCTGGCAATGAACGCACCAGGGCTGGGCACATACATGAGCGGAAGGGTCGGCGGGTAGAGGAGCAGCACAGCGACGGCATTTTGCCGGAACGCTGTGCTGGGGACACTGGTGGGCGCGGTGTCCAAGAGCGAGACAACGAGTGCAGGTGGGAGGCTTAGGCTTATGGGGACGGCACCGGAAGGCAACGCGTTTAAAATACACAAAGTGGGGGATTACGGTTCCAGCGAAAGTTATGAGCACCCGCGCACCCGCGGCGGCGCGAACAGATCAGTTTCGTTGGCCACTGCGTGAAAGCACTATAGCTATTGCCGCAGCCGAACGCGCCGAGTGTTAAACTGCAACACACTCTCGTGCTGTGCATTGCACATCGCCTTCTTCATGAACTAACACTACTATCAAACTAATATTCACGTTTTGAGCTATGCACGTGGCAGTAGTGACAAAAAGATGTGCGCTGCATGCGTTGGCGTGCATGGGCAACGTTGCGGCAGAAACACGACACTATACTATATCAATACGCGTTGGCGTTGACAGCACTGCTCCAGAAACGCAGCACTGGAGCATAGGTTGCCGGCGTGCATTAGGTAAATGGCATTGACGATGAAAAAGTTGAAGGTGCGCATAACTGGCTCTCGGGGTCAGTGGACACCTCAATCACGCTTTCAGGTACGTGGCGGTGGTGTCCACCTGCAAAAGACTGCTCTTGCACAATATTTCGCGCTTAGAAATGCTAAACCGCTAGCCATTTTTTTTGTGTGTGCCGCTTCGCTATTTACTCAGCTGGCACTCATTCCAACGGATTGATTCCACAGATCCTCTCATAATTCTATGGTTTCCATCGACCTACTTTGCCTGACCGGCAAGAAGTAATTTTCTTCCCGCGAATCCGCACCCTGCAAACTTTTGTCAATGGCTGCATGGTTCGCAGCTAACGTGAGCCAAGACATTGCTGAATTTCGCGGTAGCGAAAGTGAACCAACATTGTTGGCAGCCGTTAAAGCAAGCAGGAATGTTATTAACTCCTGATTATTTGATTCAGTTGAAATTAATCAACCTCATAGCCGCTGGAAATGCGCAACTTGCTTCAGCCGACTTGCGACGAGCGCCGAGCGACGCGATGTGCCCACACAGGCGAGTCGAGTTTGCGACTCACTTCCCGAGGAGAGGCACTGGAGTCGAGAGGACATCAAGGCACCCTAGCCTCTCCTGCACGGGCGCTGCTGTATGCGCCCGTGCTTGCGCTGGAGGCAAGATAGCCAGCCACGACAGCGTCTCCAGACCCAGCGGCGTGCGCACGACGAATGGCGCCACCGAAAGTCAGTTTCCTCTTTCTAACTGCCGTGGCGTGTTCGTCACACCATGTAACACTCTGTACTTCTACCACCACAGGTGGAGAAAAGGCCAAGGACACATGCGCATCACCTAACGACGCGTAGTGAGAGTAACCTAATAGCGAACAAGCGTATCGTTAATCGTCAATAAGGAAAAATTACTCGCAGTAGTCGTTCCATTATCGCAAAGGCAGCATGCAAAAATGCACGCATGACCTGTTGTCTATATAAATCTTCAAGGCAACTCTGATATCTCTTTTGCACGTTTCAGCTTTTTGTTTTTGTTTCGTTTTTTTTTATGGCAGCACCTGACGCGAACATCTCAGAGCAGAGACGCGAACATCTCGTCAGATACAGAAAAGAACTGCTTGTGCAGCAGAAGGCGCAATGTGCACTCTGAAGGACGCCTAGAACGGGCGCGCGGCGTCTGCGACATGAAGTCGTGTCGCAAAAAAATCGCTCGGCAAGCGACTACCCCAAAAGGGTCGCTAGCGACTTGTTCCGGGGCTCCCCCTCCGTGGCAAATCGGCTCAATTGTGTCGCGCGACCTCCGCGAGTCGCCAGTGTGCGAAGCCGGGGTCGCTGCCAGAGCGCACGAGCGACCAGTCCAGTTTTGCGCACGGGGGAAAAAAAATCGAAAAATATATCATAATTACGTCATTTTGGGCTTCTTTTGACGCGGTACAACTTTTTACGTAAAAACTTTTTGCACATCTCCAGCAGTTTAAAATTGGAGGGGACACTTAAGCTCCGCATTAAGGGTACGACGCGATAACTTTAGTGGGTTAATGCCCATATATGCAGAATTAGTAATTCTCTACTTTACATTCTTAGGTCCCTGTGAGCCCTCATACCCTTCCTGGCGCAGTGGTGCAGCGGTTAAGCGATGCGCCATTGCCCTAGGATGGCATGTGCTGCCAGCGGTGGGCCTTGTGCGACCCAGAGTGTGTGGTTGCTCGTGTTGTGTGGTTGCTCGGCGAGAGCAACCTCTCCCGACCAATAATCAATTTAACTGTCTCCTTCCACAGTGCGCAGTTTGCTCATAATCCGGTGGGCATGTTGTGATGACGCCAGAAGGTTCGGGTTGGTCTTGTGGGGATTTTTCGTGGATTTTAGTGCGAAAGCACTCATGCGCTCACCAACACCGACCAAGAATCTTGTCAACCGTCCGATCTTTCTTTCTTACGCCGTTGCCTATCGACCCGAGTTACTACCCGAGCTTACCCGAGTGTAAGCTCAGTTCTGTTCGGAGGAGCGACGCGCCATCTGCGCGAGAGGTTGCTCGGGAAGAGCAACATGGGTCGCAAAATCCCGACGGGTGGCTGGGATAGAAACAGCTACCTGCCAGTGCAGTGACGCATCTCATAACCGCTGTGCCACTGTGTGGTACGAGGACTCGCCGCCATCTATGAATGATAAGTAGAGAATGACCAATTCAGCATACATGGACATTAACCCACTAAAGTTATCGCGTCGTACCCGGTCCCCTCCAAATGAAGAACCAACACCTGCTTTCTCACGTTTACTCGGTTGAACTACGTTAAACCCCAACCATTTTTTTTTTGCTCACAGTCAACGACGACGTCGACGCCGAATTTTCTGCGACACGAGCTCCTTAACGCTGTCGCGTTAAAACTTCTTTCATATGCTCCAATTAATCAGCTAAGTGAGAAGTAAAAAAAGCAGCTGTTTGGTTGGGGATCGCCAACATTGTTAGGTAAGGCTTGTAAGCGCAATATGCACCATTTTTTTCTAACATTGACTCACGTTAAATACTGTACCCTGTTTGTTTAGAAAAACGGGAGTGCGATAAACAAACACGGACGGTTCGCGCATAGCACATTTTCACAAGCGTGCACTCTTCCGTGTTCATTCCTTGCTCTGCGAAGATAGATATTTCAGCAGCGGCTTGTCCCCTTTATGTGTTGCGCTAAGAAGTATTCCGCCTTGAAAAAAAGGTATCCTCGAATATGAAGTGGTTACAGAGTTGATCAAAAGTGATTGTTCGAGTTAAAGGAACCTATACAGCGTGAGACCAGTGCAACTTACGGTGCGCGTATGGCATGCTCGCGAGCCCTTGTCGAAGCGAAAAGAAATTTGGTCCGACTTACGTGGGACACGTCCTGCAGGCACACACCGGGCGATCGAGCAACAGAACTGAGTCAGGCGTCCGGCGCCGTTCCGTTGCACCCGCGGGCGCGCATTGCCGAGTGCGGGCGGCTACCCTCCAGCGGCGCTTCCCTTGCTCCGGTGAAGCGCGACAGTGGGCCACAATGCGGCGGTCACAGCCCGCTGCTCCTTCCCGCAACGTCGTGACGCATCATCCAGGAAGTCCGATGTGCGCCCCGGATTCACCGGCGCTCACCGACGTTGGCGCAGCGGGCCGCCGGAGGAGCGCCGTCAACTCAACGGTGACCACGGACCACACCACACGCTTGGCGGGCTCCGCCTCCTGTACGTTCCACTGTGCAAGATTATACGTGTACAGTCAGGCCGGAATGAAACGTGAACACGCATATGTCATACATTTCTGCTTTGCAGCGAGATATTCCTTTACAGCCTATTTTCGATTATGCATTTCAGTAGGCCCTTTACTCAGACACATGAATCAGGCTAGTTGTACACTTCAGCTGAAAGTAGGCAGGTAAAATATTTTGTTTTCTTGACATGCTCTGTTCGCGTTTCATTCCGGCCTGACTGTACATTCGCATCTTGAGAGAGGCTGGAATATGCAGGCGTATATAGTGCAGTGCAGAGGGGAATCTTGTATAGATTTCGCTGAAGCGATGAATGCGGTATATACTATACCTGCGCTTACTTTGAAGCCTGTCACCCATATCCTCTTTTGTTGATTCGACTCGGAGTGAAGGTGGTTTATTTAGGTAAACAAAAAACAAAAAACATTCGATGTAGGCCTGTCTTTTTGGGAAAATAATTTAAAGTGGGAAAAGAACGCCAACCAAAAATGAGACAAGGCGACGTTGGCCGACACCGAAGTCATGAGAACAAAAGTAAAGCCGCTTCTTTTGCACCGTAACATGCGCTGATTGCGCGTTTTATTCGCAGGTAAACCCTAACCCTAACCAGGCTCCGCTAACAGGGTGGGTGCTGGCCAAGAGCGACGGCGACATAATCGCTGCGCAGTGCACCTGCATGGAATGGCGAAGTCTGCTCCCATGTTGCTGCCGTCTTTTTCTTCGTCGAGTACGGCGTGCATGCGCGGCAAGAACGTTCTTGCACCGACAGCGTGAACGCCTGACGGTTGTATCGCTATTTCTTCGCCTAGATGGGCATGTTGTGGCCCAGGTTGCGTTGGAACTGATGCTTGGGCGAGTTGGTATGCCATTTCAAAAAGAACAGCGCGTACTGTGATGTTCTTTTTGTCGTGCTGTTGCGCATCGGGCTCCAAGTTGGGTGGACGGTGTCGAGTCGGGTACGGGGCGGCCGGTGACGAACCAAAGTGCCGGAAAGCGCTGGCGAGGAGACTACAGTTTATTTTACATATTTACAGCTCCCAAAGAAGCATAGCGCCGCACAGCCATGCTGCGGGTTTTATATCCTCTCACGTCCCTAGCTGGAGGCGGCTACGGGGTCCTCTTGCAGAATTTCAGGGTGACGATAGAGGTGAGGCCACCGTGACGCAGATCCGCAGTGGAGATTCACCACCGGGTAAATCCGGCTCCACCGTAAACAGGTGCTGACCAAGGTCACCTTAAAACCTCCTTCCAAGAAAGGTCTCGGCTTGCGAAGAGGTCGTCGGCTTCCATCCGCAGCGAACGTAGGAAAATACGGTTTCCTCCCCTTGCTGCCGCTGTTCTCAGTAGCGGGATGATTGGGTCCTTTGTTTCGCCGCCACAGTCCGGCTGACGCCATCCAGCGCTAACGCCACGTCGAAGTGGCTTGCAGGCGAGGTAGGGACGGGCCCTTCTTTCCCGAGACAAAGAGGAGCTAGCGCCTAGCCGTCGTGAGGATGATGGCTTCGGTGACAGTTCACGCATCCCGAATGCTCTGGCCCGCGAGTACGATAACAACAGCCATAACCAAAACGCTGCGATGGACCCCAGTCGAGGTTGCAGTCGTCGAACAGGTCTCACGGACGACCAGGAAGAAGCCCGTAAAAAAGCGTCGAAAGTGTGCTTGCGAAACCTGAGGCCAACCATATTTCATCTAAATTTTGAAGCCAAAGCAGTGGCGTGGAGCACTTTTAACCGCCTTTAAGCTTCCGTAATACAAACATCGACAAAACCAAAAGGCTAGCTAGATAAAGGGGATTTGAAACACCTTCCGAGGAAAGCACATCAACTCGCTCAATCACTGCATTGTGTTGTCATGGACGTCTGAGCCAAATAACACACATCTACACACAGCAGAGAATCCATAATCACGCGTGAAACATGGCGAGCACTTAAAAGGGCCCTGCGACGTAGATAAATCATGAGGTATTTATTCTTTGTATGCAGAGTAAGGGGCATTGTTGCTCCTGAATGCCCAAAGAGATCGCTGAAATCGTAATGTTTAATATTTTATCTTCTCCAGAAATGCTCGTTTCGAGCCGATGGTGTCGCAACGCAGCGGCCATTTTCGACAGCGGAAATGAGGTGGCATCCAGATTGGGCGCTACCTCTCTGAGTTGGTATATTAGATATATGCTCTGAATGGTTGTGCGTCCAGTTTGCGTATTGTTCCCTTACACTCACGATATGGATCCAAAATATTACGTCTCTGAGTACTCAAAGCTTTTTCCATGCCACAAAAACTAGAAAGAAGCAAAGACAGCGAACGAAAACTAATATGAATAAGGCTAGGGGCGACACTTCCCGTTCCGCTTCATACCTTCGTGGGGGGGAGCGCTGTTCAAACCACACCAAGGAGGCAGCCGAAAAAAAAAAGCCAGTCGACACACCTTGGCCAAAAATGTGAAGAGAAAGGCCGGACAAGAGACGGGAGGCGAGTTTGGTGGAGAGGGAGGACAGACGACAGCCTTGCAATCCTACCAACAAAGAAACATCTGGGAGCTTCCCTTGCCCCTGCACAGTTCACTGTGCCCATGTCCTGTCTAGGGCGCCGCGTACACGGAGGGGGGTGAGGGGACGCCGTCAAAATGCGTGGCCGTGGTACAGTGAACTAGCCGTGGGCTACATTTTAATGGCGACTGTTGCATGCTCGCACCCTCCGCTGTCGCACGTGGCTATTGGTTGGGCTCTTTATATAACCTCCTTGGTTCTTTCAGACGTCAGGCAACTACCATGGTCGCGGCCGGTAAGCCGCGTAGTTCCGGCAGGTTATGGAGCTCCTCCCCCGGCTGTTGGGCCGGCGGGGGAGCGCCGACCTTGCGGCGCGAAGATGCTGAAATTCATATTTTGACTACAGATAACTCAGTTTACAAAACGCAATAAGATAATTCTTGCCGGAGGAAATTCGTGAAACGGCGTCCTTTAAAATATCCCAGGCATACCGCAACTTAATTAGTCCCATTTCAGAGTCCCTTTAAGCTCCACCTTAAGGATATGACGCGATATAGTAATGGGTTGATTAATGCCCATACATGCGGAATTGGTCATTTTCGACTTCACACTCATAGGTCCTTGAGCGATACCACTCCCCGCGCAGTGGAGCAGCGGTTAAGCGATGCGCCACTGCCCTGTGATGGCAGGCGCTGCCAGCGGTGGGGCTCGTGCGACCCAGGTGGCTCTTCCCGAGCAACCAATATTAAATTAACTTCCACCTGCCACTGTGGTCAGTTTGCTCACAGTCCGGTGGGCACGTAGTGCTGCCGCCACAGAAAGCGGCCAATTTCCAGATGCAGAATCGCCCCAAGCTCGGACTATACTGAGGTCGATGTGTCGGAGCTCCTGCCAATTGTTTCCTCAATGCAATCTGCCGCCTCGGGATCTGATGGGGTTACTGTGGGCATGTTGAAGATTTTAGCGCAAGACTTCACCACTCACGTTCTAGACATCGTGAACGCGTCATTGGAAAAAACGTGGATTCCTGAGTTGAAGATTGCAAAAATAATTTTGATTTTGAAGAATGCAGAGAATGGATTTCAATTAGACAACATACGGCCAATTAACCTCAAATTTAGTCAAGTTGATCGAAAGAGTAATACACAGTCGCCTCACAAAGCACGTTAATGCCGTTAACGGCCTCAGCTCTGCGCAGGTTGGCTTTCGTCGTAGTTCCATATGGTCCGCGCATGTGGATCTAGAAAGCCGAATCAGACTTTCAATGTGCAAGAGGGAAGTTTCGGCCTTGGTGACACTTCATGTTGCTAAGGCTTATGACAGCGTGGTACACACGGTCCTTCTAAAGAAACTTGCACACCTACAGCCACCGCACTTCATTTATGCCTGGACTTGTGAATTTTTAAAAGGCAGATTGTTCTTCTGTACAGACGGATCTTAGTGTTCTAATATCTATGTACAATCCAGAGGTGTGCCGCAAGGATCTGTTCTGTTACCGCTGCTTTTTAACATGTTGGTTTGGGACATCCCCATCCATCCCAACATTAGAGTTTTTGTATAAGCAGCCGATATAGCTTTTTTCGCCTCAGAAAAGAATATTCATGCTCTTTACTAGTCTTTGCAGGCATACCTGACTGCTCTTGAAGATTGGTTGGACCAAATTAATTTATCACTTAATGTCAGCAAGTGTGGCGTGCTGGTATTTCCTCCAGACACCCCTTTTTACATCTCGCTAGTCTACCGTTCCACACCAATTCCGCAGGTGGAGTCAGTTAAATACCTAGGCGTTACTTACGACCCAAGTTTGGACTGGCGCCAACATATTAAGAATAATGTTATTACAGGCGAACATGCTCTGGGCCAGCTGGCACGGGTAGGCAATAAAAATTTCAGGGGGGCACTTTGTTGACCTAAAGTGCGGCGAGGCGGAAGCCTTAAGCGCGGTGTTGCTGATTGTGTCACTGATGCGTTGTTGAGATGTTAGGCTTCGCCTCAAAGAGTGAAACGTGACAGCGTCTTGCAACGCTGCCAGGGAGTCCATAGAACGCCATCGCCCGTTCAGTTCTACGCCTTGCTTGTCGCTAAATTGGTTTTTGAGGAAAGGAAATGTATCTGCCTTTCATATCTCGGTGGACACCTAAACATCGCCGTAACGGGAAGGGAGGAAGATGGGTGTATTCACTAGACGCGCCTTTGTTCATTCCAAACCATCGAGCTGGCATGGCGGAGTGATCTATCGCTTCCTCTAGCTAATGCTCGTTTTGTTGGAGATTCCCCTGCAGTTTCTCGGCGCGCGCGCGCGCGCACCACCGCTGCTCTGTACTTATCTGTGTCTGTTTTTTCCAACTGCACTTTTGTATTTCGATCGTATTTCTTTAAAACAAGTTCATGGCTGAGTCCCTTATGACACTATTATGCTCCTTGGCCTCCACAGTTTATGGAAAGCAAGGACACAATTCAACCATGCAGAAGTAGTTATCTCCACGCAAACATTTCATTGAAGGTGTCATACGTCTGAGGGAAGTGTATCAGGCACTGCCTGATCAGCCAGCTTGGTTAAATGTGTTGGATGACTTGGTTGAACTGAAAAAATTTTAACCTGCCGTGTCAGTGCAAGTGTTGCTGACATGTTTTACTTCTTTGTACCCGTTGTGAAGATGCAATAAAGAAAAAAAAAGCTGGCACGGCGGAGTGGTTAGCATGCTCGTCTCGCACTCCAGAGACCGGGGTTCGATTCCCGAACTCGACCAATTCCCTACTCGGTTTCATTTATGACTACAAAGATTAATTAGGCTTGACTAGCAAGGTTGATTAGGCTAATTAAGCAATTAACTCAGTCTCACTTACTTGGAGTATCACTATACGGTCCCTTTAATTGGTTGCTAGCCAAAGTACAATTGGCCCCGTTTCGACCAATTGAAAAGCGTGACATTTCTGTCGACAACTCCTGCTTACAACGATGAGGCATTAAAGGCTTCCGCCTTAAAAATTTTGGCATGTTCTTCGTTCGAAAACCGGCTGGGAGAGGAGGCGAGTGGCGTGGGAGGCGCGCGCGGTGCATTCTGGGTGGGCGGCTTCGGCGCGGCCCGCGCGAAATGCAGCCGGTTGCATTCCGCGCCGGGCGCCGTCAGACCGCGTCGGAAGCCGCCAAACACGCCGGCGATCGGGTGACGTCGCCGTGCCACTGGAAAGGCGTGCCCTACGTCTCCGCCTCGGGCTCCCGAAATCAGCTTCAAATGCTCTCCTTTATCTGGAAGCCCGTATTCCCGTTTCCAACTACTCGCGGTGCGTACTTTTCTTAGGTCTTTTGACCCGGCCCCCGGTGTTAGTACATTTTTCTATCCCACCCACACCTGTTTTCTCTAATCATTGGCCATGTTATCAGCTTCCGTGACACGCAGGCTGATCCCGTCTGCTATTACATCTTTCCGTCCCATGCAAAACACATGCCCGCAAATATCCTAAATGGTCTTCTTGCTGAATGAACACTTACAGTATTTTCCTCATCATGCTGTTCTCTCCACTGATGCTTCCGGGAGCTGCGAGAAGGCGGAGATTAGGATATATTCACAGGATCTGGCTTTCAGCTATTCCGTTCATATTCATTATACTCCTGTATTCTTTGCAGTTTTCGACTCTTCTTAAAATTCCGAGGCATGTAGCATGGGTACTTATCCTTGCAGACTGCCTTTCAGTTTTAGTATCTCCAAACTTCCGGCACCTCGCTAGTGAAGCGTTCCCTTGGGTATGTTGTTCCGCGCACAGCATCGGAGGTCCACTTTGTCTGGGTGCCTGGTCATTCAGGTATTTATTTCAACGAGGTGGCTGATCTATTGGCAAGGTCAGCTCTCACTGCCCCTGTAAGCTATCCCATACCTCACTTGTGCGATCGGACATTCCAAGGTATTCAGCAACTGAAGGCTGTGTGAAGTGTCCATGACGCTTGAGCAGAATCCCCCACCTCAACTTGTACTTATGCAGATGAGAGTTCGCTACGACAAACCTTTGTAACTCATGCGGAGTTCAAAGACCATTTTCTCCTCTCTTACCCGCGGTTCGCATTTCAGAGAAAACAGTATTCTCAGGTCCCTCTTTCAAGGTTACGACTTCATTTGTCTACCAGTTCTGCTCTCATTTGGTGCGAGCGCCAAGGGATTCTTGTTAAGCACTATTTGGTTTGGTTTATGGGGTTTAACGTCCTAAAGCGACTCAGGCTGAGACACGCCGTAGTGGAGGGCTCCGGAAATTTCGACCACCAGGGGTTCTTTAACGCGCACTGACATTTGCAGCTACCTTCATTGCAACTGGTCGCTTACCCTGTTAAATCCTTAGAAAATTCCACTGCATGTCCAAATTTTTTTTATTCCTGGTATATCTAATTTAAATATTTTAGCAATATATTTTCTAATTTCAGTCTACTATTCTACTTGGTTTTTTCCCCCCCTGCACATCTACCTCCTTGGCCAGCTGTAGCTATCGCGTCACTCCAGGTTTAACCAGAGCTAAACCACAGCCAAATTTTTTACTGCGCTAATTGTCCGTCTGGCATAAATTAAAGGAAAAGATGCGTACATGTGAACAGGGCTTGGTGCAGAGACCAGTGTTTTGCCCAGCAGCCCGTTAACGCCGAGAATGTTAGTTTTTGAGGAGCCGAGGGTCAGGTAGGAAGCAAATGCCAGCCATTCTCATCTCCTTAACCTTAGAGCAACCGTGGAGGTTCTCATACTTATTTGAGCTCGTTGTAGAGAATGAAGCAAAGCCACACAGCTTTAAATCTTGGAAGGGAATCCCTCCCGGCAGGGAGCCAGCTGTATGAGTGATAACTGTGCACTTCTGACGCCCCTCAAACTTCTCAGTGATGGATATCAAATGGCAAAGACTAGCCACCACTGAAAGCCATGAATGGAAAACGCCGTAGTAGAGTGCTCCAGTTAACCCCTTAACCGTTTTGTCCTTGCCAAGCCGTCCCCAAACCGTTTTGGAAGACTGTAGCTCTTCCTCGGTGAATAGGTTCTTCCCTTCAGCTTTTCGGACGATCAGCACTCGTGTGGCTTAGATGTCATTCTGCTCGACAGATGGCAGCACTGACCTGTTTATTTCGTTTTCTTCTACCGCATAAACGTTTTTTTCGTGTGGCAACCTGGGTTTTAAAAATGGCATCCGGCGGAGGCGACGCGTGTATTCCTGGCCAGTCTAAGCGGAAAAGACGCTTTTCTTCGTCGTCATCTTCAGACACCTAAGTCTACATTGTTTCAGGGAGCGAGGACGACAGTGATGACGTTATGCTGAGTAATTTTTCCGATGAAGAAGAGTACAGCTCAGAAGCGAACTTTGCGAGCGCGCGTCAGATCAAGATCGACATCAGTAGCATCCCAACGCAACCCCCTCGTTTCCTTTTCTGGCAGTTACTGGTAAGACATTCACAATAAGCTAGCCTGATGATGGTCATTCTTTAATTTTTATCGCTTATTACCAACCGGAAGTTGGTTTTCTGTATTGCGAGGAATAATAAACTTCAATATGCTAATTTGACTGTGTTTGCTCCAAATATTTTTTAAACATCGAATGCATGCTTTTTATTGCAATAATCGAAATCGGGAATAAAAAATAAGCAGTTTTGTTAAAAAATTCGTTGATACAAAAAAAAAACAGTGAAGGGGTTAATTTAGACTACCTGGGGTTCTTTGACATGCAGTGACATCACACAGTACATGGGCCTCTAGCATTTCGCCTCCATCAAAATGTGAACCCCACGGTCAGGATCGAACCCAAATCTTTTGGGTCAGCTCTGGAGCACCATAACGCCGCTGCTACAACCAACACAGCATTTAAATTGCAATCAAATCCAAAAATAGCAAACCTTCACAAAACATCACATACAAAATGCTCAGAAGGCAAGCACAGGCTCCAGGAGCGTAAAAAAAAATGTTTACTGCTCCATTTTTTAAAGACGCCTTCCTCTGCGGCCGCCTTTCCTTCGTGTACCATCGGATGGAATAGGCGTCACATCCTCTGCAAGAGAAAAATGGGATGAAAGATTAAAGCACAGAAGACATCCCAGAGGTGCACCAAGCACTGAATTATAACAAGGGCAGCCATTTCAACCTTAGAAAAGTTTTAAAGGCAGAAGAGGGTCTTAGAAAAAAGAAAAATTGCTAATGAAGTCTTTTTTGCGTGCAGATTCCAAATATGTGCAGTAAATCCTTGATAATTCTAAGTGCTTGGGGCCGTGATAAAAATTGACTGATCACAGCAAAAATATGGGACATAGGCAAAAATTTCGCTGAGGCACCTTTACTGGACGACCTTCATGATTACCATATACAGTAGAACCACGCTGTTTGGTATGTTCCTGGATGCTGAGTTTTCCCACCTGCTATGTTCTTGTAATCCAGTACTACCCAAGCTCTCACAGAAACCTATGCAACACAGACCCGCCTGTTCGTCGCAACTGTGCCAGCATTTGTGCATGCTAAGTCGCGAATACCACTTTTCCATGGTGCTTTACTTCAAGCTGACATTTTGACAGCCAATCTTTAGTGCACGCATAACGGCGTTGGCAGAAAGATTAAAGTGGGATCCAAACTCAATTGGTACTTCTGGCATTTTGCACCGGATGTCACGTGAGTGACAACCAGCACGGAAGCAGCTTAATAACACAATTTCTAGGCCCCAAAAACGATGGAGAACCGTGCACACGTCTGCAAATTTTGCCAGCTCTGCATGTCTTCCCTGCCATGGACAGCTGCCGCAACCAATCTGAATATGAATTAATGACTGATGCCTGAAGCCCCCACGTGTACTCCCGGGAATGGGCACCGGCACTACCTGTAGCTTGCACAAAACTACCTTACGCCCCGCAAATATGTTGGGGCTCTGCGTAAAGTCGGCACTCAATTTTAGGATGGCATTTTTTTTAACGAAATGCTGACATATTGCCTAATGTTGGCAAACCTCAAGTTAAGATGTACTGGTCAACAAAGGAAGCTTTGGAGACACCAGTGTACAGGAAGGCCATGAGCAGGAACTGCTTCAGCGCGTTGATGCGCTGCCTGCATTTCCCCTGCTTTTGTTTTATATGTTTGTGGTTAATTCTGACAGATAAATGACGTAATATATTTTCAGAATTAGAATTGCATGAAAAAAATAATGGCAACTTAATGTTATAGGTATATTGGCGGTTAAAGGGTTGATTGTACCTAAAAAGTCACATGCACTTGTGTAACATGTTTAGTAATTTTTTGCACAGTTTTCAAGACTGTTGCAGGGAACTTGCAGAAATGTATGCCACTGTTTTCTCTTGACATCAAAGAATGCAATATTCATAATATCCTCCTGCCTACCATAGAAATTGAATTGTAGGGTTGCTTGCCACTGCAGAAACGAGAAGAAAAATTTGTATTCCTACAGTACTTGAATAACGCTCACATATTGAAGTAGACTGTACCAACAGCCTATGAATCCATACAAGGGGTTAAGAGCAGTAGGGGAAATGGGAACAAAGAGGGGCACTTCTGATACAGAGGTACAGTATGACTGAACTCTGAAGTCCATGTCTTAACCATGTTCCATTAACTTCTAAGCCTGCTTGTACATCATGGAACGAGTTCATGAGAAGAAGCTCCTTTGACCATATTCACTGTTAGCAGTTTGCAAATTAAGAATGCACCTGTAAATGCATTACACATACCGATACGGCCAATCTTCATATCTGAACGTGCCAGCGCTCTTAATGCAGACTGTGCGCCAGGCCCAGGAGTTTTTGTCCTAAACAGTGAGATAAAACATACGTTTAATATGAAAAATGGCAAGTGCAAATCACCATTATGCACAAAGCAGTAATGTGAACATGACTAAACCATAAAAATGCTCAACATGTATAGAAGTTCAATTACACTGCCTCCCCCATCTCAAAAGGCTCTAAGGGGTTGCTCAGCAACAATGCAACACTATCAGCACAGCGGCAAGATAGCTACGTCATTGCAGTGCTGAGCACAACTTCTTACGTGCAGCATTGAACCTATAGCTTATAGGACTGCGGGACGAACGGACAGCAATGCACATCATACCATATTTTTGTGTGCTGGATACTACCGAACTATTAAACCAACCACATGGCATGTTTTTATCTTCGCTTCCTTGGTGTTCTGAGTTTGTAGTGTGAGTGTACAGTGTACAGGAACACATTACAAAGGTCCATTAAAAATATTTAGTGAGGAAAGCCACCAGAGTGAGTACAAACTAATGATATTACAATCAAATTGAAGCTTCTTCCCAGGAGCACATCAAGAAACAGAGGTAGCTTTTGTACTGGTGAGCAATTTTTCACGACACACTGCTGTAATGCAAAAAAAAAAACACCCTAACTGGCATTTGGTGCGCCGCCGTCTGCTGGCATAGCCATGCGGGTAATCCAACCTGATTGAGGTCTAGCACTGCTGCGTGGGGCCTCCAAAATTGTCCAGTGTGCTTTAAAAACAATGCTAAAACTTCAGAAAAAGGTCTCTCTCTATGCTCTACTAAATGCCAATCAACTGCACTATTCATGCTGAAAAATTTTCAAAATGGCAGCATCCATGAGACAAAGAGCAGAAATTCAAAGTAGCCAATAAATACAGCCGTATCGTACAAAAGTGAATTTGCAAGGCCGCGTCTGCATTTTTGTTTTCGGCATTTTTCTCTGCTTTGAATAGGCTCAGTGGGCACCGCATTGACACGAAAGAAAGCCAGTGGGCTGCACTATCAAACGAGATCAAACAGAGCATTATGGCAGCTGGTTTTGAATTGCACAGGCATAGAAAACGGGCACATTTTGGTGCATCCTCGAGAGTTCCTGTGCTGTGCCGGCACATTTATCGGCTGATTTCCCAAAAACTACCGGAGTCCCGAGCTCCAAACTTCATTTGTCGGTGGAAAAGAACCTCGCAAATCAGTTGTAGGCGGAAAAGAACCTCGCAAATCAGAATATGAAAGAAGTGAAAAATTGATAATCGGCTCTGAAGACCCGTGTCCTCCCCAATGGTTCCAGCATCACACTTTACAAGCTACAATGTGGTGTGTCCAAGCTGAGACTGAAACACCAAAAGCCATGAGACAGTTGCCTAAACACAACCACAGGAATGCGAGGGTAGAAACAGCAGCAACCACAAAGGGTGTGGACCAAGAACCAAGCACAGCAAGAGCTGTGAGCAAAGGTAGCAGTGGAACACATGACCAGCCCACAAAAGAGTTGAATGCTGGGAGTGGGAAGCTTGAAAAAAGGCAGCGCCCGCCGCAGTAGAAACACACTTAAGACAAGGCAATGCAGCAAAGATGTCAATGAAATCTACCTAGAAGCTATGCAGTGCCTTGAACAAAACAATTTAACACCAAACAAATGAAACAGACTACCTGGTGCAAGTCTACAGTCAACAAATGTAGGCTTTCAGGCATCGAGAGTCATGATGCGAGCACTCGGAACAGCCCAAAAGACAAAACGTTTATATCGCACTAGTTCGACACCTACTTTCTCAGAGATAAGGAAGCAGGCTCTAATACAGTGCAACACAGTAAATGGTTCAGTATAGCCCAAGCAAAAACTACCACTTGGAATGAGGACACACAAACACCTGTGCTGCACACAAATTACTGGAAACCAATAAAGGCACAGCCTTAGCTGAAGTTTAGTCACACTGCCCAAGTCTGGACATTCATTTAACAAGAAATGCTGTGACCACCCCTTTTAGACATTTCCCATGCAGCTCTGATATCACATTGTTTTAAGTGCCACTTTTACATACTCAATGAATGAGCAATTGTTTCACAGGTGACACTACTAGAATGCAGGTCACAGTAGTCTGCATGAAGTGCGACACCATACACAAAAAAAATTATCCCAGGGATCGCATACATCTTGGTATCGACACATGCAACACATGCCAGGCTGATGCAGCAACACTGTAACCACTTCTGCGACTTCAGTATGAACTAAAACAGGGATCACTCCTTGTGGGGAATAAGTCAGGAGTAGAGGCTCTCTTTATTGTATCCTAGCAAGGCACTTTAAGTGGCACAATGTAAGAACATACCTGGTTCCCCCAGTGGCACGCAGCTTGATGTGTAGGGCAGTGATGCCCACCTGCTTGCACTTCTCTGCTACATCCTGAGCAGCCAACATTGCAGCATAGGGGGATGCCTCATCACGATCAGCCTTCACCTTCATGCCACCGGTCACCCTGGCAATGGTTTCCCTGCAAGCAAGTTCAACATAGCTCTTTCAATCAGGAACATGACAGGAAAGACGAATTCCAGTAATGCACCAACTAGCCTGCAAAAACATTCTCCCACAAATGAACATGACTGTCCACACAAAAACTATTTAGCCACAATAATAAATTATGCGTTCACTACACAAACACGTGTCAACGTTGTGAAAAGGAACTATTCATACACATGTATCGTATTTACCAAATTCCAACGCGCCCCCAATTTATGGCACCAAAAAAAAAAAATTTCAAGCCCCGATTCTAACGCGCGCCCGATATTGGTAATGAAAAAAAAAAAAATTCAAGCCCCGCTTCTAACGTGCATGTGACTTACACGAATGAAAATAATTTGCAACCGGTTTTATATTTTAAGGAGTGATGTGGGTGAAAAAAACCGCGATTTTTTTCGATAAAGTCGATTTTGTATTTTCTTGCGTTTTGTATTCCCCAAAGCCTCTTCTATGTATAAAAAAAATCAAAGCCGATAATCAATGGGTAGTAAAAAATGCAATTAAAGGGACCATGCAAAGAATTAGAAGCCGCTTGTAAATGTTACACAAGTGATGCTCAGAAGCATTGACACCAAGTATGAGTCTTCGGAACTGAGCCGGCAATTTATGAATTTATAAAAATCGTGTTTTTTAAAATTCGCGGGCCGTTTGGTGTCTTCGTAGGGAGCCATTTTGGAACCAAAATCGGGAAAACAGACGTCACTAGTCCCATGACGTCGGCAGGCCACCACACGCTGTCATTCGCTCGAGCCGCGGCAGCTACGACATCACGGGCACACTTCCGGTAGCGGTGAAAATCGTCTGCTCGAGCCGCCGCGCGACCCCCTCGGGCAAGCGCGAGCCAGCTAGGCACTGCCTTCGCGCGTATGGTTTCAATTTACCTCTGCCGCGAGTTCGGGAGCCAAGAAAGCGCAGAGACCGGAGAGACGCTGCCGACGCACGCTGCTCCTCGGGAGTGCGACAACCGGAAGTCGTAAACCGAACGTCAGCGAATGATGTATTCATGGGCGGAGCCCAGTCCCGGAGCTGTTTTCTTTATTTTTTTTATGGTGCCCCGCGCGTACGAGTTGAGGGGGGAGAGGAGGAGCGTGATTTTTAATCGTCTATAACTTCGTTGTTATTGATGCTAGCTCAAAAATTCTTGCGCTGGGGTGACGAGTGATGGATTGCCTATCTTTACGTAGTCTCAATAAATTTATTTCATAGTCCCTTTAAAGCACTCGCGGTGGCTCGCGAAAGTGCGAATTTGATCGAATTTCGGGAACGCGGCATTTCGATCCACGGCGTTGCCCGTTCTTGAATTTTCGCGGGGAAGTAGGCCCACCCATCTTCTACCAGAAGCCACTTCGGCAGCGGCGCATTCTTGATAAAAATACGAAAAAAAATAGATCGTTTCCCGCCCGAGTCGAGCGCCGCGACTGGCCCTTCAAATCGCGTGGTACGATCGGAGCCCTTCCGTTGGCTACGAGCATTCCACCGCACGGTCGGACGCAGACGCTCTTTCGTCGTTCTGCCGCCACCGAGACGTGAACCAACGCTTCTGTCCGGGTTTTTCTCCTTTCTCCGCTATGGATGTGACTGAGAAACGAGATTTTCGTTCACGCAAGTTCCTGACGAGGCACCAGTATAAAGGAAGAAGCCCCAAGCGCAAGCGGAGAGCTCCGGCGACGGGAGGTTCGTCTGCTGCTAGGCGTAACTGCGGCAACGGCGATGCACCATCTGGATCCTTCAAGCTTCTTGCGGAGCATCCATGACTTCGTCAGTGCATCTGAGCGAAAGATAAGATGTTCGACGGCCAAAACAAGCGTAAAAACGAGCGCGGAAGCGCTGTTATCTGTGAGATCGGCATGATGCACGACCTCGCCAGCGGCGCGGCGTGCCCTGCCTGCGGACGATGTAATCTCTGTCAGAGAATCGGCCGCAAAACAGAAAGGACTCATCGTTTTTGGAACTTTACCGCCGAAATGACGCGTTTGCGACAACCGTTGTTTCATCAACATATTCTTCGAGCCGCGTATCTCGATCGTGCAAAGGCAGTGATGAAGCGTCCGCCCGCGGCACGGGATACCGTCGCCGTGAACGTGGTCCGTGGTCGCTGAGCACTCGACCAATGACAAGCGCCACACCGGTTGAAAACGGCTCCTGCGACGCAGAAAACGACGAGCAAACGTACAGGGTCGTCCACTCTTAGAATGCGCTACCGCATGGCCGTGCTCTTTGGAGGGTCACTGCGTCCGAAACGGCTGCGCATCGAAGCGAAGTGGCAGATGACGCGAAGCACCACGTCCAGGTACACCTTCTCCTGCGCCACTTTTCTGCGATGAGCGACTGTGTCGCACGCGGTGGCCCTCTGAAGAGTGCGGCCATGCGCTAGCGCATTCTAACTAAGAGTGGACGACCCTGTAATCCCATGCTTGCCAGCAGTTAGTGAGCTCCCACATCGTATAATGGCGATGACGATGGGCAGCTATGGGGCAGTTTCGGTTTGCACTCGAATCCAACGCGCATGCGATTTTGAGACGTATTTTCCCCGAAAAAAGGTGCGCGTTGGAATTGGGTAAATACGGTAAATGTTTCTGCAATATTCAGTGAGCAATGTTTGAGACTGGCCTGTTTCTGGTAGAAGTTAGCAAGCCAAGACACCCAAGACCTGCATCATGACATACTTAGTGACCTTCCCAACTGAAACAAATCAGGTGCACCTATTTGTTCCCGGAAGAGTTGTTCAAAAAAAAAAAATCCCTAAAAGAAAAAAATCCACGGGGTTCTAAGTGTGAAATTGGACTTGCCTGGATGTTACCAAAAAGGCCGCACTGCACTAGTTTTGTACTGTGAGGCTATGCAAGCCTGCCTAAGAGTCCAATGCAACCTAAAATAGACTGAACAATGCACCCGTAGCAGAAGTTTGTATCTACAGCCTTTGTCAGAATTTAGAGCCCTACTACACTGCTCAGAAGCAAAACACCCTGGGCTCTAAACTTTTGAGAAAGGCTGTACAGACAGCTTTTGTTAAAAGTATACAGCCCAAGGAGTTCTCTTTTAAATCATATAAAGAGGCTCTGCCCACATCCCAAAAAGTCCCAAGCTTCAGAAAGATCAGCATAAGAGTTGTGATCACCTTGAACGCGTTTCACACCGGTGACACAAAACAAACTAAACTAGCTAACCATACTAGCTGGCCATGAGCAAAATCAGTAGGCTGTATGTTTTTGACAAACGCTATACACAGGTTGCCACCTGATGTCATGGGTGCCATGATGGAGCCCAAGGCATACTTCCACAGTGCAAGTTGGAGCAGGTGACGACAAGCAGATTAGAAAAACGCAGATTTTCGCTTTGTTTCCACAACCACTATATTTGTGCAAGCTACAGTGGCAAAAATGCCGATGGAATTCCACTCAAGCCACTTGTGCCAGGCTGCCAGCAAACTTGCAGAATCCGATACTTCTTAGAATCTGATTACTCTGCATTACTGAGAAAACTGCTGTTGCTGAAGATAAAGTACTACTTATGTTAACTGACTGCACGTAAAAATTTAGCTTCAGCTCTTACCAAAACACTAGAATTCACAAAACATAATTACTTTTGCAGCACTTAAAAATCAAGGAACACTACGCAGTACTTGAATAAACAAAGCAAACTTCAAGGAAAGATTGAAGCTTGGTTAATTGAATATTAGTTTATGGGGGTTTAATAGGGGTGTGCGAATATTCGATCGAATAGCACGGTATTCGATATTCGCTTCGAACCGAATTCTCGGGATTCGAAATTTCGAAGTATTCGTCTCGAGCGAATAGTGTTACTGGGACGCTTGCCCGCTTGCTTTATGTGGTTTCGGTTCCGAGTATTGCCGCATAGATAGCTTATTTTTTTATCGCGCTTTTAACGCTCGGGGGTCAGTCAATACGCAAACCACGATCAGGCCGGGGTGCGAACCCAGCGACAAACGAAAGAAAGGCGAGGGCGACGCGCTGTTGCGAAAGATCCTGTGTTCTGGCCGTCTTCGAACCTCCGCACTAAGGCTGCCATAAGCCGCGTCGCTGCCACCGTGTACAGGCAGACGCAGTGAAGGAAGAACACGGCCGACAGTCGTCTAAGCTTCAAAACAAGAAACCTCAGTGTATTGTCAGCGAACCCTTTATATACTCTGGCTGGCGGTGACGTTATCGATGAGCTCAGACGCGGAAGTATTCGAACGCGGGCACCGCTTGGCCGCGTTCACCCCCCCCCCCCCCTTTTTTTTTCCAATAGAGCTGCGGAAAAGATTATCTGATAGGACAGATGCGAAGATAAACAAGCAGCCCTACCGTGCTATCGCTTCACCCAATCAGGTGACGAGTCATGCGTACCGAACATGGGCGACCGTTCTCGGCAGCATTGAAGCCAGCCATCATATTACCGGCGCAGGCGAGAAAAATTGAGCGGCAGCGCGGGGACTTGATGTCGCCTACTTACTTCAATGGGAAGGGCGCATTTAGCGTGTGATAACGCCAAGCTTATTGTGCACCCGTGGAGGATTACTGCCGTTAACGCTCGGCATCGGGGAGGCTGCGGACGAACTTTAGTAGAACGAAATGATCGCATCCATCTATGACTGGCGTCTTTTCTTGCTATTCTGACTGCTTGCGCTTTGGTGGGAAGGGAACGCCGTCGTAATCAGGGCATTGAGCCGTCTTCGGTGGTGTGCCGCACTCCGTCGCCGCAACTCAGAGCATTCTGGAAGCGCGATGCTAATGGCCGATTCACACGACGGACCGTTCGTCCGCGGCCCGCGCAGTACGTGTGCATACGTCAGCACTTTAAGAGACGCACTAGATGCATGGATGGATGGCGGCCGACAGCGCGCCCCTCAATGTGCTGACGCGTGAATACGTAGTGCGCGGGCCGCGGGCGAACGGTCCGTCGTGTGAATCGGCCTTAAGAGGTACTACCGGGAACAATTTCGCCAGGAGGCGCGAGCGGTGCGAATGACGTTTCACTTGCGGCGCTAGAGTTTTGTACAGCCGCTTCCATTCTTGCTAGTCTGGGATGTAACCGGAACGATGTTCCGATCCTTCAGCTTGATAAGCGAAGCAACCCTCCGGCAAACAGCGGCCGCGAGCTGCTAGTGAAATGCAAAAAAAAAAAAAAAAGCAGCGTGCGACACGCCTTGTCAGAGTGACGGCAAAGGCCGGGAAGAGCGCCGGTTTGCCTCACTAAACCCAAGAGAGACAGCTGAGCCGACGTTTCCTTACGAGCACCCCTCGGATAGCTAAATAGACGCGCCAATCTCCGGCCGCAAATTGATGGCGATGCATTTGAGCCATGGGCGGCGCGTCCTGAACGCTCTGTCCCCTACAGTACGGCCAACCTATCGGTGCTGTGGGAGCTTTGAATACGCGATGGTTCGATGCTGCCAGTGCTGCTAGGAGGTCCGGTCAGCCTATGCTCCATTTTAACATCGTTGGACGCAGCGGTCCCATCGGCGTAACCGAACAGAAGGCGCAATCCAAGCCAAGAAGAGAGGATCCTTAACTATAGAAACGCAAGTGGCAAGTCGGTGCACCGAACGTGATTGCCTAGCTCACTGTTGGACATTCGACCCGTTCGACCACAGGTCACCGGTAGTGCAGAATGTCCTTTTTTTTCATTATTGTTCTCAGTGCTCTTGCTGCAGTGTAGTGCAGTTACTCCTATGGTTTAAGTTATTGGTTGTACTACTGGCCTCAGTATGTAATGGCATCGTGTTAGGAAAATAAATGGTTTTGGAAATGCCTACTGTCATTCAGCCTTTTTTTTAGTGCCAGAAGTACTATTCGAACTATTCGCTTCGAATCAAAAAACCACTATTCGCACACCCCTAGGGATTAATATCCCAAAGTGACTCAGGCTATGAGTGAAGGGCTCCGGAAATTTCAACCACTTTTCGGGTCAGCAGTGGAGCGCCATAACCACTGAGCCACCGTTGCAGCGTTAATTGGTTATCGTTAAGCTTCATGTTTATCGTACATACTTAAACAAGGCAATTGCGTTAAAAAAGACACGGACGAGAAGAGTACAAGGTCGGGCGCAAACTCGCGAACACACACATATACCGTATTTTCGCGATTCTAAGCACCCCCCCCCCCCCCCCTATTTCCGGAAAAAAATTTCTGAAAAAAAAAAAAAACTGCATGCGAATCTAAGCACCCCCTTTTTTGCGCGGAAGAGAGCGTTGCCGAGGCCGCCAAGTGCACTTGCTCTCTTTTTCGTCGAGCCTGTGCAGTCGGAGTCCCGAGGAGGCGCGGCCCGCGCGTTGTTGCGACCGAGAGAAGGATGAAAAGTAAATTGCACGGGCCTGTCTACTGGCTCGAGCCAAGCCACCACCGCTCCCACGTGCAGATAGAGGAGAGTTAAAAGATCAGAGGAAAGATAAGACGTGCGTCGCAGCAACAAATGCGTCGGCCGGAGCGGATGCTGCTGAAAAAATATAAGCGGGCGAGGTCGCGCTCACCGAAGCGAGGACAGCGGCGTCCACGGCGCTTTTTATGTTGCTGCGTTCCGACACTACAAGACAGATGGCGGCACAGAACTGTCTGCAGCTATTTTTCTTTTGAATGTTTCCTAAATGAAATGTTTTTTCTCGCGCTCGTTTCATCGAGATTTCGCCGCGAAAAGAGGGGCCCGGGGAGGAGATGCATTTAGATTTTTCGAATCTAAGCACCCCCTCTCACTTTGGGCATCGCGATCGTGGAAAAAAGGGGGTGCTTAGAATCGAGTAAATACGGTATATACCTTGATGCTTATCCAATCATTGCCTAAGCGCATATGCCAGTAAAGTTTTCTTTCTTATACAACTTGATAGTAGAATCGCTTTAATCAATCAATAAAGCCTCTGCGAGTTCACGTGCTTCTAGCCAGCAAAGGCTGGCATGCTTTATCAGGCGTAGCTAAAGGGCATGCGCCGCAATGTAAGGGCGAATCTGACCCTTTTCCGTTATTCACAGAAAGCTGATGTTCCCTTAGTCGTTCATTTATACAACGGCCCGTCTGGCCGACGTTGTCCGGCGGTTGTCCCCTATGTTCATAGGATGTCCCACAACCTAAGAATGTCTTCTCGTCCATGTCTTTTTTACACAATTCCCTTGTTTAACTATGTGTTAGTTTAGAGTGCATATCGCTTCCTCCTTGGCAAGCTCTGTGTGAGCCTATTTAGATAGTCACGGCAATTTCCTCGCTGGCGTCCCAGAACCCTCCTCGCAGCGCCGCCCCTCCTCCTGTTTTTCTACCTTCTCTTTCACGGCTGTTGCGCTCTTCGGTCTATTCCTCCGGCGAGTCTGCCTCCGCGCACCGCCGCCGCAAATCTGCGCGTCTTCTGGACCGCGGCCTGGTCAGCGCGCCTCTCAATGTGCTGACGCATGAACGTGGAAACGTTTATTGCCAATGATGTAAACCGTAGGGGCGCCTGGTTTGCCGCAAAAGTTTGCATGATGACGAGAACTGGTCTGGGTATCGGACATGCAGCAGTATTGGGTATTGAGCAGTCCGGGTTTGTAGTTGTCACCAATGTGCAGCCTGCGCTATGGTGAGGGACGGAGCGGGGGTGCGTATTCCCTTCGTTTGTCTCGGTAATACGAGAGAATATCACGGAAGGAGACCAGGTAGTGCGCGGGCCGCGGGCGAACGGACCGTCGTGTGAATCGCCCTTTAACGCCATTTTAAGTACGTGCGCAGTCGCCTTCTTAGCGCGAGGAACGTGCCGGCCACACAAATGGCTCGAAGGGCAACGTGAAAATCGCGAGCCGGCCGCCCTAGAAGCTCGCCAGGAGCAGAACAGCTGTGAAAGAAAATACGAGCAGAATCGCTTTATTAAGGCGAAAGCCTTTAATGCCTCATACTGTCGTGAGCAGGGAATGCTAGCGTGTTCGAGTTCCGGCGAAAAAAATTACCGACGATTACGTTACTTCCTAATGCGAAATTTGAGCGCAGCAAATAAGCTGTTTCACCTTTTCGATAGATTGAGGCAGAGAAATCGAGCAACACATGTATGCGCTATCACAGAATTTTTTTTTTAGCAGACGGAGGACTTCCATCGGTCGTCTCGCTCATGGCTCAGAAAGAACTGGCAGATAATTTCGCAGTGGCGAACGGCAGCGGCAATTTCGGCTCGGGCGGTGCACATATACAGATCCGCCGCCACCGATCTGGCTCTGATTGCCACCGCACAGGGGTTGCATTGGAGGAGGAGCGAAGAAAGGAATTAAGTTCGAGCCGGCGCTTTGACAACCGGAGACTCGCAGGAAGAGGGGGGCGGCGTGTACACCCAGCGGCAAACGATGGGGGCAGAAGCGCGCGCAGCAAGCGGACACGATAAAGGGAGGAGGGAAGAGATAGCAGCGACTGACTGATGCCGCTGACGCCGATAGTGAGTCAACCCCAGCTGCGGATGAAAGGGGGGCGGAGCTGGTTACGAGGCCGACGACAACGCCGACGCGAAACCCAGGAACGGACGCCAAAGAGCTGCGCTCTAAAAAAAAAACTTTACTGAGACTGGGAATCGCACCAGGGATACTTCCAAGGGTAGTCGCTGCCATTCCTCCACGAACACGGTTTGAGCAAGAATAAAGGCAGATCTAGTGAACGCGCGGGTTTCGTGAGTGAAATAAAACAAATAAAAAATGCAAATATGAAAAGAAACAAAATAATAAAGAAATTAAACTATAAAACATGAAAAATATTAACACAGACCGCGTGGTCCAGAAGACGCGCAGATTCGCGGCGGCGGTGCGCGGAGGCAGACTCGCCGGAGGAATAGACCGAAGAGCGCAACAGCCGTGAAAAAAAAAAAAAGGGAGAAAAGAGGAGGAGGGGCGGCGCTGCGAGGAGGGTTCTGGGACGCCAGCGAGGAAATTGCCGATAATGGCAGCCTATGATTTTGTCCATTTCTTCTCTCACCCAAGTGTTTTTGCACACTTTATATCAACAAGCGAAAGTTTCTGGCAGGACTAAAAACCATCTATCTACAACACTAAAATTGTGCAGCTAAACTAAATACTGCCACCACTTGCTTTGGAACCTGAAGACAGTCAACATCACAGTAGTCAGACGGTAAACCCAAGCAGCACCGGTAATTGGCCCAATACTGGAAATGGACGGTTCCACCCTGGTCCTTTGTAGGACCGCCATTTGCAAATATTGGGGCCAATTAGCTGTGCTGCTGGGAAATGCGCCTGTCTTCGGGGTTGCAAGGCGGCTTAAAAAAATATGTGCAAGTCCAGCGCAAGAGTGACATAATGCACACAGAATAACAAGCAGCACAAAGGCACTGGTAAGCATTAATAACCGACTACACAAGACTGTCTTTCAGTATGTGCACAATTATCCTTTCCTGCCACTGTGCTTGGGGATTATGTAAGCTGAAAAGACATTTTCCACTCAATTACAGCAAGTTTTCTTGTTCTATTTCTATAACACTGTCCTACACTTTGCGTCGAGAGCATTTCTCACGTGCAATGTAACCTTTTGTTCTTTACTCAACCTTCTTATTCACACCCTGCCACTTGCATGTCTAAGCTACCATCATATTACATGCACACCTGAAGCGACATTAATGCCCCAACATTATTACTGCAATCATTAGTCCGTGCATGTCCACATTTACACTACTTGCAATACCAAAATATTCACCCAACAAAACCATTAGTATCAGGCATCACTATTGTTCAAATGCAGAACTGATATCACTTTACAATGACATTTTGACTAGGCAAGCCAGAAAGGTACTCATGTGGCAAGGATAACAATGAATGTCAAATCAAGGGATGGTGTCGAGACGTCTCTTATGTCAAGGTTATTTGCTACTTCGCTGCGTGCAGTTTTAGGCAAAATTTCCCGTCATGAGAGCATGCAGAGTAAAATTGTATACGCGGTGGCAGGCTCAAATAGGGCGACCGACATGGAATTAGCATGGCACCAGGCGAATGGCATTACTGAAGTGCCCGAGTAGCACGTGTACCGACATGCAACCAGCAGCAAAAGCAAGAGTCTCATATAACTATGCTTTTGAATTCCCGGTGCAGAAATCGCCACGCACTTAACGGGTAAAAACGCCACATGCGCATAAACGAGCAGCGGGGCAAAGTGTGATGCCACGGACGGTGGAGAGGGATCAGACAAAGGTCTCGGCACGCATTTCCCGCCTTTGGCTGATCTTCCAATCAATCACCACCACGCTATCGAAATAGTAACAGACCGCACTTCTGGGCTCGTTATGCACCCCTTCCCACGCTACTTGACTCGCATCACGTACGGTAACATACAGATTTTTCGCTACTGCTGCAACACCACACCAAAGTTGCGGCACGCGGGTTTCGCCGTGCAGTGTCGGAAGGCAGCGAGGACACCGCAGGCTTTGGGCTTAAGCACCGAGGTGCAGACGAGGCCTTCCAGGTTGATTCTGTAGCACAGTCATGACACCCAACGGCCAATTGAGGCGGGTAGAAAACCTACCCATGCGGCGCCGGGCTCTTGGCAGTGCATAAACGAGAGTAACACAGATAACGAGAATGGTCACTCACCTGCCCGAGAGATCGGTCACATGAACAAAGGTGTCGTTAAAGCTGGCATATATGTGCGCCACACCAAACACGTTCTCATTCCCGATAGCTTGCGGCCCCAGAGAGACGATAGGCTGCTCTTCCTTCTGCTTCCCTTTGCGTGGAGCCATGGCGCTGGAATGAGAACAGTGCACCATTTATTCTAAAACAAACCCAAGTAACTACAAAAACTGAGCAAATGAGCACTTCAAGTGCAAACGGTCACTATGAGATACAAAGCAGTAACCCCACTTAGCGTCTGCTCCCAATACTTGAAATTTCGTGAAAAATCGCTACACTCCTGACACAAAATCAATAGACATAATGAATCTGTAGCCATTTACTTACAGAAAAAAACTATTAGCGGATAAAATACATCTTTATATAACCAAGATTTACGAGGATTGCAAACCGACTGGACTGCACTCACCTACCGTCGCGGGATCGAGAGCTGAAAAGGGCTCTTGTAGTCAGGGTACAGGGGAACTGCTTCCGTTGACGACGTCAGAGGGCGCAGGCACTGATCTCCTAGTGAGATCAGTGGACGCAGGTGGCAGCACATACAATGTAGATTTGCTTATGTATACAGAGAATAAAAAGTAAACTTTTGTTAATTACATTTATATGAAACTTAAATTAAGTAAGTTTTCAGTTACATATGATGTTGATGTTGTTTTATGAGTACAGAATATATTTGACTACTGCACTGCAGGACTGTAGTTGTTGCAATCCAGCGGCCGAAACCGCCGTTGCGCTCAAGCGCGATCTGCGTAACTTTTGCGATTCGTGAAATGAATCTTTAAGTTGTGGTCTGTCGTGTGGTCGTGTTTGTAAAGCACTTATGTCATTTAACCAGATGATCTCTAATAGAGGACATTTTGCCAGACAATGAAGAGCACCAAGGATATCGTATTTGTAAGTTAATCTGAGTGAATTCGTTTCCACTTTAGTAATCTGCTAGGAGCATCTCCTTACAACAATCTGACACCCATTTTAGGAGGAAGATGATCTACCGTACGAAGAAGAAATCATTCGGAACCCATTCTCTGTCAAGCACTGGATGCGATACATTGATTATAAGAAGGACCAGTCAAAATATGTCATCAATATCATCTGTGAGAGGGCGTTACGCGAGCTTCCCGGCAGGTATGACAGTGCTTTCATATTTCGGTTGTAGTAAATATAGTATGTTTCGCTTGTTTTCTGACATCGGTAATCATAATTTTTCCTCCGAAACTCCTTGCAGTTACAAGCTGTGGTACAACTACCTGAAACTAAGACGGCAACAAGTTAGAGATCTCTGCATAACTGATCCAGAGTATGAAGATGTCAACAGCGCCTTTGAGCGGTCATTGGTTTTCATGCACAAGGTGAGCATCGTGAGCAGGCGACAGTATCAAATAATTATTTTTAAGCATCATGTTAATGAAGGGTTTTAGTTCACAGGTAGCAAACGACTTTTCACATTTGTGGTACTTCACCACATGGACAGTGTATTTATTTTATGTTCACAGAGCGGTATGTGTGTGTTGGTTCAACTTTATCGGCACTTCTTCATCCTGTATGACATAAATGGCAATCTTACCGTCATTCCTCTTGTATGCATTAAGTTCTAGAACAGAATTTATGAAAAATGTTTGTTTTATTTCAGTGTCACGTTTTCATTCCACTTGTGTCAAGCTATGCTAACTGAATATTTTGAGCTCAGATTGGCTGTGAAAACTGTTGCAGATATTTTAGATGAGTGCAAACCACTTAAAAACATTCTGTGTACATCAAGAATAAACTAATTTACTTGTATTGAACCGTTAATGAAAGTGGCGTGTAAAGTGTATTCATGTGAGTTGGACATGTGCGTCTGCTGATGGTTGTCGCGTGATACCGTTTGTGAAACTGATTTGGATTACTGCTTTTGGCACTGTTAATCCTGTGATAATGAGCAGTGAAGTTACTTGATGCATGGAATTCCTTTTTATTAAGCTGTTGTCCTTCGTATTACCTGTGCTTTTGCTGTCCTGGTACGGTGCCATTCTCAGTGTTGTGCAGTTGCACATTCTCATTGTGATGGGCATTCTTGAAGAAAAAGTTGTATAAAGAACACAATAGAAACAAACTGGTCGAGCATGACACATGTGTTGAGTGCAGGTGCCGTTCACGTAATGTCACTAGCATGGTGGGCACAATAGCGGGGCAGGATCTGGGTTGTGTTGGCAGATATGAAGCTGCATTGTCGACACAGGTGGTGACCGGACAGAGTTTCTGTGGCTGATATTACCTAGAGCTTTTATTACCCTGAGAGAGGTCAATTCTTTTGGTTCTTGAATGCAAAGAGCATTTGCTGCCGTGGTGGCTCAGTGGTTATGGTGCTTGGCTGCTGACCCGAAAGACGCAGGTTCGATCCCGGCCGCAGCGGTTGCATTTCGATGGAGGCGAGATGCTAGAGGCCCATGTGCTGTGTGATATCAGTGCACGTTATAAAACCCCAGGTGGTCGAAATTTCCGGAGCCCTTCACTGCAGCGTCCCTGATAGCCTGAGTTGCTTTGGGATGTTAAACCCCCATAAACCAGAGAGCTTTCAGCAGGAGCATGAAGTGAGCATGGAAGACAGCCATTGATTTATATGCACAGAACTTGGCTGCTACAGTTGTCAAGCTCTGAATTGGAAAATCGCTATTTTGCTGCACTGCTAACCCCCTTTTGCTGACCAATGATAAGTGTCATTTGTTATCATGCTTGCACTGGAGATAGTGCTATGCATTGACATGGTGGAAGTGACCGTGCAGCATTTTGTGCTAATGAATGTGTTATATGAATTGTGTGCAGACACTGCAGAAAACTGTGCTCTCATGGATGACTGTTAATTGATTGATAACTTCTGAGCGCTGCTGGGCTGGGTCTCTTTAGTGAAGTGAGCTTTAACCACATGTTGCAGATCCTACTGAGCACGATATAGCACGTACTACAAGTTTCACCACCTGTGATCAGCCGAAGAGGGAAAAGTCACCAAAAACACATCGCTAATTAAAGAGTGGCAACACCCCTATTTAAGAAAGCTTTTATACCAGCCTGAGGGAGACAAAGAAGTCATTAGGTAAAAGCTATGTTTCAGTTACCTGTGCAGATTTGGAATGGTGCCTAGAAACTAAACAAATTTTTAAAATGCTGTGTTAAAAAATTTTTGTTCACTTTATAAACAAGCACAATCTTTTAGAATGCAATTAGACATGGTCTAGCAAAACGTTCTGTACATTTAGCCACCGCGGTGGCTCAGTGGTTAATGCACTCGGCTGCTGACCCGAAATACGCGGGTTCGATCCCAGCCGTGGCGGTCAAATTTCGATGGAGGCAAAATTCTAGAGGCCCGTGTACTGTGCGATGTCAGTGCATGTGAAAGAACCCCATGTGGTCGAAATTTCCGGAGCCCTTTGCTACGGCGTCTCTCATGGCCTGAGTCGCTTTGGGACGATAAACCCCAACAAAGCAAAGCAAAGGCTCATTGGTTATGATGTTTGGCTGCTGATCCTGAAGACGTGGGTTTGATCCCAGCTCTGGTGGTCACATTTCGATGGAGGCAAAGTGCTATAGGCCTGTGTACTGTGCCATGTCAGTGCATGTCAAAAAAACCCAGGTGGTCGAAATTATCTGGAGCCCTCCACTACAGCGTTCCTTATAGCCTGAGTTGCTTTGGGATGTTAAACCCCATAAAACCAATTTAAATGCTATGGGCATGAAGTTTGGGCATATCTAGAATTGTGCGTGTGTGTGTGCGATATAGACCGGCAGCAGTTCAAGCGATGAGACGAAGTGTAGTTGGGGAACCTGACCCCAATTCTTGGCTGATCCCCCTGTGTGGGCATGTACCACTGTATGAGGATAAAAACGACTCCTGGGAGTGTGCCCATCGTGACGCTCTTCAATCAATGACCACCGACCTGCGCTTTGAATAAACACCTTTACACTTGGTGGAGGTGTCTCGATCCCCGTCCCGGTCCTTATCCTGGAACTTCGGAGCCGAACGTTGCTTGCCCCAGCCACCATGTCAGATGGCCTGACCCAACTATCGCTGCCCATTCCTGCTACGGTCCTGTTTCGGGGTGCAACGCCAGCGCAACCCTTCTCTATTCAGTGGTACGGACGACCATGACTTCGACAATTGGCTGGCCTCATATGTGCGCGTCAGCAATTACAATCGGAATGACGATTCCGTTAAATTGAGCAACGTTATCTTCTACCTCATGGACGTTGCCAACCTATGGTTTCATAACCATGAAGGCGACCTTTTAACCTGGTCCTCAATCAAGATGAGCTTTGCCGACGTTTTCGGCCATCTCGCCATGCGGAAACTCCGCGCCGAGCAACGTTTCCGTGCTCGAGCTCAGCTACCAGCTGAAACCTTCACGAGCTATATTAAGGACGTCGTTGACTTATGCAAGCGCATTGACCCTTCGATGTCCAGGTAAAGTTAACCACTTCATTAAAGGGATCGCCGATGGCGCTTTCCAAATGCTCTTGTCAAAGAACCCCACCTCCGTCTGTACTGTCATTTAGCTGTGCTAAAGCTTTGACGAGTTACGAAAGCAGTGCCCTTCTATACGGCAGTCTGGTGCATCTGCCTAGGGTCTTGCTGGCCTGGTCCTTGGTCCCTCGTCTTCTGAGCAATCCCTGTTCATGCAGCGCTTCAAGGACTTCATCTGCGAAGAAGTCGCCTGCCAGCTTTCTCTTCTGCATCACGTTCAAGATCCTGTCTACCCTACTCCCAGTCTAACGCCGTCCCTCGTGCCGGCTATCCGCTGTGATGTTGCTTAAGAGGGACATAGTGGACCCAGGGTATGGTGGTGTGGTACAGAGACTGAAGCCATTTTGGGACTTTCCCTGAATAAGGCTTTCGATAATGTGGCCCACGAGGCCATTTTAATTAACCTCTCAGACGTGAACCCAGGGGGCAGGACGTTCCATTATATTAAATCTTTCCTTAATGGTAGAACTGCTGAAATTTCGGGGAGGGGGGGGGGGGGGGGGGGAAGGGGGACGGCGCAGGGTTCGGTGCTGTCGCCGTTCCTGTTTAATCTTGCTTCAATTAAGTTTCCACTGGGGCTGGAGGAGATTCCGGGGCTAAAATCCACGTTTTATATGAACGATATTATATTATGTGTTACCAGGGACAGTGATGGCTAGCTGGAAGAGATGCTGCAGCGGGCAGTAAATGTTATAGAGGAGTTCGCTGGGCTCGAGGCTGGAGTATCTTGCTCACACCTCTAGTCTGAGTTGCTTGTGGTGCGAGACAGACCCAGGAGAATACACACGAGGTACTGTGTCCCGCCGCCTCCACTGGAAGTCGGGGTGGGGGGCTTGCGGTCGCTGAGGTCTCAACGATCCGGATCTTGGGGCTGTACTTGCAGGTGAACAGAAAGAATAAGGAGGTATTAGAGCTGCTCAAGGAAACGGTCAATACGACGGTGAAGCTCTTTAGGTTAATAGCCAACCGGAAGAGGGGGGTGAAGGAGATAGACCCGTGTAAGCTGGTGCAGGCGTTCATTGTAAGCAGGGTGGTGTGTACGCTTCCCTACCTTAAGCTAGATATCACAGAGAGTGGTAAGGCAGAAGCTATGATCAGGCAAGTGGACAAGGCTGCTTTGGGCCTACCCAACAATTCGTGGACGGAACGTTTAATGGGTGTGGGGGTGCACAGTACCTTGGATGAGTTAAAGGAGGCTCATCTAATGATGCAGATGGCTAGGCTCTCGAAAACATGGGCTGGGAGAAACATTCTAGAAAAGATCGGCATAGGGGTTGAAGCTCCGGTGTGAGATTGGAAAGCACAGCTACTGAAGGCGGTACGCAAGGGGTTGTACATCAAACCTTTAACGAAAAGCATGCATCATGAAGAGAGAAGAAAGGTGAGGGCGAAAGCGCTCTATACGAAGGAGTGGCCTACGCGGACGCTGCTGATTATGGAGACAGGCAAGCATTTGCGATAACGGTAGTGGACGTGTGGGGACGCTCGATTGCTTTCGGGATGGTCACCTCCAAGGTGGCGGAGGAGATGGCAATCACTCTAGCGATAGGTAGCACAAAGGCTGATCTGATTTTGAGGGACTCGAAAACGGCCATCTGCAATTTCGCGAGGGACGGGTTATTGGCTGCACTGTCTTGGCTTTTGAGTCAAGTCAGACGTGGTGGTATGGGTACCAGAGCGTTCCGGAAACCCGGGGAACGAGGCAGCTCACGCAAAAGCTCGAGGTTTCGTCAACCGGGCAGGTGAGTCGCCTGTTCCTGAGGGGTTCACGAGGGATGGGCTGATGTCCTTCCATGACATTACAAATCACTACAAGTTGAGCCGGAGGGTTTTCCCATCTCCGGTAACATTCCAATGGCTGTAACTCTGTTGTTAATGAGTCTTTTAAAAAAAAATTCGTGGTTGTGAGTTCCGGGGATGGTTCCTGACAAATGCTCAAGTATAGCAAATTTTCATCCAGTGGGTGGTCAAGGGCCCTTTAAAGTTGCTATTGTAAAGGAGGTATTTACGTGACATCACAGGTGCCATTTTGTTTATAGCGCATAGCTTCAGCAGTACAGATGGCGAGAAGCTGATTAGACTTGTGCATGGCCTTTCGCGGTGCTCCATGTACATCAAAATGGTGTACCAAGGGGAGAAGAGAGGCAGCAGCCACCACCCTCAAAATTTTCTGGGCAACATAAAAAATTTATCATCTTCAGACCTCTACGAAGAGGACACTGCTTGATAGTGCAGCCCAGACTGTATTTCGAAGCTGTCGCTGCTACATTCTGATGGTTTTATTTGTTTTGTCTTTACGAGAAGCCAACAACCTACTCAAAATTCAAATTGTCTCTCCCCTTTCTCGCCATCCTGCTACGAATATTCTGGCACCGTCCCTGTTGGCAGCATAAGCTCAGCTGTGTGCACATTGCACTCAGAATTCTTTGAACTGAATTAGAAGATACCAAAGATTCTAGAATGTCTGTGCTTGTCAGGTGTCTTCTATGCCTTTTTTCTTGGTTCCTTGTTCCACTTGGCTATATTCTGTCAACAAAACTTTCTGTGCCTTGCAAAGTATTGCTCTAATGATCTGGTTATCATGTTTCAATGCAAATTATATTAACGATTTTTCACAAATTACTTGAACATTTTACATTGTTTTATTGTATTTTGAGATCTGCATTTTGTGTAGATGTAGTTTTGCATTTTTCCCATTTTTAGCAATGTGAAGTGCTTTTAAAAGCATACCTGTAGATGAATGTTTACTCAAGGTTTTGGCATTTTTGCAGATGCCCCGAATATGGATGGACTACTGCAAATTTCTCACCCTGCAACAAAAGATAACACGCACACGACGAGTATTTGACAGGGCCCTCCGGGCTCTGCCCATCACTCAGCACCATCGAATATGGCCCCTGTACTTGGAGTTTGTGAACATGCATGAAATTCCTGAAACAGCTGTTCGTGTTTATCGACGCTACCTCAAGGTATGGACATTCATGACCTTTTGGCTTCATGCTCAATTTGTGTGTACAGGCGTTGCACACCATTTCTGTCCATTGTAGTTGAAGTTGCATTTTGTATATCACCATGAAGGCCATTGTTGTTGACAATTTCTGTTGTACTGTTTTCAGCATCTTGCACAAATATCTTCCTGTCTTGCGTTTCTTCTGGTATAAGCAGAATTATTTGAATGCAGACATCTGTGATGATGATTTGAGCCAGTTGTTGATGTGCAATGAGACTATACAAAATTATTTAATTTTGCACTCATCTGCAGGAATGCAGATTGTATTTGTAGTCTGTGAGAAGAGTCTGATCGATATGCAGTCGACAACCGAAAATTGGGATCCCTGATTTTTCAGACACGCTCGATTATTTGGACCTTTTGTGGCACCATGACATACCCATAGAGATATCTAAGCGTGCCTGAAATTTCGGACGCTCGATTTTTTTACTTCTTTTGCACTCGCCGCTACACCTTTGCAAATAGCCAAGCCGCCATTAGTATGTATAGTGAAATCTCTAATTCAAACTTCAATGGGGACTGAAAACTTGATGTGATCTAGTGGAATTCAAGCTAAAAGGAAGCCTCTTCAACAGCGGGGCTAGTGCACACGGGGTTGCGAGTTGGTAGTGTTACCGGATGTCGTCCGATGCTGAAATTTCAATAGTAGTCAAAATTCGCAGACCTTATTTGTGCAGAGTTCTTTCATCCCGAATACGTGAATATGAATGAGCAAAGTATGTGAGAGGCGTACGGTCTCATGGATGCGTGTGAATGGAAGAAAATGGCAGTGCTTTTCAAAGCAAGAAGCTTGTACCTGCGATAAAATGCACCACAGCCCCAACTGGCAGCACTATGCATTTTTATGACAAGCAAGACGCCTTCCATTATACGCAAGCCACAGTAGAGTCCATACAATAAAGTATATACCGCCGGTTTTGAGATTTGTTTTTTTTTTCAGCTGTTGGTCTGTTCTTTCTTATCTCTGTGGCCATCTTTGCCTTTTTGTTTCACGCCTCCGTGCGGTGGGCGGGCTGACAGCAGTACAGCCATCGGACACAGAGTTCATGAAAGCAGTCGCTGCCCTTTATCTCTGTACACATTGCACTGTGATACTTATAGTCAAGTGAAGCATCAGAATGTGCACTAAACTGCTGACCCCTTCCTCTACTATACTGCCTATTAGAAGTTGACTTAAAGTGATTTTTACAGTGAAATTTAATTATTCGACATTTTCGCGCCCCTAGAGAGTCTGAAAATCAGTCATCAACTGTAGTTGTACAGTAGAAAAAATTGTGTAGTGTTAGTGATTGAATAAAAATGCTTATACTTTTTATCTGCATATATAAATGCTGGCTGTTTGTAAGTTAGGAGATGTTGTAAATTAGAAAAGGGAAATGTTTGTGTCACTTGTGCCCCCATATTCTAGCTTACATTGATTTGATTCAATTTTGCAACTAGTACTGAACAACGTGCTTGGGAACCATTAAAGCGGAACTTTTTGTAAAAGTTTAATTCCAAGAGATGAGTGTGTTCCCATGCTTTTCACCTGAGGTGAAGTGAATTAAGCAGTTAAAAGATCTATTAGAAGTATTTAAACTAGGTCAAAATGAAGAGACATATTATAGCCACTTACTGTGTCACTGCCACACATATATTTCTACTAGTATCACAAGGGCCATGAACTTTTGTGCGTTGCTTTTTCAATTAATGGTATCTCCTGGGTTCTTAGTCAAACTATCAGAATAGCCTACAGACCCTGTGTAGCTTGTAGGTGCTGACGTAGTATGAAAAGGAGCTTAATGTGAACTGTGGGAAACCAATCCACAGCCTCCTAAGTGGTGAACTGATGATGCCTTTTTGTAGCTGTGTCTGCACATTTATTGTGAACATCAAATGCAACAGATTTTCTTTCATTACCAATCTTATTATAGATGCCTCTACATCTATTCAAAATATTTTTCTTTCCATGAAACTGTAATTCGTGTGCTTTCCTTTTTACAAACAACATAGTCATCTACAATGGATATTGCGAACATTGTCCTTCTCTGACTGTCGACATTGTTTCATGTATGCCATGGTAATGGATCAAATTACCTAGAGTGCGAACGAGAAGTACTTAGTATGTTACTAAATTGTAGCATTCCTGTTGTAATGGCACTGGGAGATGAGTAAGAAACAGCCACTGTAGGCATTTTTTGATATTCTGTTTGATTGTGGCTTGGTGCCATGGTGCTAATTACTCTGATCCTGACTTGATAAGTGTTTATGCTGCTTGTGAGATTGCTGCGATTGATTTTAAGACTGCCTACCTCTTTGCTGTAGTTGTGCCCAGAGAACGCCGAGGAATTTGTGGAGTATTTGACTCGCATTGGCCGCTTGGATGATTCAGCTGTACTACTGGCTGACATTGTCAACAAGGAAGACTTTGTCTCCAAGGAGGGAAAATCAAAGCATCAGGTAGGATAGATTAAATGTAAACATTGATTAGTGGTGGTTATGTTGACGGATTCACACTTGATAAGAGATGATCAGTGCATTTGATGTAGTTGGAGAAACCTCCTCCGTGGCCTGTTTCCGATGATAACTATTGGAATGAAGATCGTAGCATTGAGACAGCACACAGAAAAGATGAGGACAGGGCGGGCGCTACTTCCTATCCTCGGGCCTACCCTGTCCTCGCCTTTTCTGTGTGCTGTCTCAACGCTATGTTCTTTGTTCAAACAATATATCTGAACAGCTGGTCCCACAGTATACTTTGTTGAATTACAACAGTAACTTCAGCAAGAAAAGTTCTGAAAAGATAGTATTACGAATAGTTACTTGTAAACTAATTTTGGGAACATTTATTACTCACTGTATGAAATAACTATGGGCCAAATAAAATAGATTATTACACAGAGGCTCATTTTTTGGCTTTTATGTTTCTACTTTTGTGTTAAGTGTACTGCTTGCTTCTATCAGTTTTGTATGCTGATGGTGCTAACATATATTTTGTGGGAAGGACTGAGAGATTTAGAGAACTCTTGATTTAGCAGTTAGTATGAAAAGCATTGTTTCCTGGGCATGAAATATATTATGAATGCTACCTGATATCATCTGCACAATGATATTATTGAATGTGTAACATGGTGTGGTTTTTGTAATGATCTGTTAAATCATTTCTCTCTATTTCAGCTGTGGAATGAGCTTTGCGATTTGATTTCCAAGAACCCAGACAAGGTGCACTCACTCAAAGTGGATGCCATTATTCGAGGTGGGCTTCGCCGTTACACAGACCAGATTGGCCAGCTGTGGAATTCCCTGGCTGACTACTACATCCGTGCAGGACTGTTCGAGAGGGTGCGTTACAGCTGCGGGAAGCTCCTGTTTTAGTTGTAAACCCTGTAGAGGGGAGCTGCAGAAGGGGATCTTATGGACAAATTGCAAATCTGTTTTGAAGCTGCAACACAAGTAGGGGTGTGCAGCTCAGAATGTTGGCATTTAAGGTGTTCA
This sequence comes from Amblyomma mixtum, assembly GCF_055824585.1. Taxonomy (NCBI): domain Eukaryota; kingdom Metazoa; phylum Arthropoda; class Arachnida; order Ixodida; family Ixodidae; genus Amblyomma; species Amblyomma mixtum. The sequence goes on along the minus strand of NC_143014.1, from coordinate 147,081,921 downwards.
TGTAACTGCTCACATTGGATCACGTGGGAAATTCACCCTTGACCTTTGATCAGGTCATAACACAAAGTACTGTTCAGGAGTGTTCTTAGTAGTTGTAATAGATTGTGAAGATTGTCTGTACAGGTGCAGTTCTCTATAAAGTTTTTGTTTCTGTGTATCACTAGAATTGCGTTTTAATATACTTGCAGCTTAAATAGCTAGCTCCTCATTTTACTAGGAATGTTTATCATGTTGCTGTCATCAGTTGTTTTGTGTATTATGTGATTTGCTAGCTGTTTTAAAGGTACAAAAAAGCATGCAAAAAATGCACAGTGGGTCCTGTGGGACATTGAGGTTCTTGCTTTTTCGCAGCTTACTGAAAATGTGAGGCATATATGAAAAAATCTATTGGTTCAGCTGTTATAAGATTGTGTTCTTTACTAAAGGAGTACAGGAACTACGTTTACGTTTCCTTAGGTGTGGTGTGTAAGACATTAGTATGCATGGATAACCACATGTAATTTGCCTGCACGGGGTAAATAATTTATACAGTCAGTCTTGGATATATCAAACTTGAAGGATTTTCCGAAATAGTTCGATGCGTCGATAATTTGTTACATAAAATATGCCAGTAGGTAAGCTTGTCTGATCTAGAAGCAAAAGTACGCTGGCCTCTGTAGCAAGCCTAGCATGCTTCACATCAAATCCATAGTGATCAGTGCTTTGAAATTAGCCACCACTAATTCACCGCAAATGCAGCTGTTTCACATTACAGTGAAGGTAGTACAGTTGGTTTCCCTTGAGCAGTGAAGTGTGCAGCTAAACAGGCCAGGCGAAAGCTGCTGTGTGCCAGCAGCTGAGGGTGATGTTTAATTTAATTAGATCCAAGTTCTTCCTTTGCTTATGGACACAGTAATCATGGAACATCGCACTGTGAATGCAGTGGGGAAAACGCAAACCTGAGTGCACCGGGCCAACTGCACCACCACACAAAGCCAGTTCACCTCTGACATAGTTTCCCTTTCCTCCTCGATCACCTTTGGTGCTCAGTCACAAACCTGCATTCCCCTTGTCATACAGTTCTATGGCTTCTTCATGTGGCTGGCATGCCAGCAGATGTCTATGGCCACATGGTTGATGTGGCTGTGTTTTCTCTTCAACGAGGCCACATGGCGATGTGGCTCCACACGCAAAGGTGTTCATGGGAGTACTTTTAGAAACATCACTTTCAGGGGCGTGGCGCATCATTAATTATTTTCAGTGTTGTGCTAATTGAAAATCCGATATATGCACACAGTAGAGCTATACTTTTGCATTAAATTTTTAAGGGATGTTTGGCTGTTCGATATAGACAGTAATTAGGCATGTTAATGTTCCATTTACTGGAATCGGGGTTGACTTAAAATCATCTGAGGCATGAAAAAAACTTTTATATAATCGCTGCTTCATTGTTTTAGTCTGCCTTTTTCACATGGCCGCTCAACGCATGTGTGCCTCTTTCCCCTGTGCTCTTTTGAGCTCCACTGTTTGAACACAAACTGTCAGGTTCCAGTGCGCGTGCACAGTTGATGCTAGTGACACATGTAAGCGACAGCTGCTGGCAGTTGTCAAGCATGCACCTTCCAAGCACACACCTGCAGCTTCCCTTACGCAGTTGGTGCCTCATGGAAGAAGATTGCGCTTGCTTTGCCTACGTGTATTTGGTTTCAGCCAGTTTTTCATGTAGCAGATGAATTTTCATGTACTCCCCTGAGAGCGCCACACATTTTAAAAAAAAAAAGTGTATTCACTCCAACTATTGCATCAGCCTCCTAGGTCTGTGCTTTGCATGTGTCCAGAACAGTGCCTGAGCCTAGTGAAGGAGATCATGTATTGCCTATACTTCTCGGTATTAGTTCTTTCAAAACAAAACAGTTCCATGCTTGTGCCATACTTCATGTGCTGGAAGGCTTGAGTTTTGAATTAAAAGTGTTCACAGATGTATGGTAATATAAAGACAAGGAAATTCTGAAATCTCGAACAGTGAACTAGTGTCAGATGGTCATATGACTACTATACTTGCTGCAGTGACATTCTGGCTGAACAGTCAACACCATTAGGATAGCAGAAGGAAACTAAGCAATCTTAATACAGTTGAGCCTCGTTTATAATGAAGCTGAAGGGGCCTGGCAATTACTTCGTTAGAGCCGTAGCTTCGTTATAGTCTGTGTTGACTGAGCTTCTAAGGGGAATCACCATTCCTTTCGTTATTTCCATTATTTCGTTGTAAACCGTTTCGTTATAAAGAGGTTTGACCGTAATAAACTGCAGTCCCTAGAAGTATGCAGTAGCCACCAAAAGGGTTTAAGCACCTGGAAAAGTTGTGAAGAAAAGACAGTAGCACAATGGGATAAGAGCACGTGTGAGCTAAACCTTGTTCGATGAAATGGGCTGCCAGCAATGCGAAATTTAATTACCACCTGGGCTGCCATAAGCGAATGCACAGAATTGTGGCAAAAGCTCCTCTTAGGAATGTTATAAGATTAATGTTTTCTTTTGGCTTAACGGGTTAGAAGCAGTGAGCAATACGTGCCCATTTTGCTCTAAATTTCCTCAGCAAATGGACCACAGCAAAATGGGCATCCCATTTAAAAAGTGCTACTGCGTGTTTGTCCCACAGGGCAAACACTTGTAGGTGAATGAAGGCAGAAATCTGCAGACACCAAAGCGTCCAACGCCAACTTAGAGTAGATCATTTGCGAAATTGTCTATGAAGAGCTGTGTTTAATATCATCAGCACGGGCTTACACCATGGGAATTACAGATGTCACTTGCTTCTTCATCATTATGAAGGAAAAATGCACTACCAGTATTTGACGTCGGTACTCCTCTAAGCAAGGCAGCCAGGATTTCTTATTTTTTTTCTTTTGAAAGGAAACCTCACTCTTCATGAACTAAGAGAGTGAAGCCGATTTAGCAGCAAAAAACTAAAACAGCAGCAGGTAGCTAAGTTGAGCTTGTTGGTACATGTCTGCAACAAAAGGGCAAGTGCCGGCATGGGACTTGAACAAGTCCCATGTTTATGCTGTTCTGTTCATTTAAGAAATTGAAGCCTGTGGTGAAATTTAGAGGACAACTCCATGCAATTATTGTTTGCTGTAAAAATTGATTGTTTGGCTCTTTCTGGGTACATGTTGACGTTTGTCCAGCTGCGAAAGACATGTTGCCAAGAAAATTGGATTTAAAGATTCTCCTGCCAGTCAGTTCAAAGTCATGACGTCCTTACCGAAAAGGATGGGTTGCCGCTGTTTTGATGTGAATCTGTGCCAAAAATCAGTGTCGACGTACATATCTTTCTAACGTAATTGGCCACTGATGGCAACACCTGTATTTTGCTTTTTGTTCTTTTCTAGCTTATACAAGCTTCATTTTGGGTTGGAGTGGTCTTTTTGTGATTAAAACACAGTATGCCATCACTACAGGCCAACTTGAATTTGTCCTCAGTCTCTCTATTAAGCTGCTGTGCTTGCTTGCACCATTTTGATTACAACATTGAAGAGCATCTTGGGGAAAGTTTTAGTGTTTCATTGGATGCAGTTTCCTTTGATTAAAAATTAAAAACCATTACTGTTAGTTTACTGATTTACAGGGTCTAAAATTGATTTTATTTTAGCTGTGTACACTTTATGCTGTGTTTTACTCTAGCCTTAGGTGGTTGTCGAGGTATATGCTCTTGAAGGTGTTGTTCTAGCATTTTCTGAACAATATTTTGGACCTTTCCTTTTTTGTATAGGCAAGAGACATTTATGAAGAGGCAATCCAGACAGTCCTTACAGTTAGAGACTTCACTCAGGTAAACATATTTGTTTCCTTTTATTGTTTTGAAGCCTCAAAACTCTCTCAAGTTTGCATATGCATGCAAGGCTTCATAGTTCTGTGGAGCTTGCTTGGGCTGTTTTCTGTAATGTCCACGCTTATGTTCTATGCAGAAAAGTTTTAGGTGGTTATAGCCATAACCATGTTATTATTAGTATTGCTTTTGTAACTATTACCACAGATCTATGTTTGAAGTCTTGAAGTAGCAAAGTGATGATTAGGTTTACTAACATTTGAAGGCTGTTTTGAGATTATGTATGAAATAAAAAAAGCTGTGCTGGTGTCATCGGTACCTTGCGATTAACAAAAATGTTATGCCATGTATGTTTAACAGTAAAGGGCTGAATGTCTTTAGTTTTATAATTGTTGGCCCAAGCACTAGACAACTGCTGTTAAACCATAAGCCACAGTGCAGTACCGCCTGTTGTTTTTACATTCTTTGGACTGTTAGACAGTGAGTCTCAGCGGTTTTTTGTGTTCATACTATTAGTTTGTAAGTTATCAGCATATGTATGGCTCTTATGATGAATGGTTCTATGTACCCTTCAGGCACAGGTTATTATCAAGAGGGCAAAAAATGTTCAAAACTTAATATTTTGTAATGGAACATGCCATGATTGCACAGTGAAAATTCCCATCCTCCCAGATGCGCTTAACACGTTCACTGCAGCAGTGATTTTCGAACTTCCCTGTGCGTAGTGGTCCACCAGTGGACCATCCTTAAATTTTCTTGGATGCGGCATGACCCACCAGTGAGCTACTGGCAACGCCAGCTTCTTCGAATCGCCAACAGGGGGCAGTAGCGACCTGGCATGGGCTCGGTGAAAAATCTCCGCTGTCCCGCAACTTCATCATGTGACCTAGTATTCATGGCCACACAGCATGAATAAATGGCATGACTGACCGGTGGCCCAGGATGCAGTGTACATGTTAAGAACTTTCTGTTGAGACCTTGTATTCGCACAGCATGACTGAACACAAACTTCAGAGTTTTCATTATACTGATTTTTCATCATTCTTGTCACATTATGTAAACAAATCAGCCCATTTTATGCAATATAATGCACTCATCTTTGCAAAACCAGCAAAAGAAAATATGTACTGACCACAGCAGTATCGGTGCTACCATAAAACATGCAGACATCGATCTTAACAACAATTTTTTGCATTATTCGCACACCTGGCTTGAAATGGTCCTATGGGTGATTGTGGACAGTTCAGCCCTTTTTACACAGCATGCACATTTGTGCGCATTGTGCTTTGTGCGCAAGGATTTTATAGTAGAACCCCTCTGTATTAATGTAACTCGCACCGGTAAGAATCTTTACTAAATCAATTGGTTATGGGACCCTCTTTGGTAATTAATTGGCTACTTACTGGACATAATTTGATGGTTTAAAACAACGAAAAAAAAAAAAAACTCAGAAATACCTTCCATCCTGCTGTTATTATCCCTTTATGTGATAGTTTATTTTCAGTTATCACGTTTTTTGTTATTGCGTTTTCAATTTCATTTGTCTTGTGGAAGTACCGCATTGGCACAAATACAATGCAGCCATGAATATAACACTAGTTTGATGCCATGTAAAGAACTAAAGCTTTGCGTGTTGTCTTCCGCAGCCTCGGCATCATTTGAGAGGCAGTAGTTCGGAAACTCGTGCTACACAGTCAAGTGCGGCAAAATTGCCTATGCAGTGCCGCCACTTCCCTGTGTGTCGCACTGCCCTACTGCAAATGTTCGCCCGTTTCTTCCCTTCCCCACCCTTCACTGCACTTTTACTGCTTTTCCATTCTCGGTGATCCACGCTACCTTCTTTCTACGCTCATAGCCAACTTTACTTTTTCTTCTGTGCACTGCGTACTTTGTCCCACGGCCCTCGGGCCTTTAAGAAAATTCAGTTTAGTGGTGAAGCCATCTTGAAGAGCGCCGTTTTATCGTCTTCGGTATTTACTTAGCTTCAAGTGTTGGCCTCGCGATCCTCGACTTCGCACAAACTGCAATGTCATCATTCTGCGGGAAATATGTCGCCACGGCCAGAGGCTCTTTACTATAGCCGTTTCTTTGAAAAAAATGTTTGCTGTAATCATAAAAAAAAATGTACAGTCATCTGAGGTGAAATGGGACCGCAGTTTCACTTTACTATATCAGAGTTCACTATAGCGAGGTTCTGCTGTATTTATGCTGCATGCAAAAATGCAGACGCTGTGCCTGAAGGGGATATGCCTGTTTCCTTCCTTACTGCTTACTTGGTGGAGATTGTAATTGCCATGTACACCTGACTGTGGGAGGGTGTTCGTGTGAAGAGCACTGTTGGAATATGTACCATCGGGGGCGAAAGTAACAGACCCCCCCCCCCTCCAAGTTCTGACCTGTGCCACTGTGCGTAGGGGTGCTACCTGACAGAGCACTTCCGGTGTCGAAACGGGCCCACTGCGCCGGTCTCGCCACCAGAAGTGTTTTGTCATGTGCCCCCCCGCAGAGTGGCACAGACCGGAAATTGGGTGGGGGGGGGGGGGGGGGGGGGCTGTTACTTTTACCCTCAATGGTACTGTATATGCTATCTTAGCTGAAAGGCAACATTTTATTTCTTTCATGGTGTAAGTGCATTTTGTTTTTGTGGGTTTATTCCGAAGCACATGCTGGTTGGCACTGTACTATCTTAAATGAATAGTTTTACGAAGTGATATGTGACTGAACCGTTTGTTAAATGTTTCAGGTGTTTGATGCCTATGCTCAGTTTGAAGAAAGTGTTTTATGTGCTAAAATGGAAGAAAGTAGCAAAACAAAGCCCAGTCAAGAAAGTAAGTGCAAGTTTATTTAGCTAATTCAAAAAAAGCATGACTGAATCATTTTTATTATAGGTGCTGTTGGAAGGGTGTACAGTGTACTCCTCTTGGTTCAAGCATCTGGTTTATTAGAACTGATATTTTACTCATCAGGATCAAGTATTGAAAGTAGATGTGTGCAATATCAAATTTATGGTTGCTAAGTGAATATGAATATTAAAAATTGGTTGCGAATGGGATATTTTCAAAAAATATCAAATTACAGTACAGCTAGTTCCAGCTAAAGACAAATGCTTTTTTACAAAATATAGCTACGAAAAGAAACAGCGGTATTAAATTTTTTTGCTACCATAAGCAGCATAATATACTGCACTTGTAAGATGTAGGGCACTGCTAGGAAAACCAATCAAGACTCCATCGCAAAGCCTGAAGGCAAAGCACAAGTTGGGGAATGCCGCCTCAGGTGCCCTGTTCTCTGTAATACTTAGTCCGTTTAGCCCTCGCGTATCGGTTCCGATGGACCGCAAGCCCCATGATGGGCCCAAGTACTGCCACGAACCGAAGGCGCTAAAAGTAAACCACGCCGTTAGATGTCCAAGTGTGCGGGTTGCATTCTTGGATATCTAATGGCAAGGTTAAAAGTTTTTAAACTTTGAATCCGTATCTCTTAGCAATGAATGCACCTTTCGCTGCTGGACAAGCGACAGCAAAGCAACGAAACACCGAACTATCAGATTTTGTTAAAAAAAGAATTTTGATTGAGTTGTCCTTAGTGTCCCATTAAGTCAAACGTTTTTGAAATATTGAAAGTATGCACAAGCCTTTTTACACTTTCATGCATTTTTTTTTTTTTTTCGCATGAATTTCTTCACGTGAAGCAACAATTGCATCTCTGGTTGATGATCTTAGGGTTTAATGCTTTCCTCAGTTTTGCTGTCAAAGTGCCCGCTTTGCAATTGATGAAACCTCTAAAATATAATGGTCCTAGATGGTTCTCCATTCCCAAGATGATGTTGAAGCTCGACAAGTCACTGGGTGGGACTGAGACTACAGTGAAAATGGAACAGCATTGCTGTTGGTTTTTGCTCGTTCGAGAACTTCACAGTTGTGTGAACACCAGCTCCACTTTTTTTTTTTATATTTGTAGTCCTCATGCATACCTGGAAAAATACTGAAGCAATTATACCTCTAAAACGACATAGAAATATCACTTTCAAGCTTGGCAAAGGCAAGAAACTCGTGTCGCCAAATCTACTGCCAAAGTTCACTAAATTCTGGACTTCCCCTTGTAGTAGCAATGGTCAAGAGTGACAACTTCATTGCACTTAGACTTTTTAGCTAGGTTCTTAACTAGGAGTACTGGTGTTGAGTGGTGATTAGCTACTTCGCCTTAATTGATCTTTAGTAGTTCTTCACTGCAATCCACTGGTCCACGTATCCCACCATAGTGACAGCAGTTCAAAGTGATGGTGGGTGGACATTTATACACAGTTACTAACAATGGATTCTCAAGGGCAGTGTGAATAGAGAGAGCCTTGCATTTTATTTTTCTAGGCATCACATAATATCAGTGTTATGGTGCTCAGCTGCTAACCTAAAAGACTCGGGTTCGATCCCGGCCGCGACGGTCGAATTCCATTGGAGGCGAAATTCTAGAGGCCCATGTACTGTGCGGTGTCAGTGCACATTAAAAAACCCCAGGTGGTCGAAATTTCTAGAGCCCTTCACTACGGCGTCCCTCATAGCCTGAGTCGCTTTGGGACATTAAACCCCCATAAACAATAAAACATATCACATTGCCCCTGAGGAAGCTTTCTCTTAGTGTTTCTTTTTTTATGTCCCACATTCAAAATGGTCTGAATGGAAAAGTAGGTACTCTCGCCTCAAGCATATATCACTTAGTAGCATTACCTTTGTCTTCGGTTGTGTTATCCATTTCATCAGTAATGCCACTTCTGTCTTTTTTTTTTACCAGATGATATGTATTGTATTGTGGCAGAATTGTCATCGTAGTGCTAGGTGAAGCCGAAGTCACCTAGCAATTATACAAAAGTCACATAAATTCAGTGAAATGTAGTGTTCTCTTCAGTTTGAAATTTTATTTGCCTAGAAAGTAAACCTTTTTCATTTTTGTTGGAAGGCTTTTCTGCATAAGTTCCATGGCGTTGTAAATTTGTGCTGCATGAGCTTTTCTCTCTTGCGTCATACTCTCAGGTGAGCTTGAGCTTGAGCTGCGGTTGGCACGCTTCGAGGATCTTATGGATCGACGGCCACTCCTGCTAAACAGGTTTGTTGTGTCCGACCATCTGAAGTGCCTTCCAGTGCACCTTTCTTCCCCAGCTGATCTGTAGCTGTGCTCGCTTTGCAGTGTCTTGCTGCGGCAGAACCCCCACAATGTTCATGAGTGGCTGAAAAGAGTGAAGCTCTTTGAAGGAAAACCTAGAGAGGTGAAAAGAAATTTTTCATTTTGGCATGTCCTGAAGTCGCAACTATCATATTAATCTCATACAAAATTAAATCTCATTTTGTATTGTTTCGTGGTGTCTTTCTGAAAATTTTTTTACTGTTCTGTGCCCCAGATAATCAACACTTTCACAGAAGCTGTTCAAACCATTGACCCCAAGCTGGCCACTGGGAAGCTACATGTCTTGTGGGTGTCTTTTGCCAAGTTTTATGAAGAAAATGACCAGATCGAAGATGTAAGTCTTTCAAATATATTCGTTTTTTTTTTTTTCTTTTCAAACCTGAAGCTTTTTCATAAGCATCTGAGTATCAGTGCTGAAAGAATGAAGTGGCTAGAAATTATTATTAGTAGGTTATAGAAGGCATTACATTTTTAAGTAGTTTAAATATATTTCTCAGGAAATATCTTACCAGTGTCATGATTGAAATCAAATAACAAATTACAGTACTTATGGTATAAAAATTATGGTGAGTTGAATTACAAAAATAATAAGTGTTATTGGTTCTAAAATTATGATGCAATTTGAATTAAACCAAATGTTAATAACACTCGAATTGGACGAAAATCAACTTGAAATATATACGTCAAACAATGTAGGAGTAAAGTGTGGCAGAGTGTATACAAGCAAGTGCTTGAACCTGTCCTTTTGTCGATGCTTTGAAAAACTGTTTTTGTGAACTTTAGTGCTGATACAAGTGTTCTTGCTATGGCTTATCATTTAGTATAAAGCACCATATGCATTGCGGCTCACACATTCATGATACCATGCGATAGTATTATTTTTCTGGAAGTTTATTCCACCTTTTCAGTACTTAAGCAGTACTCATGCACTCATAATGGTTGGACAATAAAAAACAAGTAAAAATTGACTAAATAAAAAGAATTCTTGTGGGTGTTGAAATAAACTCTTGTTCAATTTTCTATAAAGTAATAGAGAATACTTACATCAATCTTGATTTATGCTATTCATTAGTTTTTAATGTACTAAATGCCTATTAAAACAGCAAGTGACAATAGATTGTCATGTGATGGTTTTTTTTTTTGTTTCATGATACTGTGGAACTTTTCATGCCTGCATTTATACCTTTAGGCACAACGAATAAGTGAACAGAAAGGCAGGAGAACAGTGTAGTTAGGTCAGTTATCAAAAAACAAGGAAAAAACTGTCGCACACTGTAAAGTCAAACCTGTGATTCAAGGTTAAAACAAGACATTCTGTTGAGATGTCATGATGGTGTGCCTTGTTCTTACCATCAGAATTTTTTTTAAGCATAACAGTTGCAAAAGAACTGTTTGGCACATATATCTGTGCACACCACATGCTTGCACCTTAGAGTTTATGGCGACTTCAAATTCTAAGTGTGAGCAGGTAGTCTTAACAATGTGTGACAAAGCTCTATACTATTCCCACAAGGCTGCAAGCCTTGTGGGAATGCATGCATAGCTTCAGCATGCTTCTCCTTAAGGTGATCGCTGGTCACTCTAAGTAACATTGGTGTCCTGACAGACTTGAAGTCATGTAGTCACATAAGTGACTGAATTTGCATGTGTAGATTATGTGACTAGGTGACATTTGCAGCCTAATTAAAAGCAACCATCAATAGCTTGACTGTGAATGGCTCGGCAGCAAATCATTTTTTATTGAAAGCCTCAGGAGGCACACCTGCCTCAGGATGCCTATCAGCATATTAATCTCTGTGTGCAAGCTGCTTGTGTGGCTTTCTAGCCAGGGCTGAAACATACAGCAACACATAAACCTGTCAGCCAGTGCAAAAGTTTGCCAGGCCAGTGGTGATTTGAGCATATCACGTAGAAAGCACACCATGGGAGTCCACCTTATATAAGACCTATAAGCATGCTTTGTCTACTTTTCTGCAGACTGCAGAGTGTACTGAACAAATGCCCCGGGACCTTCATGATGAGTATGCCTGACTGTTATGTGATTAGGAGCTGCAGTAATTTATTTCTGCAGTGGTTCGAGTTTTCATTTATGGCTTATGAAGGAAATTTCTCTATGTAAATCATTTTCGTTGAATGGTAGTTTGTATCCAAGTCAGCTCTTTCTTTCTCATTGAAGGCCCGAATCATCTTTGAAAAAGCAACACAAGTGCCTTTCACAAAAGTGGAAGACCTTGCTCATGTTTGGTGTGAGTGGGCAGAGATGGAACTACGGCATGAGTAAGTGATTTTTACCTAAGTAGTATTTCCTGCGAATGTGACTTCCTTCCTTTGTTTCTCATAAAACGCATTGGCTGGTGTGGGGCTGGGGTAGTCATCCTTTCATTGTACAGTCATAAACAGAATAATGCAGACCGCAGTTTGGCATTCCAACTGTTCCCTCGCGTTGTGCACCAGAAATAGAGAGGTTTGCTGCCCTTATGCGCAAGTGCACTAGTGGCATGTAATTGCATAAGTATCAAACTCTTTAATTTTTGCTAGGTAATGTGTCAGATGAGTTTGACTGTCAAAGCATGGTCCATATAGTATTCTTTCCACGGCTAGACATTTATGCTGTTCGTGCTTGATGTTTATTTGTTATATAACCTCGATAATTCGATATCTGTTAGTTTGAAATTCCGTATAGTTTGTAGACTTTTTGCATACCCGTATTTTGTAATTGAAATGTTACTTGATAATTTCAACTGCGAGCTGGCACTGGCCCGGTCAGTTCGAAGACTTGGGGTGCTGTGCAGGAATGGCTAAGTTCACCGCAAAATCAGAACACACCTGAGTTCGACTGGACGCCTAGTGTCACGCCAGTTGTGGTAGGCACGCGAGCAGCATTAAACGGTGCGACGTTTAATCAAACTCCTCATTGTTTGGCCCACCATTGCACAGACAGCGGCAGCACTCCGACTTAGCGCATGGCACGTTGACATGATGCCTGACAAAGCAACCCTCTGCAGTTCACCGGCGCCTGACCGCCATTAGATGGTGTTAGATGTGCTCGAACCGTGCTGGCACTGCCAGAATGTGGTTTATAATTTGTGCACACCCCGCACTGTGCTGAACTTGATGGTACAAATATACCATGCCACGCCTGGATTTGCTGGATGGACCACGCATGGGAACTTTTCTCGTCGCTCCTTTTCAACTGACAGCTGCTCTTCTGTGCATGCATCTTAAAGCTGCGCCGCCTCGCTAACCCGGTGAATCTGACCTTGGCCGCTGCCCCCAGACACGCTGAGAACGTCTGATTAGAAAAGCGCTTCGGTACGGCAAGACACTTTGCCGGTAATTGAGTTACATTGAAACAGATGTGCGACCGTGTTCTGTGGACATGGAAACTATCGTAACCGAATTTCGAGCTACCAGCAGTGATGTGGCGACCACGACGAGTACAAACGAGCTCTTGCTGCAGGAGGAATTGATTGTTTAACATCAACTGCAGCTTTGTTGAGCGCAGTATTAATGACTGTTGAGCGCTGCAAATATTTTAACTACATTTCATGCTTGCATTTTTTGCTTTGATTTCAGATAATTCAAAAACCCCAGCTAATTTGAATATTTTTCACTGTCCAATGGGCTTCGAATTAACGCGATTCTTTTGTTTGTGTCTATGGTCAGAGGACATGTCCTGTTTTTATGGCCTGCTGTTAAAGTGAGCAGAATTGCTGAGCTTGCGTGGTAAAAATGGGGGAAGAAGGAGAGATAAAGAGAGAGCCATATGCAGGATTTTTCGAAGGTTTCCAGACCACTTGGGCTGCATCTGGAACATGTGCTGAACTATACTGTGGGGCTCCTGCAGTGTTCCTTGTGTTTGTAGAACTTGGACTGTGACCAAGACCTAAAGCGTGAGGGGTGCGGTAGGTGCTCCACTGCATGTGGCTGGTCCAATATCCACTGGTCCAGGAGCTTTTGGGAAGCATTGTACTGTATGCGACATTATGTTTAGAGCACTTGTATTATTCTCAATTTTTGAAAAGAGGAATGGGTTTTAATGACATTTCTATGTTTGTCTCAAACTTTTCTCTTCCTGCCTTGTGTGTTTTAAGAACTGTAGCTTTCTTTTAGCATCCTGCCCATCATTGGCTTGCAAATCTTTAAGAAGCTCCACATGTCTTTTACATTGTAGTTTTAATTATTCTTTTTTCGCATTCTAAGACTTCTTACTTTAACATGTTCAAAATTTTCCAAGATGGAACTGGAGTAGTTACTATCAGCAGAGTTTTAAAAATGCTACTAAAGCAACCTTAATAGTTTGTTTGTTATAGTTGATGTTACATTCAAGCTGTATCCTTTCAATTTTATCGTATTAAAAGATAAAAACTGTGTTGTCACTTGGTTTGCTTCAAATTGAAGGGAAGGTTAAAACAGGCATTGATGAAAAATGGTGCAGATTGTCCATTTACGAAGTTTTTTTGTGGATGCATTTGTGGTCTTAACTGTTTGGCTCGCAGAAACCACGAAGGGGCCCTAAAACTGATGCAGAAGGCCACTGCTATGCCTTCCAGGAAAGTCGCCTACCATGATCAGGTTTGTTGTATTCTCCTGTGCTTTGACTTCACAAATGTTATTAGTAAGCTCATGCAGGTTAAAACCTGCATAAATGTACAACATTCGGAGTATGAGAGATTCAAAGATGCATGCAGGCCATTTACACTGAAAGATGTACTTATTTTCACTTGCACATTATAGGTTGCATGACCTGTGTTGCATGACTGTTTAGCTGAGTTCTCAGATATGCTACTGAAGAGTTTGGGCCTTTGTTTAGTTTACCTTTAGCAAGCATTGAGCAAATTTTCACTTGCATGACAGAAGCTGTTCTGCTGAAATGGCTTAAACCCACAACTGAATAGTTGCTTGAAGGTGCTCTGAAGGATTTCTTAGAAGGTTATTTTTTTTTTTTGCTAGGGCATAATAAATGTTTTCATATGAACTTGTTGATTTCTTCTTGTCTTATAAGTAGTTTCCTGCGTGCTTTTACACAACCTGGTATCTTGTGCATTCCTTTAGGCAGAACAGATTTTCAAGGCTAAAGACAGTCTCCCGTGTTTAGATTGCCTGAAGCTTTGACATTTTTTAACAATGATATGTGTTGTGATCTCCTCCTTGCTCTCTGTTATTCAATTGTTAAATGTGATCTTGGTGCTCCTTGTTTGTGCAGAGTGAACCAGTTCAGTTTCGTGTGTACAAATCACTGAAGGTTTGGTCTCTCTATGCAGACCTGGAGGAAAGTTTTGGGACATTCAAGGTAGGGTTGTTTTCTTTTATTTTTCAAGCTTATCTATAAATAGTTGCTGTGTGTGTGTACTGCAATAAGATTATCTCACGAGGTCGCCAAAAATATTTGTATCACCTGAAACTAATATCACTAAAAAACAAATGAAATCCATATGTTAAAGCACAAGAAATGCATTTACTCAAATTTGTTTATGGTTGGAGCAAATTCTGGATATTGTAATACTCGGCTGAACCTTTTTCTTGAGCAGTCTCAATGCTTATGAAGCTAAACCGACAAGCACGTACGCATCTATTCAGGCTGGTGTGACAGCAAGAATGCCTTCTCTGTTTGTTGCTCATGCTGTGTATGAATGACTAGCGATTTCAGTGTTAGTGCGATCGTAGGAGTGTGCCACCCAAGGGCGTCCGCAGAATTTTTTGCAGGGGGGTGCCCCATTGGTTGTTGGCGCCGGAGGGGGGGGGGGGGGGGGGGGGGGGGGGCATGTTCGTAGCAAAAAGGCACTATTTGCGGTATGAATTTATTTATTTATATATAAATAAAAAATAAGTGAAATACACACATGAAATAAAAATTACAAACAGCAAATTAAAGTGTGGCTAGGAGAGATACATTGCAGTTTATCAACGAAGAAACAATTAAAATTAATAAAAAATCCAAAAATATACTGTCACTTCGTGGAGAAGAGTGCTCAGTATTGCTGCATACGGGTTCTCGACTCACCCGGATTGATGACCAGCACACAGCACAATATGGTCACAAACACGCAACTACAGTCACTCAGTCAGTCTTCCTTGAACAGCAACTGTAGACTCCACGGATTTTTCTGGGCGAATTGCGTGATTACACGGGTGATAAATTCATTTCTGTGCTTCATTACACGCTCTCGGTGCACACTCGTCACACACATTGATTGGAAAAACGGTTGAATGCGCACGTTGAAAACAAAAGATGTCTATACATACAACGAAAACTTATTTACAAGATAAATGCACGCTCGCAGCTTCATACACCTCGCTCCATCTTCCTCGCGCATCCGCACAGTCGAGCAACCGCACGCACACTGCTCGCCGCTCGTAGTTTTCTCGTCCACTGTCTTGGTTGTTCTCAGCTTCGTTGACAAACGGCCACTAAAAACACCGAAGCACAAATACAGAGGCGCGCACACGTGCAAGGGCTTACTTCCGTGCGACTTCCAAGGGGAAGGGACACTCGCCACTCCGGTAGGAAAATTTGTTTTGTGTGTTTTTATGGGGTTCAGAGCCCCAAAACGACTCAGGTTATGAGGAACGGAGTAGTACAGAGCTCCGGATAATGTCGACCACCTGGGTCTCTTTACCGGGCACTGACCTCGCACAGTACACGGGCGCTGTTGTCATTTGAGGCCCAGCCAGAGGTGACAGGCGAGCCAGGCAGGCGCCATCGGGCTGCGTTGACCAAAGGCGCTGGTTTTCGGAGAAGACGCAAGGGACGCTGGTGTGGGGGCGCCTCTGGAGACTGCGTCGCCGTGAACAAAAGATGCTAATCTCCTTTGCCGAAGATTCTGATAGCGGCGCTTCTACCGCACTGCGCTCTCCCGTGGATCGGAGGCACAGCAAGCGGCGGCGGCGCCAACTGATCGCCCGCTTGCCCATGAGCAGCCCGACAAAGCGGGGGTGGACACGGCTGATTTGTCTTTCCCTCCTGAAGAATTCATCGGTGGCCGGCATAACGAAGGCGAAAACAAGATGCACTGTGCACTGTCTGCCTCCGTGTCGCTATCTGTCTAGAGATCAAAGAAACAGGCACCCATTTCAAGACGGCTTGAAACACATGCTCGCCGGTGCCGCTGTATGTCTGCAACAGGTCGGCCTTCAACAGAGCTAACGATGGCGTGGTTTGAAAACGGCATAAAGACGCGTGCCCGGACGCGGCATTTCGCAGATGTGACCCAAAGCGTGGAAGCGGAGCTGCTTTTACCCTTTTGGCTGAGCCCACCACGGCCCCTGGCGTGCGGCCATCACTCACGGTTCGAGGGAGTGATTTTCCAGGGGGGTGCAGCCGCCCCCCCTTGCCCCCCCCTCCGGACGCCCATGGTGCCACCACTCAGTGTTCGTAGGTGCGTGCTGCATGACTAGCAGTGGTGGCATTGGTAAGGTGCAGGCAGCATGATTGCAGTCGTTCGTAAAGTATGTAGCATCCTAAGCCACCTCAACCCTTCTACTGCCCCTGTTTTTTGGCCGTGCCATTCCTGTGCCAAAACTTGCCACTTTGCTGCTGCCAGAATCCTTTGTCAAGCCTGTTGTGGCCTTACCATGTTACTACGAGCAGCTTCGGCAGAGGAGAATGTTCAGCACACCCAAACCTGCACTTGTACTCTGTGGACTTCGGCCAAGGAGCGTTACAAATTTACATCATGCTGAAATTCGTATCGACCATGATTGTATTGCCGGTACTCTACCGTAAATGAAACCAAACATAAAATGAAACATTGCACTGGCATGTGACCGAGAAGCCATGAAGAGTTGCAATATGCAACTCTAGCAGTAACAAGGACATTTGTGAGGACAACAAGCCCTCTCAATTCAGGATAATCAGCCATAAATGAATTTAGCTTTTTGGAACAACCCTTATTTCAGTGCACAAGCACTAAAACACCCCGATCTCAGTTTTCGCCTGTCGCCTGTTTGTCTGTCCAAAGCCTGTCTGTGATCTTGAAGCTGATTGGGAAGAGCAATCTGGGTCTCTCAAGCCCCACCGGTGGCCGCACCTGCCATCACAGGGCAGTGGCGCATCGCTCTGCCACTGCACCAGGAGCGGTATCAGGACTCCCAGCTATCTGTGAATGTAAAGTTGAGAATGACCAGTGACGTATATATGGGCATTAACCTTTTAACGCAATCGCATCATATCCTTAACTCTTTCCTTACCTCAAGAATTGACCGATTTTGAGTGTTCTAAAATAAAATTATTTCTTCAAGAAGTGCTAGCGCACTGCGCACTGCACACTGTAATACATCAAACTGTAGCTTATTGGTTATACTTTCGAACAAGAAAAAATGGCAGAGTTGTGTGTGCAAAACTTTTCGAAAATTTATTGGTTAAATATATGCTGGTAACACAAAAAAAGAGTACAAGCAAAACAAAAATATACTAAACGTTGCACGTGTTCTCAACTATCATTTGTGTGATTTGCAGCTGTGTATACATAATATACATTGCATTTTCGGTGACCTTTTGAGTTGGGGAACATGTCTGCTGTGCCACTAGAGAATGCAGTCGTGTTGAGGTCATGAAGTGTAGGTAGATATGGGATCTGCTGCACATTACACTTGTTGTGAGTTCTGTTCTTTTTTTTTTTTAGCAGAGCTTGCAGATCCCCCTTTTTTTTTGGTGGTGGTCAACGAATGCGTTCTATGAATGAAAAGGGGGTTTGGCCTTCCTTGACATCATCGTACTCAAAAATCTGCTGGCACATTTGGTAAAATATCTTGGCACTATGTTGCGAAGACCCTAAAGCACCAAATGCAACCGCTCTCATCATTTACAAATCAAGCGCGCTACATGAAATACAATGTGAATGGTAAAACGAAACACATGCGAGCATGCGCTGATGTCCCGGGCCTCCGAGACGAAGTCTTGCAATCGAAACTGAAATATGGCCATTCCAATTGGTTCTCTGACTCACCATTGCTGCTCTGGAGAAAAAAAAGAAGAAGAAGCTAGCATAAGAACCAATGAAAGTGCTCAGTGTAGCCTTTCGCCTTTGAGGACTGCGTGGCGAAACGGACACCATAATCAGTGACCGGCGGACTATGTCTGGTCAAAGTTTCGTTTTTCATGTCACCTCCTCTCGTTAGAAAAAGGAAAAAACAAACTGAAACCAAAGAGATGGTGTTATAGAAGCAACCTAGATGGCATAGCTTGTACAGGAACGCTGTATTGAATTTTTGGCGGCAGGTTCAAAACATCGGCCATATATGACCGATAGCCTTTGGCGCTTAAGTCCGATTTTACCTATCTTTGTCTGAAGCATACTTGATCTTGAAAACTGCGCCTCAAACTGAAACTGAAGTGAAAACTGAAGTGCCAACACACCTAATTTGCATTTGACCTAACCACACTAAATCGTCCTCCATTTTTTTTTGCTTTTTTTTTTCAAAAGTCTATTTCCATTATGCTTCCATTACACCATATGGCCTATAATGACTGATAATTGTGATTTTTTTTGTTTTGGCATTATGAACAAATCGATCATTCATAGTTTATTGTGAACTTTTTATATCACAGCTGTCGAAAT
The DNA here is from genome assembly GCF_055824585.1 of Amblyomma mixtum. NCBI lineage: Eukaryota > Metazoa > Arthropoda > Arachnida > Ixodida > Ixodidae > Amblyomma > Amblyomma mixtum. The sequence continues at coordinate 147,063,375 of NC_143014.1, read as the reverse complement.
AAAGTGTCTAAAAGGTGCCTATACAAGTATTTTGCTGAAGTAATAATACATTCTTGTGTGAATAATGTTAAGGCCCCTCTTTGTTTCATCATCTTTGTCTGATGTGTATGACTGCTACTGGGGCTTCAGTACACTTTTAAATACGATAAACATTGCCTGTGCAGTATAACTAATCATAGCATTTTTTTTCTCTACCAAGTCTACCAAGGCAGTGTACGATCGCATCATAGACTTGAAGATTGCCACACCTCAAATCATCATCAATTATGGCCTCTTCCTTGAAGAAAACAACTATTTTGAGGAAGCATTCAAGGTAGGAATGAGTACTTGCTCTGAAAAGTTGCAGTATTTTGTCGCAGTTTCATTTGGTAGTGCCTGCTTCATGTGTGTTGCATGTTTTGCAGGCATATGAGAAAGGTATTGCACTGTTCAAGTGGCCAAATGTCTTTGACATCTGGAACACCTATCTGACAAAGTTCCTGAAACGTTATGTGAGTATGAAAGAACCAAACGTCTTCATGATTCTGGTTTGTTATATGTAGTCTTAGTCACTTGATCCTTTCTAGAGTCAGCATAGTTTAAACGTAAAGTAATGCAGAGAATTTAGAAAGCCTGCCATCCTAGAAACATGGTGTGAAATCTGTTAAATATGGTGTGATTACATAACAAATATCTAAAATTAAAAGTGCATCCTGTGACAGTTTTGATCTCTTTTATGTTTTCTTGCATAGCTTTAGTACTTAGTGTAGTCTTGTTGTCACTAAGTTGTTCATTGCATTGCATCAAAAGTTATGAAGGCATTGCTTTCCTGAACTTATAGTCTGTGAATCACAAGTAAAGCAAACTTTGTGCAGTCCAGTCTCATTTTCATTTTTGACATCTGCGGCGTTATTAAAGCCAATGACGTTCTTGCATGTCAAACTTTGAAATAAGTACAACTGTAGGTTGTGAATTGTTGGCAAGGTTCCCAAAACCAGCCAGTTTTTTTATGGGCATTGTGATGCAGGTGATGGCATGCTTCTTCCTTCATCTGTTCTCCTAAATAGGTTACCTTAGCATAGCATGTTTCATGATCTTCATATGTGGGGTTGCAACTGTGCTAGGGCAGTGGCAAGTGCATGTGTGCACCTGTCACCTCAAGGCAGTGCACTACAGTAGTAATTGAAGATTGCACTGTGCTAGAACACTCCAGCGAAAATGGGATGAGTGCACACAAGTTATCACTAGAATTGTTTCAAAAGTACTAATGCATTCAGCTTCCATCCAGTCACTATTCAGCAGATTTCTGTCATGTATTAACGGATGCCAGTGAAGGAATCTAACCATATGGCACCAGCAATAGATGTGCGTCTGAACCATAGATGTATAAATAAATTATTGCAGCTAGGAAATGTAATGCATCCTTTAATATTCACTAAAACTTGCAAAATGTTTGCGGAGGTCGAGCAGTGGATATAAGCACAGTGAGGCAATGTGTTATTCATAGTACTGGCTAGAGCAGTGTGGTAGACTAGGAGCATTCGGAGCAGCCATATACAGTAATTACAAAATGATTAGTATCTCAACGAGTTGTTGGCACCGATTGGCAGATTACAACCACGAAGTCTTTATGGACCTTTCAGTGCACTTTGAAAGGTTTTAGTTTTAGTGTGTTGGAAACAGTATTGGCAGCATTGCGATATTGCAAAGTTTGTACTATACGAGTCCCCAAAATGCTCATATAGGAGTAGCAAAAGCACTATGTGATAGTTTGCTAGGGTCCACGAAATTGATGTGAGGCTTGATGTGTGCCACCACCATGACCTGAAGTCAAAACGCAGGCCTTGCTTTTTTGACGTGAATTCATCATGACAGAAAAAGTTCCAGACAGCGTCCTTAGTGGATAAAGTGATGTGCACCATCTTCTGGAACGTGGAAAGTGTGATGATACTAATGAATTCTTTCTTCTTGCACTTTTAGAATTTTTTGGAACCTGCATAGACTGTTAGCTTGGGATGCTAAACTGCAACCTTAACGAAGCTAAAAGCCAAATTTTGGCTTCAAAAGAAACCTTTTTCTTGCACCACAATAACAGCAGGCCTCACGCCTGTTTAAAACCCATGCCTCACGGTGGTTATGCTGCGACAAGTGTTTATTGGTCTGACTGTGGTCAACAGCAGAATATGCGAATGGCAGACTAGGGAGTTTTCTTATTTTTGAATATTGATCACATGGCTTCAAGCTTAGCAGTCTGAGATGTGATATTGTGGTTCTTATCCTTCTTTGTACAGGGTGGCACCAAATTAGAGCGAGCACGTGATCTCTTTGAGCAGTGCCTTGAAGGTTGCCCAGCAAAGTTTGCAAAGTGTATGTATATATTGCTGTTGACATACGTCTTCATATTCTGCATGGTCTTGTTGTTTAGTACAAGTTGTTACAGGCATTTCACACTGCTGTTCTGCTAAAAAAATTTTTATACCAATTTCTTTCTTTCAACACTGCTTGTCCTTAAAATCCTTAAGAGTTAAAACAGGTTCTGTCAGTTGTTCGAAGAGGCCCACAAACACATGGTAGTTCAGGTAACAGCAGATATATTGAAGGGGGGGGGGGTATTCTTCTGCTTGAAAACTAGCCACCCTGTATACGGAACGCCTTAAGACCTCGAGCGTACTGGAAGCTTGGAAGAACACTAACATCATCATTAATCTATAAGATAGGGGACGTCAAAGACTTGAAAAATCACAGACTAATCTGCTTACTGTCTGTTGCCTGCTATATATTTGCTAATAGAATCGAGATAACCTTAGACCAGTCAACCAAATATTTAGGCAGACTTTCATAAGGCTACTTGACAATAAACCATATTCACGCTATCAGTCAGGTGATAGAGAAGCGTGCAGAATATAACCAATCCCTATATATAGCTTTTATAAATTACAAGAAAGTATTTGACTCTGTCGAAACCTCAGCAGTCATGCAGGCATTACAGAATCAGGGAGTAGATGAGCCATATATAAAAATACTGGAAGATATCTGTAATGGCTGCACTGCCACCATAGAGCTCTATAAAGTCAGTAATAAAATTCCTGTAAAGAAGGATATTGGGCAGGGAGACATGATCTCTCCAGTGCTTTTCATCTTCTGTTTACAGGAGACACTCAAAGACTTGGATTGGGAACAGTTGGGGATAAGAGTTAATGGAGAATACTTCAGTAATCTGCAATTCGCTGATGACAGTGCCTTGCTATGTCACTCAGGGGATGAATTGCAAGGCATGATCAATGACTTACTCAGGAAAAACAGAACAATGGATCTAAAAATTAATATGCAGGAAACTGAAGTAATGTTCAACAGTCTCGGAAGGGAACAGCAGTTCGCAATTGATAGCGAGGCACTGAAAGTGGTAAGGGGATACGTGTACTTAGGGCAGGTAGTGACCGCAGATCCGGATCATGAGAGTGAAGTGAACTAGAAGAATAAGAATGAGGTGGGGCGCATTTGGCAGGTACTCTCGGATTATGAATGGCAGTTTACCGATATCCCTCGAGATAAGTCTATTGGACAAGAGACTCTATTCACACTGTCAATCAGGTTCAGGCGTAACACTAATAGATAGGCACAGAGCAGAGTGGACCAGGCAACAAACTCGGATTAATGAAATTAATCAAAATCAAGAAGAAGAAATGGGCTTGGGCAAGGCATGGGCTTGGGCAGGGCAAGATGCAGACGCAAGATAACCAATGGTAGTTGAGGATTACGGGCTGGCTTCCAAGAGAAGGCAAGCATAGCAGGCGGTGGAAGAAAGTTAGTTGGGCGGACGAGATTGGTATAAGGTTGCTGCGGCTGGTACGGGGCAGTGTTAATTGGAGAAATGTGGAGAGGTGTTTGTCTGGCAGTGGGCGTAGCCAGGCTGATGAGTCAGATACAACACAAGTTTGCAGTGAAGTTCCACCCCCATTCGCGGCTTCCACACAGAATTCCTTCAGGGCAGAACAGTAATTAGTTGTTAAAGCTTTTCTTGTTCCCTTTAGCAAGATGAAATTATAAGCTCAAGAGTTTTGATGACTCTTCCTTGTTTGATATAGTCAAACATTGAAGAGGTGATTTTGTTGGCTCATTGTTACCAACTGCTGTTTTTTTTTTAAGTTGTATCATGGTATCAGTGCAGCTGTTCTATTTACTACTTTATTAACATTCATGAGTTTGGACGCATTCCTGAAGTGCCTTTAAGCTATATCTTAATACGCCTGGAACAATCTTGCTTTGGCCGAGGTAAATGTAACCTTTACTTTTCCTGTGGCAGAAAGCACATATGCTGTCAATGTGTTTTTTTTGTTAACGCAATGGGTACAAAAAAAATTTTATTTGATACAAATTGCATGTTGTTCTCAGGATACAGTATTGTGTTTTAGTTTATGTTTCAGTTTTTACTGAAAGAGATTCCTTATGACTCTAACATGTGAATTACAGCCCTGTATCTCTTGTATGCCAAGCTGGAGGAGGAACATGGTCTTGCTCGGCATGCTATGGGGATCTATGATCGTGGCTGCAAAGCTGTGCTCCCTGAAGAACAGTTTGAGGTAAGTCTTGCAGTGAATATGCTGTGGGAACCATATTAGTTGATGTTAAAATTGTGTTTTCAGTAGGGGTGTGCTAATAATATTCAAAACATCAAAAAGTGAAAGGGCGATACAAATCGAATCGAATTGCAAATACTATTCAAACCTCCTAAGCATTCAGAAATTATAAATTTTCTGTATAGCATGTGCCTAATTTATCAGTTCGGGTTGTAAAAAATTCTCCTTTTCAAACTACTGGCCTATTTGGGCTCTGACACCGACCACAAGGTAGCTTATGATAGTCTGTTTTTTACAAGTAATTTAAATGCAGAACTTGCCTGGATTGTCCGGAATCTATGAAAAACAGAAGTTGGCTGCAGCAGAATTTTCGTCGAGCCGAGCGGAGCAGTTGATTTGAGAGGCTGTGCCATCTGGGGAACTGTGATATCAGCCCCCCTCTCAGCAGAGAAACTTACAATATCTCTGTTGCTTTTCTTGCTATGTTTTGTAGAAGAGCATTTGTCTTTAGCTTGAACTGCATGTACTGATATTCAAAGATATTCGATTCGATTTGCAGCCAATTTTTGTTATTCATATTCACTTCGCAGTCGAAAATTCGGCGTTTGCACACTTCTAGTTTTAAGTTTTTTCCATGCATCACTTGATATGCTGCGTTTGCTTGGTCTGTAAAGGTGTCTTCTTCTGTAGTATCCATAATGTCATTATCTTGTTGCTTAGCACCTCTTACAGCCCAATATATTGATGGCAACAAGTGATCTCATTACAAAGAGTGCATCTGCAGTTTAAGCTAGTTTTGAGCATGTACACCCTCTTTTTTTTTTACAGATGTTCAATATATACATTTTGAAAGCAGCTGAGATATATGGACTGACCCATACCCGCGAGATATATGAACGAGCCATTGAGGTTCTTTCCGACAGCCAGGCCCGACTGATGTGCATACGCTTTGCTGACCTTGAGCGGAAGTTGGGTGAAATAGACCGTGCCCGAGCCATATATGCACACTGCAGCCAGATGTGTGATCCTCGGGTAAGTGTCATTTCAGACAAGCTTGGTCGCTTGTTAGTAAACACCAGCCTGTTCACAGCTAAGGATTCGAAGATTTCTATCATGTACAGAACTTTTGGAGTGGACAGATGCAGCTGATGTGAAAGTAGACAAGAACTAGTGTGACAAAGCCTGCACATGCAGTGTGGCTTATAATAATACAGGGATCGCCAAGACTGTTGAGAAGCTGTGTAAGTTGAATCCACATAGTTGAATCCGCATATATTGAACTCACAAAAAAACACCTAAGATTTAGATATAACTTGTCATTCGATATAAAAGTAGCACTAAATTTAACAACATTCAAACACACTGAGATGGAAAAAAGTGTAATTCTGTGATAGCCACTAACTGTGTCCAGATTACAGAGCAGAATAGTGAATTTATTATGTCCCTTCATCCTCATTGCCTCGTATAAAAAAAAAAAAAAATCAATGCTATTGATGAACTTCAAACAGCTGAGACCACAGCTTCCTATCAACATGCAATATCGATGAACCTGGCTGAGCGCATGGAGCATGTGAACACACGTTCTGTCAAATGCTTGTCACAATTCACATCAGTAGTGTCCTGGCTATTCACGACGTCGGCAACAATGTCTTTTTCCGCAAGCTCTCCCGCAGTCACAACATTGTCGTCCGTGGAGACAAAGTCATTAACAGCTTCCCTATCACAAATAGCACTAGGAAATCGGACAACTGGTTCCACAAATCATAAAGATCCATGACAGCTTCATCAAGCTCACCTGACAAAGAATTTGCTCAGTCTTCTCTGACAAAGCAGAGAGACCAGAATGTTGGAAGCAGTTGTGTATAGTTTCGTTTCTGACATTATTGCACGGCCCACTCAGCATAGACAGGGCACTTAAGAGGTCAATTTTTAGTCTCTTCCAGTCCTCAAGTTCTGTAGGAGCCATTCAGTCAGGTTTTACCTACTACTAACCTTCACCTTGCGGATTATTCCCTGGTCCAAGGGCTAAAGCACCGACACAGGCAGGAAGCGAAGTACAATGTTGCTGAAACTAGCACTGCAGTGATGGTTACAGCCTTTGCCTACGGTGAGGCAGACGTTGAGGAACCATTTTTACGCTGCTGCCTCAACATCTTCATACGCGGCTGTACGTACTCGCTTGGCGTCGCGAGTGCCGGTCCTCTTCTCCCCTTTAGCGCGAACGTCAGCCTTGTTCTTCAAAATGGTCCTCAGCATGCGTCTCGGAATCTTGTACGCTGCATCGACTTTTTATTTCTTCTCACCCCGTTCATCTGGCTTGATAATTCCTAGTTTCATGGAAAAGGGGAGGCACACAGAGACAACAAAAACTATGCGAAAATGCCAATAGCAGCGCGACGCACTGTATGTTTGAACCGCGGGCACAACTGGCGCAGCGCGCTAAAAACTGATGTTCTGGTGTTCTGGGTACGTGCCCACTGTCTATGTCATGGAAAATCCGCGTCATCATTGGTCTGTGCACGCTACGCTGCATTATAGCATCCACAGGTCTATGCGGGAAAGCTAACCTCCGGAGATGTGCTGAGGGAAAGCCAGCTTCTTGAGTCACCCAGTGTTACCCGAAGTTCAGTCTATCTGATGTGACGGTTAATTTTTGTACGATGTAGCCGTACAGTTTCCTATACATTTATGGTGCTCAGAAATTATTCTAAATGTTGAAAATAATTCAGTCTAACAGAGTTTGGTATAATCGGGTTCGGCTGTACTGACATGCATCATCTGGAAGTGTAAAAAGAGGTTTTTAAGGTAAATCCAAATGCTGACTACTGGCATTATTGTATTCAAATAGTATGCTGTGGATAGGAACTATTTAATGATATTTTATTAATATTGACATGCACATTTTCGTGAATTTATACCGACAGTCTTGAAACCTGTTGGGTTGAGGACTAAATATGCATATTTCTTCTTGCGATTAAAGGGCAACTGAAGATGTTTCAGAATTCGACAAGCTTGAAGGGGTCAAAGATGTAAAACTTGCAGGTAGAAAAACCTGCAGTCTTATTGTGCAAGCATTTGAAATGGTGATGTGCCGAATAAATCCGTCGGCATTCAGGCTTATCCACAGTATGCAGTGCTAGGTATGGGCCGCAGTGATGATGTCGTGTATGGTGGCACTGCGTTTCCAGTGAAGAAACGGTTGCATGAAGTAATAAACCAGTGTCACCAAAGGTAAAGCTCACGAAGCATTGTTTGGCGGCATCAGACGACACATAGGAGGACGTTGGCAAAGGCAGTGGAAATCTGGAGCTTAACAACTGAGGGTCCAGTTGGTCAGACATTATGCTCAATGAAAAACGTAGTGTTTCGACAAGACAAAGAAAGGTGAGGACAGGCTGGGTGCTACCTGTGATGACATCATCACAAGTTTTTCTGCACTCCTACAATGCATTGAGAAGAAGCGTGAATATTTCCGCCGTTTTAATCAGTGATTATGTCACCATGTTAAATGCTAACGCAAAACTACTTGTCATGATTTATGTAGAAGCTTCATGGATTCAAATCTCGTGGAATTTTCTAAAAACTATTTCAGTTTCCCTTTAAGAAGTGCGAAAAGCTGCCTATAGTTGTTTTTGTTATTGTTCAACAGTTAAGGTGATTCGTAAATAATAATCGTTAATATATATTTATGATAATGAGCGACTGTTTGGTTCTTCTATATAAATGAAGCCATGTCACATGGCACTTCAATTTACTGTTGCTCCACAGACAGCAGCTGACTTCTGGAACACATGGAAGGAGTTTGAAGTGCATCATGGGAATGAGGATACCATGAGAGAGATGCTGCGTATCAAGCGCAGCGTCCAAGCCATGTACAACACCCAGGTCAACTTCATGACTGCCCAGATGCTGAGTGCAACTGCCAGGGAGGCTGCAGCTGCAGCTGGAAATGAGGGTAAGTCACTTCAAACTTTTAGTCGATCCTTTGCTTTCAGTCACTTTTGAAGTGTTACCACTCTATGTATTGCAGTTTTATGGTTTCCGTGTGTTACCTGATTGCCACGTTATGAAATCTCGACTGTTGGGCTTTTCTGGTCATTGCATCACAGGAGCGTGGCCCTGGTTACGTTGTAATGGAGGCACTGAAAGGCATGAAAAATTAAGGGTACAGTGAGGAAAGTAATCAGTCCTAGGCTAGGCACCTAATGCTCATACTTCATTATGCTTTTGGAAAAGAAAAAAACAGGTTTGATTGCGAAATTTTTGCTTTGAAAGGATCATTAAAGAAAAATTGAGTCTCTCAGATGGCCTCATGCGATGAACTATGTAAGCAGAATGCACTCTTAGGATGATGGTTTTCTATTTGGTGGTTCTCCATGTAATGCTTTTACCTTTTGGCATCCCATTGGCTGGACGCTGCGGCAATTAACTTTGCTTTACTTTGGCCAGGTTTTATGGCTTGCTAGTGGTTTTATGCTTTTATATTTGTTGCACTGTGCACGTTTTGCCTTCGCATGCCACCCTAGATCAGCCGATGACGTATGTTGGCTTTTGGCGCTGCTTTCTTTCTCTCTGCACCCGCCGCTCACTTGGGGGCGTCACTTCATCCACCCGTCCGCTTCCGCTGATGCAGATTTTCCCTTTCGCCTCTTGGCGGGGAGCGGTTCTCATGCTTGGCTCGCTGCAGGCACCGGAGGCTTCACTCGGTGGCCACGCTGACACACTCGTCATTATTTTCGCCTGATGACACTCGTACTGCTTACGCAGTAAAATTCACGTTAAAGATGATTTCCAGTAAGCAAACAGAAGCTCCTGGGAGGAGCTGTCAAGTAGTCTCGCAAGAGCATGCAGTGGTCATACAGGTGCACAGGGCATCTTCATCCTTTATGTGAGCAGGAACAGGCTTGCTGTGGCAGCAGGAGCTGGAAGCAGCCCCAGCTGCTCTCATGTGAACGGTGAAACATGCACAGCAAGTCGTCTGGTTTTGCGTTGCATTACATGACGGATATGCTACCGCTTCAGGAGCAGATGGGCGGAAAATAGGAATCAAAGGGACGCTAAGGGGAAATATTAAAGGGGCTTTGAAACATCTTCTGAGGAGAGTACATCAACTTGCTCAATCACTGCACTGTTTTGTCATGGAAACCTGAGCCAAATACAGTGAAAGCTCGTTAATTCGACCCCCGTTAATTCGGAAAATCGGATAATTCGACGCGCACGCGAGGTCCCTACAATTATACATAGGAGTCTATGGGGCGAAACTCTCGTTAATTCGAACAAATTTTGCCGTGCGTCGGTTAATTCGACTCCACTCCGCCGCCCGCCAAGCCGGTGCGCCGAGAGCAAAAAGAAAAAAACACTGCCGCGAGCGGCGCTACTGTACGCTGATAGGCCACCTGTACGGTCATCATCGTCAGCAGCGTGAGAGAGGGCGAGGGAAGCGAGGTTAGCGGCGGCCGAAGCGGCCTTCGTTTTGGCGTGTGTTGTCGTTTCCACGTGTTCTTGCTGCTACGATCGCAGTTATTTAACCATAAGGCGGCGCCTTTTTTTGGTAATTGCGCGCTTTGTCAGCGTGTTTACTGCGCTGCTTGTTGTTGCTGTTTTGTTGCGACTGAGAGAAGGAGGAAAAGAAATTGCAGGGGCCTGCCTACTGGCTCAGCCGAGCCACCACCGCTGCCGGGTGCAGATAGAGGAGAGTTAAAAGATCAGAGGAAAGATAAAGAGAAAAGATAAGACGCGCGGCATCGTCGCAGCAACAACCGCGTCCGCTTCGGCGGACGCTGGCTGAAAAAACAGATAAGCGGTCGACGCCGCGCTGGCTTCCTCTCCTCCCCGCGCTGCTTTCGAATGGGTAGCGTGCAGTTCCTGCGCGCCTCGCCTGTCAGCGGACCGAGGATGAAATAATTGAAGTGACAGGCGCTGACGACGGATTCGTCGGAAGGTGACGATTGTGAGCAGTTGTCCCAAATGCTGAAGTGCACGGTTAAAGAAGCCGCAGAAGCCTTGTCCGTGCGGGAGGACTTCTGTGAACAAATCCCTGATGGTGCGTGTGCCGCGGAGCACCTGGCAGCTGTTAGAGCTATCGTAGTCGCTCAAATTCGCTTGAAAAAGCAGACGACGATAACAGATTTCTTTGCCAAATAAAGGTTACATCCTGTTGCGGCAAACATTGTTTTTTGGTGTTCATTCGATAATTCGACATTCGGATAATTCGACAATTTTTCGCGGTCCCGTCAGTGTCGAATTAACGAGCTTTTACAATACACTTCTACACGCAGCAGAGGACCCACAATCACGAGCGAAAGTTGGTGGGCCCTTCCCGGCGACTCTTTCATGCTCGCACCCTCCTTCATTGCTCGCACCTGCGTATACAAGTTGAGAGGTGGCCATTGGTTAGATTCTTTCAGACATCTGACAGCTACCATGGCCGCGGCCAATAAGCCGCGTAGCTCCGGTGGGTCAGGCAGCTCCGCTGCCAGAGGTGGGGTCGGCGGAGAAGCGCCGACCTTCCAGCATGCAAAAATAGATGAGAGGAGAGGGGAAAGGCACACAGACACTGAAATTGAAATTTTGACTACAGATAACTCAGCTTTTACAAAGCGCATTAAAAAAAATTCTTGCTGGACAATATTGGTGAAGCGCCGTGCTTTAACATCCCAGGTGTACCGCAAATTTATTATAGCCCCTTTCACAGCCCCTTTAACAGAAACAAGCTGTGCCAGACTGTGAGATTTTTCTTCTGGGGCACTATCAGCATTTTTTCTGCACAGTAGAGTGACTGTGTTGCTGACAAAATTGAAAATGAAGTCTGTGATTTTCTCCTTCCTTTACGCTGCCACGGAATGCAGGTAGTGCTACGACGTTTGTATGACATAACCATGCAAGCTCTTGGCGAATCAGTGAAAACAAATAAAACCGCTCAACCCGCAGATCAGACAGTACTTTAATACAGTAGTTATCAGCAGGTGATGCAACCATACTGTTTACCATGATGCCCAGTTTACTATCTTTCCTGCTATGAAGCTATCTTCTCAAGGCATGGCATACTCACCAGTCAGAGAAAGCGTGAACAACCCTGAGAACTTGTGCTTGGCTCACACTTCTGGCGTTGCTGCGCGTGACAGCTTTTTGCATGCCAGCTCAGTGGCATGCGAAGCACGTTACAATTCACATTCTCATATTTCAGTGGCACTTTCCGTGTTGTTTTCCTGTTTTGATGGTACATTCCGTTAAAACAGTGTTGGATGTGAAAGTGACGAGTCAGCCATAGATGGCAGAATTCATTTGGTTGGGTGTGGTTGCCAAAATTCTTGATGGGTGATGCTTTCACATAATTTCCCTTCTTATCTAAGCACTGCTCTTAGTAAAGATGACACATTTGCAGTTTAGGAACACTGTTCTGTCAGTCTAGTGGATAGATTTAGTACCCCCTTTTATTGTCCCTTTAGCGCAAGAAAAGGGGCATCAATCACATTTACCCCCTCGTTTCTTTCACGCATGCTGGTAGTGTGCTCAGAAGATATTAACAGCAAAAAAATAAATATCTATTTAGTGCTCATGGTGGTTAAGCCCGTGAAACCTTTGCAGTATGTTCTGCGGAGATTTATGATCACTGTATGTGACAGGCATCTGTGAGCTATTTAAAGTGTTGGGTCTTGTAGTTTGTCATGAGAAACCTTGTCCATTTCAATTTACCTGACAAGGGCCTCCACCCTACAAAACTTTGTCCCCCCCCCCCCCCCCCCAGTGGCTTCAGGCCTTTCTTTCTGAATGAGTTCATTCAATTCAAACTTATCCATTACCAACGTTATAGCAGTATTATTTTAATTTTTCACATCAGGCTGCTTCTGCAGTGTCCTGAAGAATATATTAGGAGCGTTCTGCAGTGCCTACTTATCTAATTGCAAGACGCTAACTACTAACAATCGATGGCTTGCATTTAGTACAGTCATTGCCATAGAGATACACCACTTCTCTCTTCTGAAACACTGTGTGACAAAAACAGAAAAGAGAAGCTTATGGCTTTTATCATTGTAATTTTCACAAGCATAGGTGGCCATCAAAAGCCACTTATAGTACTCTAATTATTTTGTGCAAACTATATTTTAGTTGCTGTAATTAATGGCAACTTGTCAGTACAAGCAGCAAATGTGAAGTTGACCTGTGGTAATGTATCCCCAAACGCATACCCAGTGTTTATGTGATGCTTATCCTTTGAAATTGAAGGCAGGATAGGAGGTACTAACTACCAGTAACATATTGTTATGTAACATTGTTTACCCATGCATGAAGGATTATGATTTGCCCTTTTGAACACTCAATTTTTTTCCTTCAAGTGCTTGCTTTGATGTCATTGATGTTTGCCCAAGTGAAACAAGAATACTGAAATCAAAGTACCATGTTTGTCCTTGGGTGCCTCTTGATAGAAGTCATTACAATTTTTACTTGCACCAAAGGTTTCCTTCATGCATTCTGAATTGCTGGCAGGAATGCGTTTCCAGTGTGGGCTTTTGCATGGTCCATCACGCGTCAGGTTAGAGGGCCAAATAATGATCCAGTGATAAAACTCTTGCAGAAGCTCCAAAGGACTCAATGCAGCAATTGGAAGCAGCTGCCAAGTTGTTGGCTGATGAGGCAAGAAAAGATGCTGCCAGGATGCCTGGCAAAGACATCCTTTTTGTGAGGTAAGGGCTCTCTTATTTAAATGTTTTTAAATGTTCTAAGCAATTTTAGCATAGTAGTACTCCGTTGATAGTAGCATAAAAATCGTTCTAGTTTTTAGCTGTAAGTTTGGGAGACAGAGTACTTCAAAAATGGCACTCACACCCCATCCCACGCAAGAGAAATGCCCAAGACCCCAACCAAGGCTGTGCCTGTAAGAGCAGTTTTAGAGAACTCCTGGCACTCATTGGCCTGTTTGTTTGGCTGAGAGTTGGGTATGGCTGCTGATATTGTTACTGCTGCCCAACAAAGGCAAAAGGTACAGAATATGAATGTGCAATATCTAAAGTAACTCGGGAGTTTTCCAAATATTCACATACTTTGCACTGCAGCATGCAGCACTGTGAGCATGCAGCATGCACAGCGGTGTCAACAGCCTCAAAGCTTTCTTGTAAGTTAGTATTTCTTCCCAAATAACAGTTCTAGTGTGGGAATTGATACCTTTATGCTCCGTGCAGATGAACTGAAAGCATTAGTGGTGGAGATGAATGGGTTACCTTAACTCATTGACGCATTGTAAGCTACATATCTCAGTCCCACATCAACAACAGCAGGTCATGCTTGAAGGAACTGCGTACACTGCATGCTCACTCAAATGGCCTCTTGTTATAGCTACACCTAATATAGCAGTGGGGAAAGCAGAAATGATTCTCACATTAACTGCAATTAGAAACCAAAGGCTTGCTGGTTAGGGATGTGAATGACCTGACACCGTCCATTCGTCGTCATCGTTCTCCTGGAAACACGACAGCGCGGAATGTGCGCAAGCTTGCCTTAGAAAGAAAGAAGCCGAAGTGTCTGGCAAGCGAATGCTCCGCGTTTGGGCTGCTACCGACCAGTCGCCTACTTTGACGTACCCAACCGTGCCTGACGTACTGAACCATGCGTGACATTATGAGCGCTTACATCCATGTTTGGTGTGACGGTTAGGGAGCGAACGTAAAATACGATCACTTGGGACATTCAAATGAGCTGAGCCCTCTCGCTGGCGATGCCTGTGTGTATGAACAGTCTCAGCCAGCTAAACTTCACTGAGTAGACGACCTATGAGTTTGCTCATACCAAAGAAGCTCTTTTGTCAGAACTTGTGTGTGTAGGTGAGGGTGGCAGAAGTTTTTCCACTTCAAAAGCAGTTTTTTCTATGTGCATGACGGAGCATTACGGATGCCTTTGTCAATGATGCTCTGTGATGGACACTGTTTGCAAAAGTAATGTTTTTAATTATGAGACATCTATACTAAAGGGTCTGGGAGGTCTTTCATCAAACACTTTAATTATTAAAAAGTTGAGCACTTTTTGGTGGTGAATTAACCGTTGGTTTTGTTTCATGGTTAATGTTTTTTTTTAACTCTAAGTAGAACTACTGTAGAGTAAAATCTTGTTAATTCAAACTTCAAGGGAGCAGAAAAAATGTTTGAGTTATTGAATAACTCCAAAACAACTGTCAAGAAGTGCTTGAATCACGGTAATTTATTTGGTGAAAGACTAGGCAATGCTTGCTTGATTTTGAGATGAGGGATGCACTCCAGTGACACTTTCTCACATTGCCATCAGTGCTTTATTGCGTGGATACTGTTAAGAATCGAAACAGAACTGCCCCAAAATCGTACCGGCCTCCTGCACCCTTCACGGTGCTACTCAGTGGAGATCCATAGCTACCACGTCACGAACCCATAAGCGGCACCATCGCGTTTGAGGAGGCTTCACCCCATGAACAGCGAACAGCATGTGGTGAGCGCGCAGTTACGGTGCGCTGGAAGAAAGGAACCACTTGGATGGAAGCGAAAGAAACAACTCAGTGGCGTTGAAGCGGTGCGAAAATTAAGAGGGTGGGGAGGGGAGAAAACACCAGCAATGTGCCAATCAGCGTCCGAAACGGTGCTCAGCTAGTTTAGGTCAAGGGAGAAATTTTAGGCTGCAAAAGAGAAGTAGTATTCACAGGTTCACAGACATTAGCTGAGTTCATGAAGGAATCCCCACAGCGTTTTAGACGTCACCTTGCTCCATCGGACGAAAACATGAACTGCATTGTTGACTCTGGAAATGTGATTACTAGCCATTCAGAGACTGCTGATAAGTGCAGCTTTTTTCACTCTGTGTTTGGTCTGTCAGGGCTATTGGCTAAAGACTTGAATAAGCTAAACACTTGCACACCTTCTGCCATGTAAGAATTTGCAAGAGAGGGGACATTGAAGAAGAGGCAGGTGCCTCTTACTCTCCCACCTCCCCCACTCTTCCCACCGCATGTGTAGAGGTGTCATGTGAGCCGTGACGCAGATGGTGATGGCTGCTGCCTCAGTCGCGTTATCAGCATGATCTCGAATTGTTTCTTCGTTTTTACAACTTCTAGTAATGGGGAAGGGGTTTACTGTGAACGTTTGTGAAGTGATTTTACCTACATCTGTACTGTCCTTTTGAGTATCCGAGTGAGAACTGCATGTAACAAAAAATCGTTTACTTTTCTTAATTTCATTATATTCAGGTACAGCTATATGAGGTTAAGGGAACAGTATGAAGCATGGGTTCTTATTTTGCACTTATGTATGCATTATGCAATTGTTTCTGAAGGGGTGGAACCACAGAGGATGAGCAGAGCTTGGCAGAGAGGAGCCGCACGACTAACCCAGATGAAATCAACATTGATGATGAAGAGGGCTCCGATGATGACCAACAAATTGAAGGTGAGTTTATACTTGGCATATAGGCATCAGTCAATGCACCTGGGTTAAAGACAAGATACCCCGGCTTTTGCACTATTGATGAACGCACTTTGTCACTTGTCAGAGTGCCCAGAGTCAACACCCAATGTATACAGTGGGAAGGAAAGGAACCTGCATCAAAAAGACATAGACCCTGCTGACACCCTCATGATCCATTCAATACAACCAATGGGTCACATTAATGTACATATTTATAAGTATTCTCTGTTTGCATGTGCAATTGCGCTTTGGAATCATTTGGCTGCCGTTACAGCAAATTGTCTCAATGTTGGTGCTTTTCTTAACTGCGTTGATAACTTAGAATTTGAAACTGATTTGTGAAATGTATTTTTGTTTAGTTTTGTTTCTTTGTATATAGGTTTGAGCATTTATTTTATTTTCTTGTTTAACTCGTTATTTTTGTTGGATGGCATTGTTTTCGCACATTTAAGAATATTGAGCTGCTTTTTTTTTATTAAGTGACTCTGTTGCCTGGGTTTTTTTATACGGGATAATTATTGTAACCACTCCTGCTTCGGTGCAAGAAGGGCCTATAGAATGTATGTATAAAAAAAAAAAAAATTAGTGCCGCAGTACTACCAGTGAATGAATAGAGGCGTCTAAGGGGACCCCACTGCAAAGTGAGCTATATGGATGGCATTGAAATAGCAGAGGCATTGCCCGTACTCAGTCAGGCCTACTCTAACCACTCGCTGTCGTACGTGCACAGTGTTCTTCAATTTAATGGTAGCAGCTTTGCAAAATTCCCCCACCTCAACCAGAGGCTCGTTTGCGGTGAATCCGCCCAAAGCTTGCGGGTTGAGGTAACGTTTGTCTCGTGCCAAATTTGACAACGATGCTTACGTAGTTCAGTCGCGCATGATGCGAAGCCAGAATCGTCTGCAACGAAATGTCTAGGAGAAAGCCCCACAACGCAAAAGGCACCAAGGCGAGCGTTGCAAGCTGGCCTTTGATGGTGTCACCGCCACCCTTCGGCGGCAACACGGTGCAAACAATTATCGGTTTGCATCATGCGTGGCCAAACGAGATTAGTCATCAAACTTACGACAAAGCAAAAGTTTCTGGAATACGCAAGCTTTGTGCGTGGTTTGATCGCAAACAAGCCTCTGTTTGTGGCGGGAGAATTTTGCAAAGCTGCTAAGATAAAGGTGCAGAACACAGTACATACTGACTTGAATCGCGCAGAGAAAATTGAAAAAATAATTCCTTCAACGTAACCGCTCTCTGGTTTGTGCGGAAATTTCGCACAGAGGTGGTATTTAGCAGTCAGTTTAGTTTTATACTATGTTTGGGCGGGGTACTTCCCTGATTCAATCAAAATTATCAGAAATCTCTATCGTTTGCTGTGACAGCAAACCAAGACAGCAAGCTTTCAGAGTAATGGTTCTGGTTGCACCATCACACGCCCTAAACGAGCACTCTACAGTGCAGGGAGGCTGCAGAGAAAGATGTGGGGCGAAGGGGGGCAGTCGCATGCAAACAGTGTTAAGCATGAAATGCTTTTAGCTCCTGTTGTCGGCACACTACAAGTGACCTTGGCACCAGAACGTAGGCGAAGCTAAACAAACTTCGGCGAAGCTTTCAGTCCGCCTGGTGCTACATGCTGCGCTGCCACTGGAGCAGCGCGTGCAGGTGGTCTTCGTGGTCCTGTGGTGGGCGAAGCTATTGCACGGCGCAATGGAACCTAAGTTTTGCCCTGCAGCGCGAGAGGCATAAGCGCGCGCAGCCCTGGCGGCACTTGGTAAGCTACGACGAATTCAGACCTGACTGCGTAAAGTGCGGGCCACCCAAAGCCATGCCTTGTCACATTTTTTTTTAATGCCCTGCGGACAAACTCCCGGTACATTTGCGACTCTCCAATGTACAGCAGTGGGAGACTGCGTTGTCTAGCTCGGAACCGGAGGTACAACCATACAGTCCCTTTCCCTATGGTACAACTCCATGTGACGGGGACGGGCAGGGCCAAAGAGGTCACTGGAAGGTGCTGTGTAGCCACCTGACGTTCAGTCTGGAAGAGAGCCCACCATGAACTTTAACCTAAATATATCCACGTGATTCCTTTCCTCACACTTTCTGAATAATAAAGTTGTTCTACTATAATAAGCCAGGGCACAGCGCTGTCCAGCCAGAACGTCCCAGTATTCTGTGTAGCTCGTGCTGGCAGCATCCTCTCTTCTTCGGCATGTGGCAAGCACTGGTCGCTATACATAAAAAGCGACAAATAAATCTGAGCACTGTCGCTCGTGATATAAGCTAAAGGAAGGAAAAGTGGCTGATGAGGGACGCTTCCCAAGACTCGTGTGCAGCTATTGTTATCTGTGTGCCATCCTAGATTATGGTACATCTTTCCTACAGTGCATTTCATGCTTACATCTACTCTCAATGACGAGATAGTCTGAATTTTTTCCTGAGGCTAGTATTGATAAAGTAGACGAGCACTTTCAAACAAACCATGCAATAGCTTTCTCCCCCATGTGTTTCTCTGCAACCTCGACAGTAGAGTGAGTGCTCGTTTCTTCAATTGGCTCGAGATGGCACTACCGGCATGATAGCTGCAAAAGCTTGCTGTTCTGATACGCCGTCGCTGCAGACGATTGAGATTTCTGAATAATTTTGACTGAATCAGGCAAGTACCCCACCCAGAAGTAGTGTAAAACAAAACTGACTGCCAAATTTTACCTCTGTGCAAAATTTGAGCCTTAACAAGCTAGCAGGTAGTCCGAGGAAAGTTTTTTTTTTTTAGCTGTTAATAGTACATGAGTGCACCCACGAGAGAGCGTGCTTGTCTGTGGTAGAGGCTTTTAGGAGGAAGCTCTCTATGCACAGCTATGGTGTCAGCGTGTGTAAAAGTGAGTGTTTGCGTTTTTATACTTACTTTTGTTTTTACCCTTTTTCAGAAGTGGCTGTGGAACAAAGATCAGTTCCAGAGGAAGTATTCGGCGACCTGAAAAAATAAGCATGGCACATCATGGTTGTCTGGCAGGTCCAGTGAGGGCCATTATTGAAATTAAGAGTACTTTCATCCACACTGAATAAAAAAGACATACTTTTGCCCGCACTCATACCTGTTCTGTGTTGTTATTAGAGTACGCCTCATTTTGTGCGCCACGGTGAATGGCGTTTGTCTGCGGAGCTGGGTTTGTATCCCGGTCACGGTGGCCACAATCCAGTGGATGCGAAATGCATGCCACCGTGTGCTGGGAGCTGTCAGGGCACGTTTAAGACCACATGTTACGACGACCTCCAGGTTCCATTTTCTCTTCCACTTTCTAAGGATTCTTCGAAAGGCTTGCAGATAAGTGACGGATTTCATTTTGCTGTACATTGCACTGCTTCGACACTGCATGCCGGAGCAGTGTGGGCGACAAGCCAATTAGACGTAGAGGGCAAAACACTTGTCTAGAACACACTTTGTGCATATTTCGGGCTGAACACCCGATATCTAGTGGTAAAATTTAGTTTAAAAAAACTGGCTGTGGCTTAGCTTGGTTAAGCCTGGTAATTGCGAAGCAATACGATAGGTTCCGCTATTTTATTGGTTTCCCATGTACTGACACGGCTAATGACGTATAGCCAAGAATGACGACACACAGTGTTACTTAACAGATGCACATTCCTCACTGTCGGCCAAACTCGTAACTTCTTCTCTTGCTTCTGACGTTGTTTCCACTGAAGACGTTGACCGTTTTCGTCGGGCTGCATATTGAGCACGCCGCTTGGAAAGTCGTTCTTCTGCCGTCTCCGTAGCTCGCTGATGCTTCCTCTTTGCACTCTGTCGAAGTGTCTTGCTTGCTTGAGGCGGCATCTGACAGGCTTGACGAGAGGAGCGAACCGGCGTTGGTGCCTACCAGCTTCTCGCTGCGACCAATATCTTTCTCTATGCTGCGACGGCGCGAGATGGGGCCCCGTTTTTTTTACGCAGATGGTATGACGTCACTCCACGCGCGGCGCCTCTTGTGAGAGGAGCGGGAGTTAGGCCGCCGTTGGTGCCTACCAGCCTCGCGCTGCGACGGCGCGAGATGGGGCCCCGTTTTTACACAGATGGTATGACGTCATGCCCATGGGCGTCCGGAGGGGGGGGCAAGGGGGGGCGGCTGCACCCCCCTGGAAAATCACTCACTCTAACCGTGAGTGATGGCCGCACACCAGGGGCGGCGGTGCGCTCAGCAAAAAGAGTAAAAGCGGCCCCGCTTCCAGCTTTGGGTCACATCTGCGAAGTGCCGCGTCCGGGGACGCGTCGTTGCAGACATACAGCGGCACCGGCGAGCATGTGTTTCGAGGCGTCTTGAGATGGGTGCCTGTTTCTTTGATCTCTAGAGAGATAGCCACACGGAGGCAGACAGTGCACATTCCGGCCACCGATGAATTCTTCAGGAGGGAGGGACAAATCAGCCGTGTACACCCCCGCTTTGTCGGGCTGCTCAAGGGCAAGCAGGCGATCAGTTGGCGCCGCCGCCGCTCGCTGTCTCCTCCGATCCACGGGAGAGCGCAGTTCGGTAGAAGCGCCGCTTTCAGAATCTTCGGCAAAGGGGATTAGCAGTTGCTTTTGTTCACGGCGACGCAGTCTCCAGAGGCGCCCCCACACCAGCGTTCCTTGCATCTTCTCCGGAAACCAGCGCCTTTGGTCAAGGCAGCCCGATGGCGCCTGCCTGGCTCGCCTGTCACCTCTGGCTGGGCCTCAAATCCCAATTAACAGCGCCCCATGTACTGTGCGATGTCAGTGCATGGTAAAGAGACCCAGGTGGTCGACATTATCCGGAACTCTGTACTACTCCGTCCCTCATAGCCTGAGTAGTTTTGGGGCTCTGAACCCCATAAAAACACACAAAACAAATTTTCCGACCGGAGTGGCGAGTGTCCCTTCCCCTCGGAAGTCACGAGGCGTTCCTTTCACCCCCAAAGTGCGTATTCGGGGATACTGCGGCAAGTAGGCCCTTGCATGTGTGCGCGCCTCTGTGTTTGTGCTTCGGTATTTTTAGTGGCCGGTTGTCAACGAAGCTGAGAACAATCAAGACAGCGGACGAGAAAACGACGAGCGGCGAGTAGTGTGCGTGCAAATACTCGACTGTGCGGTTGCGCGAGCAAGATGGAGCGAGGTGTATGAAGCTGCGAGCGTGCATTTATCTTGTAAATAAGTTTTCGTTGTATATATAGTCATTTTTTGTTTTCAACGTACGCATTCAACCGTTTTTTCAATCAATGTGTATATATTTTTAACACTACCAACCCCGAAGAACTCCATAGCCAGCTTTGTCTCGCGCGGTTCCGAATGATGGACATTCGGCGCTTCTTCAAGCGTCAGCGGTTGTCTGACGAAGCGTTATCCAAATGCGCCCCTGCAGATTCTGGTGTGATATGTGACAACGGTGTAGCATTTGAACAGAGTGATGCAAGCTTTTATCACCGGACAGTAGCTGATGTCGTCGACTCCATGGAAGGGACTCTGTCAACAGTGAGTTCAGGTAATGCAGCTGGCCGAGATGATTCCATTTCTCCTTTCTTGGGATTTAAGTCCGGATTTGACCAGAGCGATGCAACCTTTCATCACCGGACAGTAGCCGACGTCGTCGTCTCCATGGAAGGAACTTCACCAGCGAGCTCCGGTCACGCAGTAAGCCGAGACGATTCCCTTTCTCCTTGCTTGGGATCGAAGTCCGGAGACAACATCAAGAAAACAAATAACTTGCCTCAAGTATATGACTTAGGAGAGTTTCTAGGCAAAGCTAAACTCACTGGCATACCGGACTTTTTGAAGTTACGTCTTCTTACTAAGGCATGGTCGCCAAATGTTACATACGATTTTAAGAAGGATGTAACACCTGGAAAGAGGCCTTTTCGACATCAATGGCTGGGAGATTACGCCCCCTGGCTTGCGTACTCAGCGACAGCGAAAGGCGCTATTTGTCGTTTTTGCGTCATTTTTCCTCCACGTGTTCACCGGGGTACTCAAGGAAGTTTTATCGTGCGCGCTTTCAGTAACTACAGAAAAATGCACGAGGCGTGCAGGGATCACGTAAAATCCCAATGGCACCAGGAGGCAATGACGGCCTCACAGAACTTTATGGATGTGATGAAAGGCAAGCAGCTACCCGTTGTAGAGCAGCTGAACAGAGCACTGCACGCGCAAGTTGAAAGGAACCGTGAGAAACTATTTCCAATAGTTTCCACCATTGTCTTTTGCGCGACGCATGACTTGCCAATTCGCGGCAAGCAGTCCGATAGTGGAGTCTTCAATGGTCTGCTTGACTTTCGTGTAGAAGCTGGAGATACTCTACTTCAGGAGCACTTCGCTTCTTCTGCTGGCAATGCCAAGTACACTTCTGTCCGCGTCCAGAACGAGATCATCACAATCTGTGGCGACATCCTGAAAGAGCAGATAGTTACCGAAGCTAACAAAGCGTTTGCTTTTTCCGTTCTTGCTGACGAAACTGCAGATATTTCAGGAAAAGAGCAGATGTCTATAGGCGTTCGCTTTATTGACAAGGCGGGAGCCGAAGTGTGCGTTCGAGAGCAGTTTTTGGGATTTGTAGAGCTGGAGCAATTAAACTCTGCTTGCATCGCCGCGGCAATCTTGAAGTTTTTGACGAATGTCGGGCTGATTCTTTCGAACCTCGTTGGACAGGGGTACGATGGATGCTCTACAATGGCTGGAAAAGAAGCTGGAGTGAACAAAATTATACAAAAACAGTTCCCGAAGGCACTATTTTTCCACTGTGCAAGTCACAAACTAAATCTCGTCATCAACGATCTGAACGACGTCTCTGAAATTCGAAACACAATTGGCATAATCAAACAAACCATAAACTTCTTCCGCGAGAGCGTACTCCGGAGAAAATTGGTGCCGAACATTCCGATGCTGTGTGAGACAAGATGGTCTGCAAAATATAAGTATATTAGGATCTTCTCTCAGCATTACGTGGCCATAGTCGAAGCACTCGAGGAGCTCGCGTCCACGGAATCATGCTCGAACGCTGCAACTAGACAACGAGCTCACATCCTCTACTGCGCAACAACAAGCTCATCTTTCATCGTCTGCTTGCATATTGTAGCGAAGTACAGCGCTCGGCTCGAACCAGTTACGAACATTCTGCAAGGTGTATCCATGGACTTCCATTCTGTGCATGACCACATCACTGAGCTGCAACGTATTTTTCGCTGCCACCGGACAAACGCTGTAGAGGAGTTCTCTAACATCATGAATGCAGCAAGGGAGGCAGCCAATCACTTAAATGTGGTGGTATCTGTGCCAAGACAAGTCTCTCGTCAGGCCCACCGAGACAACTACGGGATTCAGTCGCCGGAGGAATACTACCGTGTGGCAATATATGTGCCGTACTTGGACTCCCTCACTGCTTCTTTAGCTCGGCGCTTTTCTGAAAGCAATGAGAGGAGCTTCAAACTTCTCCAGCTGCATCCATCAAAAATGAAGCACTTGAGCCGTGTTGAGTTCGCTGTTCTCGCCGAAGAACTCCAGTGCTTTTACGGCATCGACAACTTCAAGGAAGAGGCCATCTCTTGGTACGAGATGTGGTGCAACAAAACTGGGGACCCATCAGAAATAACTTACTGCGAGCTTCTACATCAGGCCAAGACATTCTTCCCTGGTGTTGCAAAAGCCATTGAGGTGGCTCTGGCTTTGCCAGTTACTACCTGTACGGTCGAACGCTCCTTCAGTACAATGAGGAGAGTGAAAACGTGGCTACGCTCAACGATGACAAACGACAGACTGGACGGCCTTTGTATGATGAGTGTGCACCGAGAGCGTGTAATGAAGCACAGGAATGAATTTATCACCCGTGTCATCACGCAATTCGCCCAGAAAAATCCGAGGCGTCTACAGTTGCTGTTTACTGACTGACTGTCGTTGCGTGTTTGTGAACATATTGTGCTGTGTGCTGGTCATCAATCCGGGTGTGTCGAGAACCCGTATGCAGCAAGACTGAGCACTCTTCTCCACGAAGTGATAGTATCTTTTTGCATTTTTATTAATTTTAATTGTTTCTTCGTTGATAAACTCCAATGTATCTCTCCTAGCCACGCTTTAATTTGCTGTTTGTAATTTTTCTTTCATGTGTGTATTTTACTTATTTATTTTATTTATTTATAAATAAATAAATTTACTCCGCAAATAGTGCCTTTTTGCTACGAACATAACCCCCCCCCCCCCCTCCGGCGTTAACAGCCAATGGGGCCCCCCCCTGCAAAAAATTCTGCGGACGCCCTTGGTCATGCCAAAGGTCATGCCAAAGGTCAAGTGGTGCCTACCACCGCCTCGCGCTGGAACGGGCTGAGGTGGTAGCTAAAGTAGTATTGCTTTGCAATAAAATGGTTTGGATGTAAGCATGTACAGTTAAACCCAGGATTTCGTCATTTTTTTGCCTTCTTATTGGTTGCAGCTTTGGGAACTGCGAAACTCACAGTTCCGCAGATGATTCAAATGAGATGAATTAGATGCCATGCTACCTTTATATAAATAATGTCTCCCCTATGTACTCCTTGCTATCCTCTCCCTGTCCCTTTATTTCCGCCAGCCGCAGCACGGGTGCTTAAAGGACGATAGACACCAAATTTTTGCTTGCATGTTTTCTTTATTAAAACGATGCTTTGGACGTTAATATACATAGATCACCCCATGATATTGGCCTACAACCGTTAAATAATTTAAAACTGAATTTCTTCTAGACGCTGTTACAGAACGATGGCTGTGACTTGTATACCATAGACGTGTAGTTGGCGTTTATGTCACGTGTGGCATGAAAAAACACGGCAATATAACTGCTGCTTTCTGTATCCAAAGAAGGTCCTTAGAAAGTTCCTGAGCATGACTGTAAATTTCCGTGAGGATTTTGTCGGCCCAAGAGGAACAACTTGCTTGGCCTAATTGACATTTTCTGCGATTTAGACATCAAGGTACAGCTGATTGCAATGGTGTAGTTGCTTGGCCCAGTGCTGACATTTTTGTGGGTAAAATATGCATATAACAACAGATGCTGTCATGGCGAGCATGTCTAACAAGCATATGTGAAACTCAGATCAGGCTACAGATAGGCTAAAAAACCAGAAGTCATGCAGCATCAACATGTTGAGCAACAGAACGAAGAATTTCACAAACTTATATACTCCAAATCTAAACCCGGGCCCCCTTTTGGAGCCATGGCTTTTGCACGTTCAGCAATATTTTGAATCTGAGATGACAGAAAGAAGAAATGAAAATGAGCGGACGTTG
The DNA here is from genome assembly GCF_055824585.1 of Amblyomma mixtum. NCBI lineage: Eukaryota > Metazoa > Arthropoda > Arachnida > Ixodida > Ixodidae > Amblyomma > Amblyomma mixtum. The sequence continues at coordinate 147,038,152 of NC_143014.1, read as the reverse complement.
CAGACATTACGCAAACGTAATGAGATGATTCAAGTAATGTCTATAATATCACCCAAACGGGATATCCACCGGGTATATCATGTCAAGACATCTAATAACAAGGACTTACCACTGACATCCCTCGCAATAAGTGTTCAAAGGTGTTAGGATATTTGGCTAAGATTCGGATATCGACCTGGTGTTGTCAGCTGGGTTGCAGCTCCACCTGAGTATGACGCGATAGCGTCAATGAGTTAATGACTATATATGCAGAATTCGTCATTCTCTATCATTAGCTCGCTGGGGACCACATACCACTCCTCACGCAGTGGTGCAGCGATGCGCCCCGGAAGGTGGCTGTTTAAAACGAGACGCAGGTTGCCCTCCCCGAGCAGCCTCTCGATCGTGACCAGTTAATGACTATATATGCAGAATTCGTCATTCTCTATCATTAGCTCGCTGGGGACCACATACCACTCCTCATGCAGTGGTGCAGCGATGCGCCCCGGAAGGTGGCTGTTTAAAACATGAGACGCAGGTTGCCCTCCCCGAGCAGCCTCTCGATCGTGACCAATCATAACTGCCACGGTGAGCAGTAAATTTGTTCACAATCTGCTGGGAAAGGTGACAAGGTTCGCACCGCGAGTGACGGCGGTCGCCATTCCTGCTTGCACAGACCCTATGCTAACGCATTATTAATTAAACAACCGGACTGGGTTGGCTGGGTGGTGGTGGTAAAACTTTATTGAGCAAAAGAAGTCTAGGCAGGCCGCACGACCCAACTCAAGGTCTAAACGTTCATGCATGTCACATGTGGCGTTGATTCATGACATGTTGCGCAAATCAGAGAAAATGGAAAAAAAATTCTCTCGGCTTAACCGCGCGTTTGTTCGGACTCAAATTTCGCACAGAGGTTGCATTTGGTGGTCAGTTCTGTTTTATACTATATTTAGGCGAGATACTTGCCTGATTCAGTCAGAATTATCAGGAAATCCCCATCGTATGCGGTGACGGCGAACCAAAACCGAAAGACTTCGCAGCAGTGGTACCCGTGGCGCCATCTCGCAACCATCGGAGAAACGAGAAACAACCTTTGCAGAACGCCGCCTCTCCCTCTCCTGCATGGAGGGGTCTCCTGCGTCCGTCGCCTCTTCCGATTGGCCGACGGTTTCGCGCGCAAAAGTCCTTTAAACCCGCGCTTTTCGCGGCCGCAGACGCCATATTGTCCGCTCCAACCACGCACTGAAGTTCGGCAGGCGTCGTTGCGGACAATGCGCTTTTGCTTGCTGTGAAGAACAGCGGCTTTTGTTTTGCTCGGAACGTGTGTCAGTCACCTAACTTCAAGCCGACTATCTGTGCGGCATGACGGGCTGCTGCGCCTTCGGGTGCAAGAACCGTTACGACAGTGGAAAGCAGTTCTTCGCGATCCCATCATCGAAAACCGACGCGGGCCGGAGGAAGGTTTGGTTACACAGAATTTGCCGGGCGAATTTTAACGCAACGCCATCGATCAGACTGCGAGGTCAGTGACGTGCTTTCAATAGCTGCGGAGTTTTCCTTTTATTTTTTTCAATTGCTACGCTGTGCAGTGGTTTGTTCGCAATCGAGCGTATATGGCCGCAGTAAGCTCGACATAAGGGCGCTTGCGTTGAGCGCATCGTGAGTGCATACCGCAGTTAGACATACATGCGTACTATAAGCGCAGATCAAACTGCGCTCTGACATGGTGAAGCGCACGCGTTACATATCTGCAGTCGCGCGCGTGCGTGCGTTATATTATATATAGATATATTACAGAAAAAGACAAAAAGAGAATTATCGCGACGATATCCATCGTCAAGGCACCGTAGGCGCCGTTGGTGGAAACACCAGCTAGCGCGCGCTGGCTTGCGTTTACTCTCGAAATATGACCAGTAGCTGTGGGTATGCGTGATGGTGCCCATCGTAAGTGGGTCGCGCGTTTCCTGTCACATCCTTTGTAACATAACTTCCGCGTTCTCGCTTCCCCTTGACGCCTAACTAGTTAGGAGGAGGCTACGAATGCGAGCAAATCTGTGATAGCCTCTTTTATTAATGCTAAAACGTTTTGGTTTTTGTTAACGTTGCCCACAGTGAGGCCTCCATTATCTCCATTTTTAAAAGTTTTGTAGCCGCGTTTTTTTTTTAATAAGATCCGTAACAAAAGGCTTTGGCTTTACCGATGTGCATTTAGTACTCGGGCTGTTTCCGAGCCTTAGCCGGGCATGTCTACCTCGCGGGCCGGGCCGGGTTCGGGCCTTATCGAAAACATCGGGCCGGGTTGGGGCGGGTAACGAAAGAGGTTGACGGGCTCGGGACGCGTGAATAATTAAGGTCCGTGCAGTGCTCTAATAGCGACTATACGAATATGGAAGATTATTGGACAGATGTGTTAAAAGCGAGGTAGGTTTTGCTTCTAAATGACTGATCCGTAGAAACATTAACGTAGAACTTTATTATCCCTTTGCTGGCAGGCGAAGGATATTTGCGAGGTAGGTTTTCTCCTTACTAAGTAACTATTCCAAAGAAAATTTTATTGCTGGAGAGTATGCACGCTAGAGAACACTATAGGGGAAGCACAGATAAGTACACACGTAGCGTGGCCTTCATGCCGTATTTCGAGCACTCCCTCAAGCGTCTTACCTTGTCCGCGATACACTGCAGCAGACCAAAACCAAAAGCCACTATTAGAGCGGATGAACTACGGGCATTTAGAATGCCGTCACTTGCAGGTGTCTTTTCGAATATGAACTGCGCATCCGTTGTAGCACAATTCCAGCGTTCCGGCGGGGGCGGCCGTTCTGTTTGCATACTCCTCTTCACCAGAACGGATCACCGCAAATTCATTATACGGCCTCGTGATTCACGGTCACATTCAATGCACGCCTTACTCTCGATATCAAACTTGGCACGCCGCATGAAGCCCGGCGGCGTATTGCCAAAACATAGCCTGTACACGCATTCGAGCAGACGACGCCCAGGAGTGCTATCACGTGACCCTACGCAACTTCCGCCGTCATAAAAAAAATGGCGCCTTGCGTATGCGTGCGGTAGGGACCCTACGTGCGGGTTGCAGTTTCACGCGAGCGGTTTTACGCAGTTTTATGCAAGCCGCCTCGTTGGATCGTGGATACTTGGCTCCAAATGCTTAAAGTGCGTAGATTCCAAGGAGCTATGCAAGCCGCGCCGTGCCGCTGTTCTACGCTGGAAAACGCATCGTCGGTCTCGCAGCCTGCCCCTCGGGCCCTGTATCGTCGGACTCGCAGCCTGCCCCTCTGCCCGTGTGTAATTTTCTATCGATGCTCGCCGTTCGTGACAGCGTTGGTTCGCGATATATAGCTCTTGCGGAAGCTGGCCTTAACGCAGAAGTGCTTTCGGCAGTCGGTTGTGTGAAGTCGCGTCTGCAGAAGTTTTGCTCACTAAACTAACTCACTTTTCACCAGCGCACTTGCGCTCGCGGTGCTCTTTCGAGCAACAACGGTGTGCGCGTTTTGTCCCCAAGGCTAGACTTCTCAGAACGTGCGTCAAACTTGTTTTGACGAGTGTGGCCCAATGAAAGTGCACTTACTGTAGCCGTTTTTCCGGACTGGTGGTAACGGTGTTCTTGGTGCGATAGCATAAATTTGGATTGCCAAACCGCTATTTCTCAAAGTGAGGGGTAATAAGAACACTGTGCCGAGTGGGCAGTCGGGGATGCCGGCCCGACGCTAGGCACAACCTTTAAGCAGAGAAGATGCTAGTTTATCTTTTGTGTATTTCGTAAATCCATAGGCATGTGATCGGTGTGCTGGTCAGGCGCCATGATAAATTATCCATGCTTGCAGAAAGGCAGTTTTTCATGTATGCTTTCAGTTGTTCTAATGATTGCCTGCATATCCATCACAGACTATTGTAGTTCACTTCTCATCTAACAGGTAGACCTTCATTAGTGCCAAATCATTATGGTGTACAGCCTGCCTCACCCTTGTGTAGAGCGCTCAGCCGGCACACTTCTCTGCAAATAAAGTGACACCTCGTCGTACCTGCTAGATTATAGAGGAAATGATTCCATGTCAGTAGAGCCTCGCAGACCCACAAGCAATGTGGGCACTACAGCTTTGGCCAGGTGTCATGGGTTGCTGTCTAGTATGAATTTTTATTGCCTGCTGGCCACTGGTTTAGTGCTCGACATGAGGGTGATGCAGACTGTACATTACTTACTTTACGAGTTATCTCTGTTGACATGAGAGGAAAATTTAGCACGTTTCAGAGTAAGTCATATTTAAAAAGTTTTTTTAAGCTGATTACGTGCTAATGACAGTAACCTGGGATGCGTAATATTGGAAAATACCAAAATAAATATTTTCCCATCAAAAACATTTTTCCTTCAAGTGTGGCGTCATACCTTAAGAAGGAACAAAGATGCATACTTTATTGTGCAGGCATATATTTTTAGTATGCTTACATGGGATGGTGCATTTCAGATTGAGCAAAAAATGTGCTGGCTTCCAACAATGAGGTGCTTTCATAATAAGCTGATAACTTCCTACTTGTGCTTCTTAGAATGGCCATGACCAAACTCAGGTCCAAACTATTTTGCAGCAGTTTCAAAAGATCGTTTCTTCATTGGTTCCTTAAATTTCACTATGTGTGGAATAAATGCTCAGTTGTTGAAGTCTTATGTTCCTTGTATCACCTCTCTTGTGTCAAGCTTCTAAGCGCAAGTGAAAAGGAGATGTCCATCCGTTCTCTGCACCGCCCCAAGCCCCTCCTTCCTGCTGGTCGGCATGGCTGGCCTTGGCGGCCAAGTTGCCCAGTTGGCTCTTAGAGCATGTATAAGGCCTTGATTTAACCTGTTTAAGTATTTCTCTCTCTCTCTTATCTCCTGCACACAATACAGCATTGGTGTAGGAGAGGCCACCTTTTTGTACTTGATCTCAGTCTACCCATTCTTGCTTTAGAAAACTAAAATACTAATCACGTAGGGAGACACGTACCTCTTAAATCTTAATCACTGCAGCATTTCAGTACGTGTTAAGAGCAATAGAATGAAAAGAATGAGGTACGCAAATCTGTGGGGTACTGAATGTTAATGTAATGTTCCAACTTCTGCTTTCTTCTCCCCTGGTGTTAGTTTCATTATTTGTGTGCTCATAACCTTGCCAGTTGTTAGTGTAATTAACTGATTTTGTTTACGTTATCAGCTTTTGAAAGCCTATACGCAATAATATATGATAAAAAGATGTCTGTAGCACAGCTCTTCATATCAAAACGTGCATTTTCTTCCATTAGCTCAGTTGTACATTGTCAGCAACAGCCCTTTCTTTTAGAGACACAGTTTAGATTTACAGCATCACGCTAAGCACCAGATTAATTGCACCTTTTTCAATCTTCTATCCATTTGCTGCACTGAGTCCTTTGAATATGGCCAGAACCGTAAATATTTCTGAATTTTCATTGCAGTTACAGCACTATGTCTTCACAAATTGCTTTCTTTTAAATACACAGCTGAAGTCTCAAAGGAGTATTGCATACTACCTTGGCCTTCCTATCCATAAAATTGATGCACGCGAGAAAATGCCCTCAGTGTATAAGCAAGCCTAGGTCAGTGCTGTTGACATCAACCGCAAAACCTCGATACGTTCATGGTTTATACGGTTTCTGGGTTCGTACACAGGTTACCTGTGTATGTTATGTTTTGCGTGTTGTGCTTCTCCGCGCTGCCACGTGTAAAGGGGGTCGAGGGCCTCTCAAGCTGCACTGTCGCAGCTTTTACCTTGGCCTCCTCCATTTTGTAAAAATGGACATCAATAAAAGAAAGGAAGAAAATCGCAGACATTAAAATGTCCCATTGAGTTACACTATTTTTCTTAAACACATTATTATTATTATTATTTACAAATGTATACATTCCAGGAAAACTCGATTTCCTGGCTACTACGTTTAGAATTTCGACAATATGTGGTCGTATAATTCGTATATTGACCAACCGCTCATGTGCAAACATTTTTTTTTTTTGCGGAGTGGTGACGTCTTTGCAGTGCCTACTTGCTATGAGGCGAAGCACCACCATCAAAAACAAAACAAAAAAATAAAAACGACGCATTAGCATTCGCGATGGCCTTTCCTGCGAGTGCGTGATGTGAAGAGCAGAAGCGCTGAAGTTTCATCGCGGTGCATAAGGGCAAGGAGAAGTTTTTTTCCGGGTCTGGGAAACGCAGCTTAAAAAGCAAAAACACTTCGACAATCGGGTGGCTTCCCCACGGTACTTAGGTGCAAACGGGAGAAGCATCCAACAATGACACGGAACAGATTTTGGTTACTTTCGTCATTGCCGACGACGGAGCTGATGTGTTGAGAATTTCCTTCTGTGTTAAAGACAGCACGAACGCGGACTGAACTCAGCGAGCACTGGAATAGGGTCTGTTCAGCTCTTGTGCCAAGAAATGGCAATCGACATTTTTATAAAGTGAAATTGTCAGTACATGTTTTTTACCTTATTCAACAGGTATATATCTCAGAATTAGGCGGTTTGGATCATGCGTTTTCCCGGATAATAGAGTTTTCCCCGTAATTAGAAAAAAAAACGCATCAACGAGGTTTTACTACATTGCTCTTAGTAACGTTATCTGAAATGATAAGGGGCACTGGGTTGCTCATGACTGTGCTTGGCCTGTAATGGATGTGTGATCATCTCCAGCTGGATTAAACCCACTCTCCCAGTGTTCTCCAGTTACCCCTGTCTTGTGTGAATTTCCTTATATCATGGCTGTAGCTAACCTCTGCTGGCTGTTACTATATTCGCCCTTTCTTGATATACATTCTGTGGCTCAAACTGGAAGCTGGTTATCTGTTGTACACATTGCATGATGTGCCCTACTCCACTTCTTTTCCTTAAGTTTAATATATGACCACTGATCTAGGTTTCTTTTTCCCTACCTGTTAAAATTACATTTATTGATCTTTTTCCCACCACTTGTTCCAGTATTCACAGTTTCAATTCCAGATACTTTGTTTATTTTAAAGTCTGCACTTCTTAAGTGAGCTCTGACAGAATGGTATTTTCTGATATTAACAAGCTACTGTTCATCATGTCGGAATATCTACCAGATATGCTTTAGCTTATTCTTATTTATTATCTAATCCTTCATTATTCGTGTCCCCAATGAATACTTGGCCATGTAATTGCACACAAGGGCTGCTTCGAGTGTTTTCCCACTTTTGAGGAAATTATTTACCAGCCACTACCTTACCTTTAGTACAGTTACTTTATACATGTTGTAATTTTCAAACCTATCTGTCTGCAGTGCCTCATGAGCTCCTCAAATATTTGCCGCAAGTCTCCAAAGTTACTCAACAAGGTAATGTCATTAGCAAACTAGAGGTTGCCGAGGTACTCCCCACGAATTTGTATACCTCATTCTTTTCAGTTTATTGCCCTGAGCACATATTGGAATTCGGGAGTGAATAAGGTTTGGGAAGTGCACCTCCATGCGTGATACGTAACAATTTTCTGAAGAATTGTGGCAGTGTGGTTATGCGTGCATATGATTGCAAGCATTTTCAATCAGCCAAGTGCTCTTTTATAACTTATGAAGTTCATATACAAGGGTTATACTAGTGCAACATTTCTTCTATCCCTGAATGTCGTGAACATGATGTATGGGTGACACTAATACGCAAAGATACATGCTGCACTCCACAACCTCAAGAGGAACTCAAGCAGGTTAGCAAATTTGTTCAAGAAAAGTCCATGCACAGCTATACTTAATATGTCAAAACCAGTAAATAAGATGGCAGCTAGTGCATTAATTTACTGATTCTTGGTAACGTTTCCTGGTTATAATGTGAAATAGTCATCGTCTTGTCTATCCAGCGCGCCCATTTTCCTCACGGCACTGCTACCATGTGGTAAATCACCCTAAAAGAGGAAGGAAGGAGTAAACTTTATCCATAAAAAGGAATAACAATAAAATATTTCTTGCACCCTAGGAGGGCCCCTGAAAGTTGAGGAGCCCTTTGGAAGAGCGAGATGGGTTCAGGAAGGGCCCAAATGACCATCCTGACATTGCTGTTATGTGGTGATGTCCATTTGGCAGGCGTGTATACATAGTCGCAAATTTTCCTGCAGAAGGCTGCGCAAGGCTGCAAAATGTTCCACTACCTACATGGTTCTGCTGGCGACATATCATTTGAGCGACATATGCACACTGAACGAAATTTAATGCTCTCATTATCTGCTATTCGTGTGCTCAGTCATTTCGTTTCTCATGCCTGACAGGCTTCCTGGTCTTTGAATATGGATGGGTCCTGTGCAGCTTGCTTTCTCAACTCTTACTTTCCACACTCAACATATACTAATCATAAGTACAGAGTTAAACGTTCTTTTCCAGTGCATGAAAGCACCACAGAGTTCAGGCAAAGCAGTAGCAGTACGTGCTGCACAACAGGCGCGAGAAGCGAACATTTCAGCTGTGTGATGCCTAGAAAAAGAAAGTAATTTAAAATACGTTGTACAGTGTTTCAAATCATCAGAGAGAGTTGACAACATCACTTCATTAACTATCTTCACCGACCTCATGCCCCATGGAAAGCCCTGGAAAACAAATCTAAGTACGACATATGTTATTGCAGGCAGGTCTGCACAGCACAGGCACCCGCAGGTGTAGTTTCCCTTCATTTTGAGCTCGCGCAAAACAGCGCGTCGTTGTCCACATCGGATTTATATTGTTGCTTATGCGACCAGCAAAAGGTGGAAATTTTGGTATCTTTCCACCGCCGGAGCTCGTGCTGCCAAGACACGCACTTTGCCGATGAGGTAGCTAACAATGCGCAGAGCTGCTTGAGAAAAAAAAAAGTTGAACGTCGACGATCGACACAGAGGTTGTAAAAGAAAGCTGCGACTTGTCTTCGTCCTTCGTTTTATCACGTGATCACGCACGCACGCGCACATACACACAAACACACGACCAGACACGACATACCTCCTAGTCCCGCGTGAAGCGAAACCAAAACTTCCACGACAGTTCACGAACGCTAGGCAGCGCTACAGTCGCCGGAAGTGACGTCACTATGTTTATTTGTTTGCAAAGATGGCGTTTTTTGAGCTCGGTGGTGACAAGTGGACCAGAGTTTTTTCTGCGCTGTGAGCGTATGTCCTCCTTACCTTATTCGGTCCTCGTTGTTTTGCACAGTTTAAAAATGAACAAAGTGCACCAGCCAGCCTGCCAGAAGACATTGGTTTGCAAACAAATGCCGTTCTAAATATGTGATGTCAAGGATCTATGCAAGCAGTGCCGTTGGATGCTGGGTACGCCTTTTCTTGCAGTTTGTCAATTAGCTAGTAGTGTGTAATATTGGAACATTTGCTCGGTTGCTTGCCGTTCGAGGTGATACTAGGGTTGCAAGTATTTTTAGGGACCACAGTGGCACTGTTGCGAAAGCCGGGGCGTAATGTTGGCTGAGTTACAGCAAGCAGTTATGTGAAGTCACGGCTGCGAAAGTTTACTGCATAAACATTTCACAGAGCACTTGCGATCGCGAAACACCCTCCAGCCTTGGGGACTAGCGTTGTCAAATGGTGTACATGGAACTTGTTTACAAACTTGTTTTGTGAAGGCTGGCCAAGTGGAAGCGCATTTATTACATGCAGTTTAACGAAGTAGCTGTAACGGACCTTATAGTGTGAAAACATGCTTTCGTTTTGCGACCGCACCCTTTATTGTGACGCGCTGTTCACAACAGCAACCGCTCTGAACTATCGGTTTGTGTGTTCACTAAGCGAGAGGCTCGGGATTGTGAAACTTGATTCCGAGATCAGTGGGCTGTTTTGTGCAATCTGTAACAAGTAGCCACGCCGGCCGTTTGAGAGCACTGTGGTGAATTTGCGGTCGTCATGTCGGCCCTACGTTAGGCACTCCTTTTAAGCGGAGACGGTGGCACGTTTTTTTTTGGTATTTGATGATTTCATAGGTATGTGATTCATGTGTTGCGCAGGTGTCATCATAAGATGAGACAAGAGTGTTTAAATTAAGTCCGGGACACTTTTTAATATGCTCACATGGAATGGTGGAATTGAAGACAACAGTGAACAGTGAACGAAATAAATAAGTGCTGGCTTCCCACAGTGAGATGCTTTCATGATAACTTTTTATGTTTCTTGGAATGACCTTGACTAACTCCAATCACAAATTATTTCACAGCTACTTCAAAAGCATCTGAATTAGGTGAAACATTGTAGAACGCCCAGAAATTCGCCAGAACGCCCAGAACGCATTGTAGAAATTCCAGAATAGTCCGGACAGATAGTGATCGAACATTTCAAAACAGCTTTTTAAAGTCATCAGCAAATGCCACACACAGTTGACTAACATCATTGCTCATAAGATACAAAACTACTCTTAGTGAGACCCCTCGATGAAACCATATGGAGGAATTAGCAGTTTTGGAGAGTTGTTTATGCACACTGCTCCTACACTTAGTGAGGCAGCACCTCTGCCATTTAGCAAGTGCACAAGAAACACCAAGTAAACATTTTACGCAAAAGCAATCGTAGTTACACAGCCAAATCCTCTCAATCTGTCAACTACAGGAAAATGTGGTAACAGTGGCTTCGATTGTACATATGATATAGAGCCGTGCAGCTGTCATAGATCCCACTTGAAGGGCAAATAGCCGTGTTTGTGTTTCCGAGCAGGCTTAAAGCTGAGGCAACGCACAAAATGTAGAAGAAAGCCTCAAAGCAAAGTTCACCTTACAGTGTTCAACAAAACTTGGTCATGCGATGGGCAGTAAAACTTTACAGTATGAAGGAGGGGAAAGGTGAAAAGTTTAGACTGGCAGCTGCAAGGTTGCAAGTTAAGCAGTGCAACTTCAGCACTGTAACGGAAGACCTGCTGCTTGATTGTGTCATGGCCAGCGGGGAAGTGGTTAAATCAGAGAGGTGGTCGCTGAAGGCTGTCTTAAGGATCTTGAAAACACCGTGTGTCTTTAAAAAGAAACTGGCAAAGCAGTGCAAAAAACCAAAGATATGTTGCAGTGTACAAAAGCCTGTGATGCATTGGAGTGCACCATAGAGTCAGGAAAAATGCCAAGGAAAGACAAACATGCACAAGAACACCCAGCAGAATTGCAGACTCAGAGCTGTGGTCACCTTTGGAGTGTTAGAGAGCTATGCTACTCTTTTCAAGCAGAAAAGAGCATAGCTATGACCAAACAGTGCAGTTTGCAGCAGTCTGCCGGACTGTTAAAAGACGATCAAAAAATCAAGGCCCCACCGCGGTGGCTCAGTGGTTATGGCGCTCGGCTGCTGACCCAAAAGACGCGGGTGCGATCCCGGCCGCGGTGGCCGAATTTTGGATGGAGATGAAATTCTACAGGCCCGAGATGCGATGTCAGTGCACGTTAAAGAACCCCCAGGTGGTCGGAATTTCACTACGGCGTCCCTCATAGCCCGAGTCGCTTTGGAACTTTAAACCCTAATAAACCATACCAAACCAAAAAATCAAGAATTATAAGAACAGCACACATGAGAACTCACATCAGATTTTGGAATAGGAAGACTTCAGGATAAGGCCACTGTCAGGGGCACTATGCACCGTACTTTTACTGAATTATTCATGAGCATCAATCGTGTGGTGCAAAATTCCTTCTTAAAATGCATGCGTGTCCAGCTCGCAGCACAAACCTGACATCACAAGCAAGTGCACAGTGTTGCGTGCGGTACATGACACGCCCCTCAAAATCAAGTGTGTTATCAAGAATAGACATGTTGCATTTGATCTTCTCGAGAAATGTCCTCAGTGCAATTTTGCACTTCGGACATTTTCTAGCACATTACTCCGAAGGGAGTGGGGCCTTTTTTTTGGCCTCTTGGAACAGGGTTGACCTGGTGGGCGTCCAGCTGGCACCCTTTTGGAGCCCCTTGTCAACCCCGGCCGGCGTCTCGCAATACTTGTAGGCTGCACCCGGATTTGACGTCCCCGGTGCCTCCGTGCTGCTGCAGTTGCCTTGAAGGCAAGCATAAGCCTAGCTGCGTCATTTCCATTGGGCACGCGGTCCAGCTCATGCCCAAGACACCGCAGGATTTCTAGATATGCAGGGTTGTGCTCATTCATGGCATGCAGGCGGCGCAGCTGGGACTCCAAGCTCCGGTACACATCTTCTCTTTCCTGCATGAAAGGTTGTGGAACTGAATGACTAGATTCTGTCCACTTTGAGCGTTTCGAATGTTCAAAGCTCTGTAGCTATCATCTACCCTGTGATGGAAGTTCTAGTTGCAGGCTGGGCTACAGCAGCTGAGGATTGCCATGTTGGTTTTCTTTCTTTTTATATATTAGCATTCTCATTATTTGCATGCACACTTCTTTGAAATTAGCCGCCGCGGTGGCTCAATGGTTATGGTGTTTGGCTGCTGACCCGAAAGACGTTGGTTCAATTCCAGCTGCGGCAGTCAAATTTCGATGGAGGCGAAATTCTAAGAAGCCCGTGTGCTGTGCGATGTCAGTGCACATTAAAGAACCCCAGGTGGTCGAAATTTCCGGAGCCCTTCACTACGACGTCCCTCATAGCCTGAGTTGATTCGGGACATTAAATCCTCATAAACTAAACTAAAGTTGTCTGAAATTGTTACAAGTAGCCAATTATGACCGTGGCACCCTATTGCTATCTTTGCAGTAAGCTCTGAGCTGAATCAGAATATTCATTTGCTGGACATGAAACTTCACTGTAGCAAGGCATACCTCTTCATGCATATGCGGTAAAGACCTGGTCAGTAGAACAATCTGAGTTTAACATTCTTGATATATAGGTCCGTTGCAAATGTTCCCAGCATTTACAGACAAAACTGTGGCTCATTTATTCATTCTTGCCTGGTATAGCCTTTCATCTGAATGGAAAGCTGCAGACTTGAATGTGCAACTAACATCGGCAAGGTAATATGTATCGCACAGAATTCTAGAATTTGTATTTCTACACTAGTGTTACTTTCAGCATGAACTCTAAAAAGTGCCTTTTCTACAAGTTTGCAAAGATCAACCAGAAAAAATGTTCGTTGTCTTTACCTGCACTGGCATTGCTGAGGAAAGAAGGATTTAGGATGAGAAGGAAATTTACAGGGAATATGCACCTGGGCAAGCTGGGGTTGATCACAGTCTTGCGCAGTAGGTGACAGCTGTCTTGATGTGGAGGGCTGGCAGTCGTCTTGCATGTGGCTTGCTTCACAAGCCTGTGGGTTTTCGTAACTGCAGCTTGCCTGGTCGGGCTCTTCTTGAGGCTGCTCTCCTTCAAGGAAGGGCATAAAGAAATCCCGAGGGGGGCACTTGTTGCCTAAGGCCAGCTTGCCCAATTGATGCCGGTCTCCTGTGTTCAGGGGCGGAGCATTGGGAAACAATCCCCCAAAAGTTTCATGGACAAGCGCCTGGTGCTTGCAAAAAGCACCTTGTTTTTTTGCTGCGCAGCTGCACATTCCAAAATCTGCTGACACTTCATATATTGTGTCTTGGCGTGTGGCACTGGGCACTGCATAGAGGTTGTGTCCTGTTAGTCGTATGGTGTCAGCAGCTCCTGATGGCATCCGGGAAAGGAGCCATTTGTAAGCCAGGTGATGACTGGCAACACGGCTGTTAGCATGGCGGAGGATGCGGCTCTCGAAGTATCTCTCCCACACCACGGCCACTGCATCCACTAGTGCAACGGCGTTGAAGGCCTCTGCTCTGCTGAGCACGATGTCTTTTAGGATACGGATGGTGGCCTCAGAGAAATTATTTGTGTTGTGCCCCCGTGTGGTGATGTTTGCACGAAAAAGGAGCACCCACTCCTCTTCCCTTTTGAGGAATGCCTTCACCCATTCTATGTAGCCCTGGTGGGATTCAGACCCAAGCCTGGCTTTCGCAGCTTCCAGCTTCTCTTCTGTGTCAGCATACATGACCTGTAGTTGGAGTTTGGAATCCTTTAGTGAGAAATGTGCCAGTGCCTTTCACATACACATATGCACATTTACGCTGTGCTTGTAATTTCGCACAGTCCCCCTCTTTAAAAAAGAACTACATTTGGACAAAACTTGCTCCTGGAATGTTGACATTAGTTGCCGTCTCTGGTCCTTGCCAACATGGTTGTGGGCAGCTGTCAGCCAGCGCCACTCTGCCTGGGCCACATGAAAATGGCACAGAAGCTGCCTGGCTGGAGGCCATGTTTCCTGCAGTGCAGCCTTCTCTGCACTGGAGTTGTCTGTCATAAATACGTGTGGTGCCTGCAGCGATAACAATAGCCGATTTCAGCACGCCTATCAAGCCAAGAACAATTGATAGCTTTTAGTGTTTGTTCTTCACGTGACCTGCAAGGATTCATCCTTGGATCTTTGTTTTTTGATTAACAATATTGTGGCTAGCTTTCTTCTAGAAATCTGACTTTACATCATCTGTTGCCAAACATTTGCACATAGTGTGAATCCTGGCGGATATCCGCTGCTTTCAGAGGACTGTTGTAATGAGGATCACAGACAAGAAAATTTTGCCGCAGTTTAAAGCAGTTGAAATAATATCACTATGCAGAAGCGACAGCGTATGCATACTCTGGACCCTGGCTTACTAGTAGGGGTTGGACTTTTCGGTTGAAACCAAAAAAAAATAAAGAAAAAGGTCAGTATCCATGGCATAGATGCCATGGCTAGCTTGCTGTTAAGTAGAAATAACCCAATCTGCTTGTCGATGGAACTGCATAACCAGGCCTGGGGTTAGGTCCGATATCGGTGACCAGAACCGACAGTGCACTTCCTCACCAGAGCAGGATTTGGCCGCCCTGGTGTAGTACTTGGTCAAAACCTCCTGTATTAATACACTAGTTAACCCTGTCTCCAGCGGCAGCTCAGCAACTGACCAAGGCAGCAGCCAGGCCTGTGACACAACAGAGGGTGCCAAGAATCTCTTGCTCTGGACAGACCGCCGCTGGAAACTGAACCTGGTGACTGTTAACTCTAGCCTTATCCATTGAGGCTAGTCTTGCAAAGCTTTTTGAGGAACTAGCAGGCATTAAATGAGATGTCGTGGGGCATAGCGAGGTTAGGACAGATGAGGCATATACAGTCCTAAAAGAGGGCACATACTATGCTATCGTGGATTAGTGGAGATAGCAGAACTAGGTGTGGAGTTCCTTATCAGTCAGAATATAGCTGGCAACATAGAGGAATTTATATTATTAACAAGAGGGTGGCAGCTATCGTAAATAACCTTAAGTGCTAACTGAAGGTGGTACAAACGTATGCACCCGCATTTAGCCATGATGACCAGATCACTGAAAGCTGCTATGAAAACGAGGAATCTGCAGAGAATGAAATAAAAACACACTGCAGTGTACTGATAGCTGACTTCAATGCCAAGGTAGGAAAGGAGACCAGGCAGTAGGCGACTATGGTATAGGCTCTAGGAACAGCAGGGGGGGGAGTTATGAGTAGAGTTTGCAGAGAGGAATAATTTATGGATCATATTCCTTCTGAAATGAAATAGACTTCATACTGTGCGCTCATCCTGGTATCGTGCAGGCTGTGGAAGTTCTCAGAAAGGTGCGTTGTAGCGGCCACAGGATGGTAAGGTCTCGATTTAGCCTATGCTTGAAGGGATGGGAAAAAACAGTGACGGAAGCCCATTAACGCGTTAGCGGTAAGAGGGAAAGTAAAGGTCTCACTGCAGAACAGCTATTCGGCTGTAACCAAGGGCGACGACCTTAATGTTCAGGCATTGGACGATAGTCTCACATCTATCATTACGTAGTGTTCAGTAGAAGTAGAAGGTAGGATGGTAGACTGCTTACTGCCAAGCTCTCTGAGGAGACGGAATATTTGATTCAGAAACGCTGAAGCATGAAAGCCTCTAACCACAGGTACGAAATAGAATCAATACGGAATAGCTAATCAATAAGTGCAAGGTAACCGTCATAAGGAATTTTAATATGGAGAGAATTGAGTGTGCTCTGAAGAACGCAAGTAGCCAGTAATGTGAACATTTCAGCATTTTTGCTTTTATACTGTAGGCCCAAAAAGTTACGTATGCTTTCTTTCTAGTCTGTACAACAATTTTTTTACCTTTAGAGAAATGGCTGTTCGCATGTTTGTATGACCATTGCAATTTTACAGGAACTGATATCATTCCCTTTCGTGCCGCAGACATGTTAGTAAACTGCAACATTCTGTTCCCCTCTATTCTTCACTCAAACTTGAGCCGTAACTGCACCCTCACTGAGTGCATATGGCGAAGTTATGGGTTTTGTCTAGCACAGTGTTGAAATATCGCTCTTACATTTTTCATTATGGGGTGCTTTCGTGAACAATATGGCAGCCTAGAATTGCATCTCTAACACTGACCTACAACCTCTTGCAATGCTTGGCAGACAACCACATTTTATGGTGATGAAGTAATGGGGAAGGAAACATGAAGGCATATTTTCTTGAAGTTAGCTTCTGCAATGCACAAATTAAAGGCAGTGTTATTGTTTTTCCTACTTACGGCCTGACCTCCGAAGCAGAAAGGATGAGTGTCTTTTAGAAGTTGAAATGCAGCCATGTAGCCTTCTGTGCTCTGCTCATTGTGAAGTAGCACCGCTATTGGCACAGCACCAGCCATTGTTGCCACCAGCACCACCGTGGTTACTTTTGACAAAGACTGTACCTAGAAAACGGCCACGAAAGTACAGTGCGCGGGTGGAGGGCAGTGCGAAATGCGTAGGAGGAGGAGGTAGAAGAGGAAAGGCAGGGAGGTTAACCAAAGAATAATCGGTTTGCTACCCTACACGGGGGGAAGGGGGTGAGGGAATAAAAAGAAAGAGAAAGGAGGGTAACAGAAAATTGAAGTCACAGGGAAAGTCAGCGTTCGTTGAAGTCACAGCCTGTCATGCAGGCCAGAAGTTCGCAAGAAGCCGAGCAGTGCCCCTTCCCCCTTTCGTCGGGGCCTTTTGTCGGGGCAATCATGAAATAAGATACCACGTAGTACACTGATTTGCTTAACATTTCCTGGTGATAAAATGAGTCATGGTCTTGTCATTCTGACGTGCCCACTTTCCTCACGACACTGCTGCCATGCGGTGAATCTACCCTACAAGGGTGCATGCATTATGTGGTGAAGTCCACCTGGTAGGCGTGTAGTCGCGAATTTCTCTGGAAAACAGTGCGCAAGACTGCAGAACATTCTACTGCTTGCATAATCCGACTGGCGACATATCATTTGATCGACATATGCGTACTAAACTTAACGCTTTCCAGTTTTCAGCCCATTCGTGCGTTCAGTCGTTTCTTTTCGCACTGCATGTCAGGCATTCTTCGAAAATGAAGTCTTGTGCAGCTAGCTTCTCAACTATTATTACCTTAGTGATACTTGTTGGGTATGTTAAGATCGGCGAACACAGGCCTGGGAGGAATTCCAGTAAGACGTGAGTCATGCAACAAAGGTGCGGCGGGGAACAGCGGTGACGGCGGCGGCGTCAGGTGGCCAAGTCTGCCCACGGGTCGCCGGACGGAGTGACGCCGTGAAAGGTCACGCTGTTGATTTTACTTGAAAGGCGACTGCTACATTGACTGAGGTCCTGCATTTCGGACATCAGGCGGGGGTGTACAAGGCCCCTCATTCACCTGCTGGGAAACGCAGCGCACTTACTTTCCCAGGGGGCACCGATCTCAACACAGTGCTGAATCGACACGACAGCCTTCGATGACGTGTCTTTCCCCCTGTCCACCGGCTGGGAAACGGCGTGGCCTTCCTTTCCCACGGAGGTGCTGCACCTGCCAATTCGACACGACAGTGTTCGAGGTCTGCTGGCTTTCCCCTTTCCCATCGACCGAGCTGCGGGAGAGTTCAGCACCGCCCCTTGACGTGGGTGGTACCGCCAGCGCCCACAACTGTCCACCTGACTGGAGAACGTTTTCCGAACTTTATTCCCTAGTGAGAGATCTCGGGAATACCAAGGGCATTTAAGGGGGTGTTGTTTTGTAACCACCACACTCCCATCTCGTCTGTAAATATGTAAAATAAACCTTATGTACAGTTTCCTCCATATCGGAGTTCGACATCGTTCTTCGGAGCTGGGACCTGCGGGGCTGAACGATTCAGTCAACTCCAGGACCCCCCCGTCTCCAACAGGTGGCTAGTTGGTGCATGTTTCCAGAAAAAGGGTTCAACACGTGCATGTTATAAAAACAGGGTTACACGTTCATTTTCATTGTGCTAAAGCACTACAGAGTTCAGGCGCTGACTGAAGGCAGCAAAAAACTAAATAGTAGCACATGCTGCACAACGGGCGCTATAGGAGCAAATATCAGACGCGTGATGCCCGGAAAAAACAAGCTAACTACTTTAACAGCGTTTATATTCATCAAAGAGAGTTGACAACATCTCGCTTGACTATCGGCGCCGACCTCATGCCCCCTAGAAAGCCTGCGGAAAAGAAAAGGTATGTACAGTCGCCGTTAAAAGTAAATGGAAGGCGACTTTGTCAAAAAAATTAATTTCTTTAAATCTAAAGCATAATGGTCCATGTTTGTTGGTGGACAGTGCAATTCGCGCAACCACAATTAGTCTGCACATATGTATTCAAGGATGCATGAATTAAGGGGGGGGGGGGGGGCGTAATTATTAAATTTTTCGTTAATATTGCCTTCCATTTACTTTTGACGGCACCTGTACGTATCACTGCATCCACTGGTATACGTTGCACGGACACCAGCGGATGTGGTTTTCCTCTGTGCTGAGCCTGAGCTCGCTCGAGCTGCACGCAAAAAGAGAAAAAAGCTGTGCAATGACGTCGCGCCCACGCCTGCGTAAAGAGAACAAAAAAAAAAAACGCGACGAGAACCCAGGCAGTGCGTTTGAATCGAGTGCAAAGCGCCGCGTTGCACGCAAAGAGGAAAAAAAAAAGCTGGGCGCACCCTCGCGCAACGACAAAAACAAAAAATGCGACGAGGGCCGAGGCAGTGCGCGTGAATCGAGTCCCTGCATGAAACCAAAACCGAAACTTCCCTAGAGTCGCTTTGCAAACGCTAGGCGCCGCCAGCGCTGCTTCAGCCGACGGAAGTGGCGTGAAGTCACGTGATCGCACTCTTGGTCGTCGTCTGCTCGAGTGCGTCTACGGGATATGGTTTGGCAATACGCAGCCCGGCGCACCCGTACACGGTGCGCGTGCGGCTCTACCAAAACAATCCATCTATGCGTGCCCATTTTTGCCTTTAGACGATTCAGTGAAGCATGCAAATGTTTCTCCTAAGTCACCGATGTATTTATGCAGCGGAACGCACGGTTAATGCGGAGACATAGAGAAGAACTCGGCAAGTACGGGAATCCAGCGCAACCAATTGAAAAGGAGCGTTAGTTCCTTCGGAGCGGGCTAGAGGTCGCCACCGCAGTCACATGAAATCACAAAGAAAACAAAAGTCGTCCGCCCGGCGCGCGGGGGAGGAGGAGAGAAGAGGGAGGGCGTCTTGTCGCTACTTTAGATTTTTTAGGGGCTTTAGTTGGACTCGCATTGCCATGCGCATCATGGAGGAAAAAAAAATAAGGAGGGAGCGTGACGTCACGCAGCCAGTGTTCGCAAGCCGAGTGTTTACGAGGCTGTTTTCTCTCCATGGTTTTCTCCCTCAGTTTTTCGCTCTCCGAGTCTGTCCTTTATGTTTTGATTCTGGTACGTTTTAGTGCGCGCGTATGTGCGACCCGCGGCGCGGGCTTCTACAGCAAGGAGGTTGATCTACAGTTAGTCTGCCGCGCTGATCTGCGCATGCGCGCGCGCAGCGGGGCTAGATTTTACCGCACGCTATCACGTGGTGTGATCACGGGGGGGGGGGGCACACTCTTTTTTTTTACTATATCTTTACTTGTTAAGACTAGGCTTCAAGGTTGTCGCCGGCCGCTCCCTCCTCAGTTTTTTTTCCTCCATGATGCGCATAGCCAAGTCACGGCCATGGCCTTCTCTTGATCAACGTTACTAGAACCTACTCAGTTTCGCAGCTCCCCATACCGCCCAGCGGAGGAGAGTGTCCCAAGCGGCGGTCACGAGAACTAACAGCGCTGCAGTCGAGTTTTGCTCCCTGCCGGGCGCGTCGTCTGCTACACGCAGCGCGGAAGCGTGGAGCGGCCGGCACGTATGAGGATTCGGCGAGCTGCATTCGCGCTCTACATGGCTGCAGTAAAATAATACTTCCATTACGGCAGCTTTTGCTTCGAAGCTGCGCGTTATCTTCGAGAACACGCTTGTGTGATGCGAAATTAGGCTGTTAATGTGAAAAAATTGCCAAAACGCTGCAATGACTGTCCGTGGAGTCATCGTTGGGATGCCCGCTATTGCATCCCGGTGCAAAGCAGGTCAGCATGAAGAGGCCCGATGTCACAAAATACTAAAAAAAAGTTCAAGGGCCACTTTGACGATCTAAAGTGCGCGAGGCGAAAGCCTTTCCACGCAACTTTGGCCGTTGGCACACACGAGGCGGCTATGGGGCGACTTGGTTTGGCTAGCCATGACAAATTGGGTCGAGACTAATTAGTCATGACCCATGAATAACTAGTCATGATTGATTAATTACGAACTAGTTATGTCCGGTTAATGACTGGCTAGTCATGACTAACCAGTCAACTACTAATGGCTGGTTAATGACTAACTTGTCATGACTGCTTGATAACTAACCAGTCATGACAATTAGTAATTGGTCATGGTTAGTCATGATTAATTCGTCATGACTAACCATGACTAATGGCTAACCAGTCATGACTAGCCATGACTGGTTAATTACTAACTAGTCATGACTAACCATTAATGACTAATTGGTTCATGACTTGGCCCATGATTTCCTAGTCATGTCTGGTTAATGAATAGCTAGTCATGACTAACCAGCGATGACAAACCAGTCATGACTAGTCATGACTAACCAGTCATAACTAGTCATGATTGCTTAATGACTAACCAGTCATGACTGCTTAATAGCTAACTAGTCATGACTAACCAATCATAACTAATTGGGTCATGACTAACCAATCATGACTAATTCGGTCATGGCTAATTAGTCATGACCCATGACTTTCATGACTAGCTAGTCGTGACCAACTAGTCATGATTGGTTAATGACGAACTAGTCATGTCTGGCTAATGACTAGCTAGTCATGACCAACATTACTAGAACTTGGTTCTAGTAATGTTGGTCATGACTAACAAGTCATTAACCAGTCATAACTAGTCATGGCTGGTTAATGACTAACTAGTCATGATTGCTTAATGACTAACCAGTCATGACTAATCAGTCATTAGTCATCCATGACTAATGGCTAACCAGCCATGACTGCTTAATGGCTAACCAGTCATGACTGCTTAATGACTAACTAGTCATGACAAACCAATCATGACTAATTTGGGTCATGAATAACCAATCATGACTAATTGGGTCATGACTATTTAGTCATGACCCATGACTTACTAGTCATGATTGGTTATTGACTAACTAGTCATGACTAGTTGGTTAATGACTAGCTAGTCATAACTAGCTAGTCATGACCAACTAGTCATGATTGGTTAATGACGAACAGTCACGTCTGGCTAATGAATAGCTAGTCATGACCAACATTACTAGAACTTGGTTCTAGTAATGTTGGTCATGACTAACCAGTCATGACTGGTTTGTCATCGCTGGTTAGTCATGACTAGCTAGTCATTAACCAGACATGACTAGTTAGTCAATAAGCAATCACGACTAGTTAGTCAATAACCAATCATGACTAGTAAGTCATGGGTCAAGTCATAAACCAAATAGTCATTAATGGTTAGTCATGACTAGTTAGTAATTAACCAGTCATGGCTAGTCATGACTGGTTAGCCATTAGTCATGACAGATTAATCATGACTAACCATGACCAATTACTAATTGTCATGACTGGTTAGTTATTAAGCAGTCATGACAAGTTAGTCATTAATCAGCCATTAGTAGTTGACTGCTACTACTGACATAACTAGTCGACTGCTTAATGACTAACCAGTCATGACCAATGCGTCATTAGTCATGGTTAGTCATGACTAACCAGTCATGACTAGTAATGACTGGTTAATGAATAACTAGTCAATCATGATTAACAGGTCATGAGTGATTAATGACTGACCAGTCATGACTGGATAGTTAGTCAGTGACCAATCATGAGTTAATGGCTAGTTGAAATGCCAAATGAGTAGTAAGTGACTTCAAATGCCAAAGGCCCTGCCTGGTTCGATTCTCAGCCTCGACAGTTTTTTTTAGTGACGCCGAAACGAGGACACATCTGCCGACACGGCTGCTAACGACAGTATGAGGCATTAAAGGCTTTCGCCTTAAAATTAACCGAGTAGCAGACGATACAAAACGGCTGTCGCGAGCGCTCTCTTTAAAAAGGGCGCAACAGGGCCAGCGAGCCGCACCGAGCGGCGACGAGGGAGCAAGACTCGATCGCAGCGCCACTAGTTCGCGCGACCGCCACTTGGGACAGCTCTCCGGGCAGAGCTGTGAAACTGAGTTTGTTCTAGTAACGTTGCTCTTGATCGCTGTACTCTCGCATTTTCGGTGATGTCTCGCGCTGCTTCGCAGCAGAGAGCACCAAGCAAAGATGATTTGCTCACCAACTTAGCACAGTTGGGTTTCTCCGGTGGGTGCGAGATGGCGCCACGGGTACCATTGCTGCGATGTCTTTCAGTTTTGGATCGTCGTCGCCACATACGATGGGGATTTGCAAATAATTCTGACTGAATCAGGCAAGTACCCCACCTAAATGTAGTATAAAACAAAACTGACCACCAAATGCAACCTCTGTGCGAAATTTGAGCCCGAACAAACGCGCGGTTAAGCCGAGAGGATTTTTTTTTCGATTTTCTCTGATTTACGCAACACGCGATATACGAGGGGGTACCCAAAAGAATCCTAACTAATTTTTTTGGTCGGCAAAGCTTCTGTGGTACCGCGTTTTGCCACTAGGAGCGCATAGAACGAACATTCCACAGTAAGCCGAGTGCCGTCGCTGAAGGAGGTCAGACTAGTTTAGGTATGGTTTAGGCAGAGTTTTAGAGTGAAGACTATTTTGTGTGAATGTCGTTTTTGCAATGGCTGATTTTCGTGAACAGCGTGCGCCGGTGAAATTCTGATTTTTGCTCGAAAAAAGTGGAACGGAAACTCTTAAAGGGATACTGAACCAAACTTTTGGAGCTGCTCTTTTGCATGTAAACAACAGCTTGAGTGCTAAAATTGATAAATATGAGAAGCATTTTAGCGAAAAAGGCGGATAACACGCTTTTTTTCGCGATTTATTGCCGTATCGTTGCACCTGGCGGCCGCCTGTGGAAGCTGTGACTAGACGTCATTACACCCGTATGCCCACCGTTCCCGCAGAAGCACGATTGCCATCGCTACTCGCGGCTTTTCCATGTCTGTCGTCTGCTCACAGCATAGGGTGCGTTCCAATACTCCCAAGTAGACGTCTACTTAGGCGTCTTGCCGGACAGCGGCCATTTTGAGACTCGTTCCAATTTTCACGAAGCCGTCTAAGAAGACTGCTTCGCCGAAGTCCACATCGATGCAGGCTAACTTCCTGTCTAAAGATGGCGGAGCAGTTGGTGCAGTGAGCCGTGCTCTTGGCGGGCACTGGAGCCCGGAGACGCACCATCTTTCAAGTGTCAGTCATTCCGTTAAGTTGATTTTTATAGGAACTGGTGGCAAATAAAGCCGTCTTTGTGGACCTATGATTATATTTGTGAATCGAGCGAGAGGAAATCGTGCGGGTGAGATCGTCTGCTATGCAGGTGAGATCGTCTGCTGAAGCGGTAGCGATGAACGCACCATTATTGCAGAAAAAAAAATAAGAACTAGCAAACTACTAACAGCGCGTTTTTAACTTGTTTTATTAAGAATTTTTAAGAATATAGGAGTGCAACTATTCCCAAATGTTAGTTCAGTTTATCTGCCGCAAGGTGGCACGTGAAGTAGACACGTTCCAATATGTAGACGGCTTCCTAGACGTCACACTAGACGTCTTGTCGGACGTCTAGAGAATTGGAACGCACCCATAGAGTTAATACAACCAACTGCTCACGGTGTACACAATAATGTCAAAATGTTAATCGATGCTGTCTACATACCATAACCGTATGCACGCTTACGTCCGCTAAATGCAGCTACTTTTTCCGGACCTTACGCCATTTGTAACATTCTCACTTTTAAAACAGAAACGCGACGATGTTCAGACTACTGGCGCCATCTGGTGGTTAGGAGGGGAAGCATCGTTGTCAACACTGAACTACATTGAACTAAACTGAACTACATTGTCGCAAGTTTTCTCGTGCATTGAGGGCTCACCAAATTTCGGTGCTTGTAACGAAACTTTTTTTTTTTGCAGCATCGTTCCCCGGATATGCTTCTCGGAAGCCGATGTCATTGTTCGCCGCGGACGCTGGGCCTACTGCTCGCCGCCACGCCGCTGTAGGTTGACGTTGAAGAGCTGCTCCAAACGGCCCTTTTCAGGGCCGCTTCATTGCTTCCTGGAAGATTGCGGGCATCCAATCTCGCGGCCGTGTTCCCTCTCTTTGTCGAAATCGGCGCCAGACATCAGAACCCGCGCTAGGCCTCGTTGCAGGGTTAAACGAGTGCAGTGTGGCTTTAGAGAAGTTATGACTTGCGCTTAGTCAAGCTATATTATTCACCCAGTGCCATGGGCGTCCGGAGGGGGGGGGCAAGGGGGGGCGGCTGCACCCCCCTGGAAAATCACTCACTCGAACCGTGAGTGATGGCCGCACGCTAAGGGCGGTGGTGCGCTCAGCCAAAAGGGTAAAAGAAGCCCCGCTTCCACGCTTTGGGTCACATCTGCGAAATGCTGCGTCCGGGCGCGCGTCGTTCCGCCGTTTTCAAACCACACTATCGTTAGCTCTGTTGAAGGGCGACCTGTTGCAGACATACAGCGGCACCGGCGAGCGTGTGTTTCGAGCCGCCTTGAGATGGGTGTCTGTTTCTTTGATCTCTAGACAGATAGCGACACGGAGGCAGACAGTGCACAGTGTCGTGACCGTACTTCTGACCACGTGGGCCCGATCAAGCAGCCCCCCTCAGGCGGTCTGGTTGGGTGAGCTGCGGGCGATGAACGTGACCTATGCGGGCGATTTAATGCCACCGCATTTTTTTTCAATTTGGAAACAGGTTTTGTTCTGGAGAAATTACAGCTGCCGTTGCGATTCACAGACCAACGGCCCTCGATAGATTAGACGAGGAGACAGTAGAGTAGAGCTGTGCACGGGCTCGGGCCGGCCCGAAAGCCCGTACCCGGCCCGGCCCGCGGGCCGGGCTCGGGCCTTGCGGAAGTCTATTCACCCGGGCCCGGGCCGGGCTCGGGCCACGGTATATTTGTCTCGGAATGGGCCGGCCGGGCTTCACGATCGCGATTGCTCCTGCGTGGCTCCAGCCTCCCTACTGTTGCAAGGTTCGAAACTAATCTGCAGGAGCGCCGCACTTGCCTCAAGCCGTCATCAATGGACGATTTGTTGTTTTTACATAATAACTTGGAGTGATAACTCTCTACATGCGCCGTGTTTGCATATACTCACTAATTTTCATCTAGACCATGAGAGCCGAGCATTTTAAAAACAATGAAATAAACTGATTTTCCTTAAATGACCTCTTTCTGTTTCATCGTCACTTCAATTTCAGTTTTGCAGGTCGGGCCGGGCCCGGGCCGGGCCTTAACTCGGGCCGGGCCCGGGCGGGCTTTGGTTACTTCAGTGTCGGGCCGGGCCGGGCCTCCGTCAGTACTGTAGGGCTCGGGCCGGGCGCGGGCTCAAATTTGCGGCCCGTGCACAGCTCTACAGTAGAGCTCCACTACTATTCACGTATTCTCAAGCGCTAATCTATACCTAACACATAAAACCCACACACTGCAACTATACATTACAAAAGACACTCAAATGCCGTCATTAAAAAAAGTTTCTCTTTTTTTTTTTTTACAAAAAAGTAACTTCACTGAGAATGCGAGTTACGCCTAGAAAGCGTCCGAAATACGCCCGCCATCTAGCGGACAAAACCTCTGCTGAGACCATCAGCATTCCCATTTTCCTTTCCCTTTCGATAGCGCACTTCAAAATTGTGCTCCTGTAGTGCGAGACTCCAGCGCAGCAAACGTCCATTTTTTGGAGACATGTTGCGGAGCCATGTCAGTGGGCAGTGATCTGTCTCTATCACAAATCGTGAGCCTGCCAGGTAGCACTGCAGCTTCTGTGTAGCCCACACTAAACAGGCGCACTCTTTCTCCGAGGCGCTGTACGCCTCTTCACGGGTAGTGAGTTTTCTGCTCACGAACAGCACGGGGTGTTCCTCTCCGTTCTCGTCGTGCTGGCTCAGAACCGCCCCCATGCCCCGTTCACTCGCGTCGCACTGGATAATGAAGGTGCGGTCGTAGGAGGGAGCCTTTAATACGGGCCGGCTGGTCAGCGCTCTCTTTAACGCGAGAAAAGCTTATTCTTTTTTGTCGCTCCAGTTTACCTTAATCGGCTCTGTCTTCCTCAAGCTGTCCGTGAGCGGACTCGCCATCTCCGAATAGCCTGGAATATAATGCTGATAATAGCCAGCCAACCCGAGAAAGGCGCGTATGTCAGTTTTAGTGGTTGGCCTGGGATAACTGCGTATGGCAGCAACCTTGGCGTCCAGCGGCCGGCGATAGCACCTTCCAATAATGTGACCAAGATACTCAACCTCGGCCTTCCCAAGCTGACACTTTTCTGCACGGACCGTCAACCCCGCCTCTCGTAATCGGGTCAAAATATCGCGCAAGTGATGCAAGTGAGCCTCCCAGCTGTCAGAAAATACTGCAATGTCGTCCAGGTAGGGAAGCGCGTAGGCTTCCGCCCCTGCCAACACCCTATCCATTAACCGTGAAAAGCAAAACGGCGCGTTCTTGAGCCCGAAACTCATTACGAGCGGTCGAAAAGTGCCGAGGGGTGAGATAAAGGCAGCGCAGCTTGAGGCCTTGTTCTTTGTTTTGCCTGGCACGACTCGGGAGAAGGGTGGTGCTCTTGCCTTGCCGGGGTGGGGGCATGGTGCAGATTTGACCACTAATGCTCTACCTGAGACCCTTGGCCTGCAGACACCGACCCTTGGATCACCCAGGAAACAGAGGACCTGCCTGGCTGATGCGGCCTCTTCAGAGGACAGCGAGGAGCTGTAACCCCTTTCGAGGCCTCTACCTGGCGGCGGACGAGCTGTCGTGACCGTACTTCTGACCACGTGGGACCGATCAAGCAGCTACCGTGAACATTCATCGAGGCCGACAACCCCGCGACGACCATGGGAGGTGGGATGCTTGGAATGCCCCTCAGCTGTCGTGACCGTACTTCTGACCACGTGGGCCCGATCAAGCAGCTACCGTGAACATTCATCGAGGCCGACAACCCCGCGACGACCATGGGAGGTGGGATGCTTGGAATGCCCCTCCGAGCCTCAGCGGATTAGTGTAGCCAGAATGCCAGGGGCCATTGTCAGCAATAACCCCAGCGAAATTCCTTGATCGGAGGTATTGTCCGGGCGACCACAGAGGAGGCTACGGGCCGGCGCCGGTCACGCTGGCGGATAATAGAAGAATTCTGTGGCCCCGACTCGCGTTCTGGGAAATCGGCGGGGAAGCAAGTTTATTCACCTGCTGGAGGACTTCGGGAGATTCCTTTCCCGCAGGGCTGGATGAGGCGGCAACTCCCCCTCTCATCGAACGAACTGCGAGAGAGAGTGGAAAAGCTCGCACCTGCCCAGCCGTGGGCGGTAACAAGAACGTCCCCTTCGGTCCATCGGATTGGACAGTGCTCGTCGACCATTATTCCCCAGCCAGGGATCTGGGGAAACCGGACGATATTTAACTCGGCCGTGAGTGTGGCCGAGAGAAGCCTGCTAGCTCCAGTCGACTACGGTTGACGAAGACGTTCCCCTTCCACTGAGAGCCATTCTCAGTCCTGCTTTGTAAATAATGTAAATAAGTGTATAAAGTTTTCGTTACCTTCCTCTAAACCCAGTCTCCCATACTCCTCGTCCAATCACCGGTCACCGGCCATGCTACCCGGGTCGCAACAACAGGACATCTTGTTTTCGACTTCGTTTCGCCGGCCACCGATGAATTCTTCACGAGGGAAGGACAAATCAGCTGTGTCCACCCCCGCTTTGTCGGGCTGCTTCGGGGCAAGCGGGCGATGAGTTGGCGCCGCCGCCGCTCGCTGTCTCCTCCGATCCACGGGAGAGCGCAGTGCGGAAGAAGCGCCGCTTTCAGAATCTTCGGCAAAGGGGATTAGCTGCTTTTGTTCACGGCGACGCAGTCTCCAGAGGCGCCCCCATACCAGCGTTCCTTGCGTCTTCTCCGAAAACCAGCGCCTTTGGTCAACGCAGCCCGACGGCGCCTGCCTGCACTCGCTTGTCACTAGCTCTGGCTGGGCCTCAAATCACAACAGCGCCCATGTACTGTGCGATGTCAGTGCATGGTAAAGAGACCCAGGTGGTCGACATTATCCGGAACTCTGTACTACTCCGTCCCTCATAGCCTGAGTCGTTTCGGGGCTCTGAACCCCATAAAAGCACAAAAACAAATTTTCCGACCGGAGTGGCGAGTGTCCCTTCCCCTCGGAAGTCGCGCGGAAGTAAGCCCTTGCACGTGTGCCCGCCGCTGTGTTTGTGCTTCGGTGCTTTTAGTGGCCGGTTGTCAACGAAGCTGAAAACAACCAAGACAGCGGACGAGAAAACGACGAGCGGCGAGCAGTGTGTGTGCGGTTGCTCGACTGTGCGGATGCGCGAGCAAGATGGAGCGAGGTGTATGAAGCTGCGAGCGTGCATTTTTCTTGTAAATAAGTTTTCGTTGTATATATAGTCATCTTCTGTTTTCGACGTACGCGTTCAACCGTTTTTCCAGTCAATGTGTATGATGAGTGTGCACCGAGAGCGTGTAATGAAGCACAGAAATGAATTTATCTTCCGCGTAATCACGCAATTCGCCCAGAAAAATCCGAGGCGCCTACAGTTGCAGTTCAAGGAAGACGGACTGAGTGACTGTAGTTGCGTGTTTGTGACCATATTGTGCTGTGTGCTGGTCATCAATCCGGGTGAGTCGAGAACCCGTATGCAGCAAGACTGAGCACTCTTCTCCACGAAGTGACAGTATCTTTTTGCATTTTTTATTAATTTTGATTGTTTCTTCGTTGATAAACTCCAATGTATCTCTCCTAGCCACGCTTTAATTTGCTGTTTGTAATTTTTCTTTCATGTGTGTATTTAACTTATTTTTATTTATATATAAATAAATAAATTAACTCCGCAAATAGTGCCTTTTTGCTACGAACATACCCCCCCCCCCCCCCCCCCCTCCGGCGCCAACAACCAATGGGGCCCCCCCCTGCAAAAAATTCTGCGGACGCCCTTGCCTATTCCTCAACCCTCATACTCTCCCGACCTTGCCCCGTGCTACTTTCTTTGTTTCCTAGAATGAAAAATTAGGTGAATGGAAAGCGTTTCGCTGATGTTGCTGAGGTGAAGAAAAAACGACGGAGGCACTGTCAAGCATCACAAAAGATGAATTTAAACAATGTTTTGAAAAAATGGAATGAAAGATTCGACAAGGGTATCATTGCAAGTGGGGAATACTTTGAAGGAGATTGAAGGTCTGTGCTTAAAATGTGAACAAATAAGTTAAAACAAAAATAAGTCCGGTTTTTTTTGGGTACCCCCTCGTATAAGATGAAGAAAACATGACTGCACAGTTTTCATGAACTTGCATACCACCGCAACTTGATTCCGACGAGGGCAAGACAGACATGACAACACGTCGCTCATAGTCAGGCATGGACTATATGTCAGCACAAAGTAAAACAAAAAGTAAACAATTCACACAAGACAAAATCAGCTCAAGCACCCCAGCATGGCTCTGTCCATTCATTGAACTGTTCACGTTTCCCCACTCTCACCCACTGCCTCATTGTGCGCTCGAGCCACAAAGCATTTTTGCGCGTATCGCAACCTGACAGTGGCAGAGTGGGCTAAGGCTGTGGGCATAGGCATTCGTCGCTAGCCACCAGGATCGAACACTCGATCTGGTCTCATAAAAGTGAACGTTTTGTGCTGCAGCTTGCACAATCCTTGTATTCTTCCTGCTTTCCGCGGTCGCTCATC
Organism: Amblyomma mixtum; assembly: GCF_055824585.1. Taxonomy (NCBI): domain Eukaryota; kingdom Metazoa; phylum Arthropoda; class Arachnida; order Ixodida; family Ixodidae; genus Amblyomma; species Amblyomma mixtum. The sequence continues at coordinate 147,008,025 of NC_143014.1, read as the reverse complement.
TGCCTCGGTCAGGCCGCCGACCATGTGCGCATACGGGGAGCAAGCCTCCGCATAAAATTCTGAGTGCTCGTACCTAGACGGCCTCTTAATAAGTGCCGGCTCAGCTAATTCCCCATCAGCGACCTCAAGATTTGCTTTCCACCTGTTGGGCAGACCCGCAAGGAGATCGCTGCATGGGTAGTGACTCGCCCTTATCAGCGGCAGTGTAACTTCGCTCCTCTGAGGGCATGGAGTGAAATCGCCATCGCCGCTGCTCAGATTACACTCCTCTACCGCCAAGCTTGTCGCAGCGTTACCTGAGTCTGGGTTTTCCGAATCGGAACAGCCTCGCTTACTCAGCTGTGCTGCTGCCTTCTCTGACGCCGCTGTGAGAGTTGCGCATGGTGTTTGACCACACATGGCGCTTTCACCAAACCCTGTCGGGCATACCGACGCTTCACTTGGCAACAAAAGGTCGCACTGGGCAACCTGGTCGGCCAAGCAGTTCATGTTGCGCTCATCAGTGCCACTATCCTCGCTAATAACGAGCTCGGCTAGCTCGTTATTAGCGAGGATATATCGTTATTAGCGACGACATCTCGGACCATGTCTGAGATCTCTTGGAGCAGCTGTTCTCGTTCAGTGTACTGCTCCTCCGTTCCGGATCTGCGATGAAAGAAATGCGCGGTGCGCGCGAGAAAAAAAAAATGCGGCAGTAGTTGCGACAGTGTTAGCGTGGGAATACATATGCTCAGTACGCATACATAACTTGCCACTTACTTCCGAAGGTTGGCTCGGTCTTCTTGGCGGAAGTAGCCCACCAACAGCTCTGTTCGGTCCTTGATCGCACGAAGCGTTAGTTCGCGCCTCAGGACCGCTGTCCAGTTTTCAGGGCACTGCAATGGATTTTGCGCACACACTTCCTGCAGGAGCAACAAATCTTCATCAATTCGGAAGCGTTTCCGCAGCCTCAGCTGCGATGAATTCGCATCGCTGGCGGAAAAAGCCGACGAGGAGCTCAGCATGCTTGACTCGCTGGGGGCAGCCATCTTGTTCCGCTGCCGGGGGCCGTCTCGCTGAGTTCGCTTTTTCCGAGAAGGGGGAGAAACATGGAGGAAAAAAAACTAGGAGAGAGTGCGCTCAGCCTCTGCAAGCCATCCTCCTCTGACGCCGCTGCCGAGGGCCCTTTTGCGCACTGGCTCTTGGGAAATAGGCCCTCCTCCACACTTACCAGACTGCCAACCAGCGGTGTTTTTTAGTGAACGTCCGTGCTCCGATGTAGCGCAGAAGCGCAGCGCCTGTGTTGCAGCTTTGGCGGAATGCGTACCGCATAGAGTTTCTTACTATTACCTAGAGGGAAAGCTGGCAACCCGTCTATGGGAGTTTGCATGGCGACCCCTCGAGACCACTTCAGCCACCATGAGCGCTCAAAGCATCATGGGGCGGTGAGCTACTTGTTGCGGAACTGCGACTTTTGGCCAAAAAATAATAGAAAAATTAAGCTGTTTGATAACTACAAACGTCCTAATATTCAATATCTTGTGTAATGATTGCAACTAACGAGCAGAAAAGCATTTAAGTGCAAAGTTTGCCCAAAATAAGAGACGACTCGCTCTCCTATTGGCCAAGTAATGAACACTATAAAAACTAATATTTCGTAATTAACAGGCGCATTTTTAAAAGTAAATATGTTTTCAAAAAAAGTTGTTGCTTAGGTACTTTAAAAGGTTTTTAATGAAATTTCGGAAGAGTAAAACCTTTATTGGCGTCGTGTGTCGTCGCGTTTTCACTACTATGGCTTTTGCACACTGCGTTCGCGCGAAAGTCGTTTGCGCACACACGGACAGCGTTTTTGGAATGAAACCTCTTAGTAATGACACTCCGTGTTCCTGAAAAACTACAACTGTCCCGCAACAAGTAGCTCACCGCCCCATGATGCTTTGGGCGTCCATGGTGGCTGAAGTGCAGCGCCGCCAGCTTTCCCTCTAGGTAATAGTAAGAAACCCTATGGCGTATCGAGCTCGAGGTTGTCTGAAGGCTCCGCGTCTCAACACTTCTGTTGATTACACTCGAGTTTTTGGGTGCACTGTAGGAAACTGCAGGTAAACTTTTCATCAAAGGGTGCGTCCGCGACCTCGATCGTCACTGTTCAACTTTGGTTCATAAAGAGAATGGAGAGGAATTCCTTTCGTCGTTATACACACATACGGAGCGTTTATTTCAGCGCATGCTGTAAGCAAAGAACTCGAGAGTAGGCGAAGAAAACGAGCCTCTAAAACAGGGCGCAATGTCTTCCAGAGCGCTCGCGGCGGACGGACGTGTTTAACGAGCGCTCCGACGCGCTGCGAGAGATTCTGTTTCACCTTAAACTCCCTCCCTATTATGTACCAATAATAAAGTTTTTCAGACAGAGAGAGAGAGGGCAGGCGGACTTCGGCCCGCCCATGTGCCCGCCGTTCTCCGCTGTTCTCGAGGCACACGTCGCGCCGAATACGCTCGCGCACATACGCGGTTCCGACGTGAAATGCAGCAGTGAAGTATTTCTCTCTCTCGCTGTCGAGAGAGAGTGCCGGCGGCTTTACGTCTGCCCCTGCGCGGGGTCTCCCGGCCACTGCGCACAATCACTTACAAAAAGAAGTAAACTGTATCTACTACATAGCCGCGCGCGCGTAGCGTCCTGTCTCGACTAATCGCGCGCGCAGCATACTGCACTAGCGGCCGGGGTGGGGCGCCCGGCCGCGATACCGTCCGAGGTAGCACCCACGGAGCGTTCGTGTCAAGCGTGCACTACCTGGCGAATAGCAAGCGGGAAGTCAAGTCCGCCTGCTCGATGAACGCACAGAGGCTCACCATTGTTCTGTCACGGGTGCGAGCACTGACGCGCGGCCACAGGAGCGCTTCGAGACTGTCCGTTATGATTCCCAGCGCCCTGTAGGCCGCGAGCATCTCGCGACGCGGCACTGCAGAAGCGGCACAGCGAAGGAGCATGTGGTCTCCACTGCGCCGCAGTCATCGCACGCGTCGCTCGGGGATGGTGGCCGCTGCGGCGAGCGAGCAGTTGGCGCTCACCACGGAGCCAACGCAGGCAGATGGTCGCACAGTTGCTCGTAGAGCGAGAGAGCGAAACCGAAACCGAAATCCGGCTAAGAGCTACCGCTGCCTTGTCACGGAGCCAACGCAGGCAGATGGTCGCACAGTTGCTCGTAGAGCGAGAGAGCGAAACCGAAACCGAAATCCGGCTAAGAGCTACCGCTGCCTTGTCACGTGAGGGCCTATTTCCCATGATGCTTTCCATTATATTTTTTATGACTAGGCTTCAAGGTTGTGACGTCGTGCTCCCTCCTAGTTTTTCTTCCTCCATGGGGAGAAAGGACGAGCTCGCTCCCTCGGCCGTCATGCGCTCTTGTCTGAGCCATGCTGATACCGGGATGGCTTTGCACGTGGGGCTTCCTCCTTGCACACCACAGCTTTCTCCCTCTCCTTCCTCTTCGTTCGCTCCTCAGAGGGCTCTCTCCACACGCTCTTGGTGGACGCTGGTGCGACACTAGAACAGTACTGTTTCGTCGGTATTTGCGTGTGTGTTTGCCGCTTCGCGTTTGATAGTGGTGTTTTTATGTGTGTGTATATCCAGCCAGGGCACCTTTGGTAGGCGCCCACCCGTAACAAAGGGAAGGCTACATCATCATCATCATCATCATCCACGCCCAGTTGTTGTCTGTACTTCTGTGGGGACGCTTGGCTCACTGGCAGTGCCGCCCGTAGAGACGCTAACACCATCGCAGCATCGCTCACACGTGGACTCTAGAAGAAGACTTCGACACAGCGCGTCATACTTCTTGCCTGTCAGGCCTTTACGGTGAGCGAAGACAAGTTCATACCAAGGTGCTCTTTTGTTGCGCTGGGTGGTTAAGGCCCAAACTCTGAAAGCTTCCTTTCCTTCGGAGTCGCCCAAACCTTACGCGAGGCCTCGTTTCCACGAATGTTGCATGGAGGAAGCTAGCTTATTCTGAAAGCTCTCCTCGCTTCTCCTTAAGGCGACGGTACCACGCTAGCGGCGGTCAGCAGCCGTTTTTCATCATGTTTGTGTGAGCGGTGTGGCTCATCCGTTTGCGCTCAAAAAATGATATTGAGCGCATTGTAAAGATAATTGTATCTTCTTTGCGATGGTATGTGTCGCTAAAAGCTATTCACGTTAGTATGATAGCAGTGAGCAAAAGAGCGAGAGGCATAAAACGATATTTTTGCTCGACTTGCCTGCGTTTGACATGCTGTTTACGAAAACTACTGCTCCGAAAAGAAAACTGCTTCTGCAGCTTTTAGATGAAGTGTGACTCGAGAACCTTACAGGCAAGTTATTGAGTTATATTGGGTAGTTATTTAGAACTGGTGCCATAAATAAGTGTGAAATTTAAAAGAATGACGCATTAATAACTCCTAGTCCAATTCATAAATCACAAACATATTTAGCAGGTTTGTAGATAGTACCCATGTTGTTAATTCTTGAAAATTTCATTGAGCTACATGTCATAATTTTTTAGTTTTCATTGTTCAAAGTTGGTCGTAACCTAGAAACTGCGCTTTTTTTAACAGAATGTTAGAAGCAAGTAAACGTCGTATAGGGAACAAATTCGGCACACGAAATATTTAGGAAATATTCCAGATCCTCTGAAGGCGGAATTTCGCTATGACAAACAGAACGGTAGTACTGCGCCATTCAATTGCGCCATTTTTTGGTGCGCCGTAACCTCCGCAAAATACATCCAGCGCGAAAGATCACTGTTATATTCCAGGTTTTTTTCACAGGAACTGAAGTCGCTGGTCTTAATACTACCAGTGATGTAAATTTGGGTATGATAAACGACTCATGTTAGCTCGCACTCGCCCCTTTGTTGGTCGACGGGGCTGCTGCATTTGAATCTCGCGGGCGTTTTGACTCAACAATGGAGTTCCGCCGGTCAACGACAGTGGCGCTGTCAAACATTTTGAAGCAAGACTTACGAGACAGACGACTGACTTCGCTGAAACCTGTCCTGCCTTTCGGTCGTTTCTTCGGCTGCTCAGCAGGCTGTCATCGGCGTATCGTGCTGTTTTGCTTGTTGGTGTTTTTTTTACTGTGCTTTTGTATTTCTGTGCAGCGCCATTTTTTATCACTTTATCTTGCCAGTTTTTTTGTGTGTAAAAGTGTCAAATGGGGAATCGGCGGAAATACCTTCAGCGCAAAAGGTCGACGATGACAAAGCTTCGTACGCGCATGGCTGATGTCAGGGCCAAACGCACGTGAGCCATTCGGACCGCAATTTTGTTATTAGTATGTGCATTGAATTCCCAACTGTACCTGTGTCGCGTGCGTGAGCTACCTCGTAGTGTGTGTTATCGAGTGCGGTTTTTCATGAACGCGTGTGCAAGATTACCAGTGTCACGGCACTGTGACATTTCGTAAGGCGAGAGCAGAAATCTGCTGCATAATTATTTGTTCCTTAGCTGGGGGCCTGTAGAAGTGGCTCTAAATTGGAGAGTTGAGGGGCTTGTGTTTAGAAATAAGCGATGAGTTTTAAAAGTCACAGAGGGCATTGAGGGATATTTTATGTATATGACGACTCTCGTCCTGAGCATGCGCACGTCGCGGGTTGGATCCCAGATGTGGCAGATGGAATTTTTTTCTTCACTCCGCTCTGAAGTAAGTCTATAAACTGTTGGCATTTCTAAAAAATCTACTCCAGCTTATCCAGGGCGATAAAATCACCTGCTGATTCTGCATTGCGCAAAATATTTCGCGTTTGCGTTTTGCATTCCTCCTGAGCTCGTTAAGGCGCGTTCACACTAGGCCGACGATCGGCCAATTTCGGTCTGGCGATGGTCGGCGGCAGCGATTTTCGTGCCGTCGGCGCGCCTGTCACACTGCGCAGACGCCGACCGAGCGCCGATCGTCGCCCGACGAGCGCATCGCCGTCGCGCCGGCGACATAGCAGCCGTCGGCCGACCCGCGTGTCACACTCTGCCGACAACAGTGCCGACCTCACGCCGACGTTGTCCTATCCCGACAGCTCGACGCTGCTGCTTCGTGCGCGCGGCCCGTCTGCTAGCCCCGTTGCTGAAGGCTTCGTGGAAATCGAACATATACCTTTTATTATGGGACGAGTTGGCAGTAAAGCGATGTGAATAGTAGGCCTTTTATTACAGCACAGGCGACTTCCGAAGCGCCGTCAGCTGCGGAGCCGATACGAAACCACCTAGGCCTAGCGACGACTAGGGCAGCCTGGGACCAGCGCACAGTTCGTCGCCCGGCGTTGCTGCAGGCGATGTCGTTGCCGAAAGATCCACTTTTGCACAGGCACATTATCGTTGCTCTAATCTAGGAAGCATCCTTTCTGGTTCACGGCTGTTTCGTATTTTCTTGTGCGAACGTGAAGTACATGTTTACGTCGAGCATGCCGGCCGGCTGGCCAGCCTGGATCCCGTCTGCCGGCGTCATAAAAACGAGCTAAAGAGTGTTCTTGACGTAAATATTAAACCCTGTGATAAGAAATGTGAAAAATGTTTCATTTCTGAGGATCGCTGACCAATACTGAGCTGTTGGCAAAGGTAACGACTGTGATACAAGCAAACTTCTTCCCACAACCGCCTCGCAGCTGCCGCTGGCCTGACGTTGGGGTCCGGCTCGCCTTGCGCACGCTCGCTTCGTTGCTGAAGACGTCGCGGAAATTTACCATACTATTATTTAATTGTGAGATGATGCTGTTGACAGTAAAGCGATGTGTAGAGTAGGCCTTTTTATTATAGCTCAGGCGACTTCCGAAGCGCCGGCCGCTGCGACTCCGATGCGAAAGAGGCTATAGGCCTAGCGACGACCACGGCAGCCAGGCAGCAGCAGAGCTCGCCGCCCGGAGCGCCCGCGAGCGGTGCCGTTGCCGAAAGCTCGAAACATAAGCAGGCATGCTTTATCGCTGCTCGAGCAGTCTTTCTGACGACAAGGCGATCTTGTCTTTTCTTGTGACATTTGTACACCATCCCAAGCAGCGCACAGGCACTGCTGCACGGCGGCGAAGTGCGACACCGATTGTGGGCGGAGCTTGGGCACAGCGGCGCAGCGATGTTCACCGCTCCGCGTGTCCCTACTTGCAGTGGGGCGGCAGTTCGCAAGCGACGATCGGTGCTGCGCGTCGGCCAAGTAGTCATATGGCGTGATGAATGTTGCTGCGCGTGCATTATTTGTCTACATAATGGTTGCACTTCGCGCTGTGAGCTCGGTACTCGCTTTTGGTCGGCGAATGTTTTCGCTCGGCCACCGATCTGCCCAAGGCACGTCGGCCGACGGGTTTCGTCGGCATCTTTGGTCGGCGACGTTGTCACACTAGGACGACGCTTGAACGTTGGGGGCGTCGTCGTCCTCGTCGGTGCAGTGTGACTGGCTATACCTCCTCCATGTTTGCAAACAAGCGAGGTGGCGCTGCAATCGCGAACGGGCTCGCGGTAGGCAAGAGGCCAGGGAGTGGCGTCGAGTTGAGGTGGTGCAGCGCCGGTTTTCCAGGCTTGTATGCGCGTTTTGAGTTCCTGAGAATCATAACAATGGTTGATGCTTTCAACTGAGTATTCCTCGAAGTACACGGGATCGCGTTGGCCATGTACGGCGCATTTCGACACGGTGTGTATTGTATTATGGCTAGAAAGCGCTGCAGTTGGTTTCTACCAAAGGCATTCAATAAAATGATAACTTTTTGACACTGAACTAGCAAGAATGATTTTACCTCGGGACAGTGCTGAGGGAAGCACTGGCGTTTTTTCGGCAGAGCCGACGTGCGCTCACCGTCTGTTGACACAAGTGTCGCACAGTGCGAAAAGTGGGGACAGCGTCGATCGTGTCCATGTCTCATCTGTCTCGCGTAGCCGCTCTTTTTAGCCGTCAGATCAGGCACCACCAGGCTGACTTCTCCCCTTCTTAAACTGGTCGATTTGGTGAAAAGTTTGGATTCCTGAAATTATATTTCTTCCAGCCCTGGGTCTTCTGTTTGGTAACTAAAAATTATAGCAAAATATTCAGTAGAAATTCATAAAATTACGGTTTTTAGATCTGTGGTCGTCAAAAATTGTGAGGTGGTCCTGGCACGTCGCGAATCCTGCGGGTTTCCGACGACGATAATGATTCTATTTGTCGCGAACGATTCCAGAGACATTGAGGAGTGTAATAAATCTCTCGACTTTTTTTTTTGCTACAGGAGCAGTAGTATGGTAGTCATTTTTGATAAGAAAGGTACTGCGAATCTAAAAAAAAGAAGTAATACCGCCATCATAGAGAATAGGGCGTTGGCAACGTGCTGGCATAAAAAATTTCCGCATTTTCTACTTAATTATTCAAGACCCGTGGTGACTTGACGAGGGTGTTAATTATAATTATCCAAGAACTTTACCAGGTATAGGTGAAAATAAAACGCATTGCTGAAATTAGCAGAGCAATTTCATATTTGCACCAAATTTAGTTACATATCTCAAGCATCAATAAAGAAAACACTTTTCATTGCCTCATCCCCTGTCAATCTCGCTACGTGCCTCTTGTTGGTAGCCCGCCTGCGGTTGCTTCTTTCCAAACAGCCTTCGCGATCATGTACTACTTCATGAAGAAGCTTATGACACATGCATGGTGCAATGAAAGTACGCTGTTAGAAGCATGCCAACGCGACCGCGCAAGATTGTCACAACTTACCAGACTTTTCTACTACAATCAAATAATTATGTCGGTCATGTTAAGAAACAGTTTGCAGTATATATTAAATGCCCTGAAATGCGCCATTACACGTTCGTATAACTTCTGCACACGTTAAAACATGCTGTGCTATCAACAAAATAACGCGCTGGAGAGTGACCCTGCTGGCACCCGTGAAAATCAGCTCAGGGTGATAAATACGTTCGCAGCTACATACATGCTTTTCTTTTCCTTGCGCAATTTTAAGCGTACCATGCTGTTGTTCAGGTGAATGAGCGCGGCAATTTCCGTGCTATGAAGTACGTTGACTGGCAGCGCCGGTCTACACCCAGACTTCGCGCTTTTACTACCGCGGCTCATTTCCTAATGCGGCATTTATTTGCGAGAAACCTATTAAGGCTAATCTAATTTTTCGTTTTATGATGCTACGCGGATCCAACAGCGACGCAGCTGGTCAGTACATGCTGCTTCTGCAGTGCGCAGCCACGATATGCAGCCGCCGGTAGCTGCAGCAGCTGCGGTAGGCACAGCCAGGCGGAACCTGTTTTGCCTACCACGCGAAAGTCGCTACTGACATCAGCGCCACCGCATCCCCGTGACGTCGCGGTGTGAGGCACCCTGCACCCGCCAGGCACCGCCACCGTCGAGGCTGCGTTGAGCTCCCCCGCGCGGCCAGTTCCTCGTCCCTGTCAGGAAGGCTCGCCCCGCTACGGCGAAGGGATGGCGTCTGCTAGCGGCTGCCGCTGTTCGTAGAGGCGGGATTTCGACCTGTTCATTCATGTGGCTGAAAAATTCTTTCGAAGAGCGAACGCCAGGAAAGGAACGAAGCTTTTTGAAGCAGGCCATGCACAAAATTTGAAAGAGGTGGTGTCGTGCGACGGGAGCGAAGTAGCAGCCCGGTGCATTGCGCAGACAAGCATCACTGCGCCACCGAAAACGATCAAATTAACGCTAAGAAATATTTCTATCTAGTGCCTGTCAGCGCTGCACTCTCACTCATTTTTTTTTTTATGTAGCTATCTTCCAGTAGACAGCTTGTAGCCGCGAGCTGCAGTTGCAAGGCAGGCAAATGTAAACACGCTGCTGCCGCTGCCGTGTTTTTTGGAGCGGTGTGAAACGCTCCCCAAAACGAGCCACCCGCAAGCCTGGGGTGTTGCTGTATTTAGAAAGGCTTGCCCTGAACTTTTATAGACGGCCAGGCGGCATAAGAAGGTAATTGGAAAACTCCAGTTTCTGAGCGAACGGCGCAAACCTGACTTCATAACATTCTCGTTTGCCGCACCTTTGGTGTTCTATGTGGGATACCCTGTTCAAACTACGCCTTGAAATGATGCGCCCATTGCGTAATCTGCCACTTATATTTTCTCTTTTTTTTCGGCAACTGTCAGGCCATTATCGCTACGACACGTGCGTCAGTATTTTGGTGATATGAGATGTCCAATGAACGAGCTTTTGCAAGCAGAAGAGAATGCAAGCTGCGGTGAAGCGCCTGTGCGCACTGAAACTCCTGCGGAAAACATAAAACTTTTTGACTGGAATTCTGCAAAAAAAGAGTATCCCGGCTACTTCATGCAGGATTCTTGCAGAAAGCTCGTGCTCAAAAAGCGGAATTTCATTGCAAGGTTTGTTTAATATCTACGCATTTAGAACAAGTGCCTTGACTCTTCGGCATTAGGATATACGATTATTGTATTAAAGTATCACCCAGTCGTTCAGACGTGGAGACAAAGATTTATCAGCAGTATGTTGCCGTTGCCCCTGAAAACGTGCCTTTACTGTCGAAAAAGACGCTGGACGACAAGGCACAGTGGAAGCGTCAAGCATTCTGCGCATAGCTGGAACTAAGAGAAACGATTCTTTGCAGCGCAAAATTTGTCTCCTTCCTAAAGTGTGACTGCGGGCGAGTTTCGGTGTGGCTTTCTAAGCCCACTTATTGTTGACAGCCAAGTCGTGGTGACCGGAAATCGTGGGTGCAAGAAGAAGGAAGAGTTCCCAGAGAGCCATTAGCATTCCTCCGAGTATGCTGAATTTGCCATGCGTCAAAAACCTGTCTAGGAGGTAATGCATGAGTCAGGTAAGCGTCTTCCACACGGGTTTGACCATTGTTTGACCAGAAACCGCGCGCGCGTGTTGCCCGTCGCGAAGGGTGGGCCGTCTCCCAATGTCGCGTTGGAAATCCATAAAACCTTGTCCGAGGCGAATTTATAAATGTGTTATTGCATCCTACAACACAGCAATGTGTTCTGCTGTTGTTAAGTGCCACTTTATTCCCGGGAAGGAGGCGCACAACTGCTTAGCGACAGCGCGCGCAACACAGCGGGAGCTTTCGGACTGCCCCCGCCTTCCTGACAGGGACGCGCGCGCTGCCGCCAGTGGCGCGCGCGTCGCGCCGTAGTTAGATGCGCAGTGAACGACCAGGTTGGCCGACGCGACCGCCGATCGTCGCCGTCGCGTCGGCATCGGGGTCTCGTCGGCCTAGTGTGAACGCGCCTTTAGGAGCTCGCAGGGCGCGGAAGCGGCAGTTTGCTTTGTGGGGGATGGACACCTTTCTATGCGAGTGGCATTTGGCAGCTTATGTGTAGATTATGATGAGGGAGGGGCAAAGCGTGATGAAAAATCGTACAAGCGCACTGCGAGCCGTAGCTACTGCAGATACCTTAGTACCGGTGAAAAACTGTAGTTCTTAGCACTTGAAATTTTTTGCTGAGGAGGTTCAATTTTCTTTATTCATGCACCTAGCACGCGCCTATGATGCTGATTATCTTCTAGTTTCGTGCTAGGAGGCCGGTGCTTTTAAAGAAATATAATTGTGCTCGTGAAATTCACTGCATAACTGTGGCTAGAGAAATGCGCTAGTCAGTGCATGCTTCTGTTTCGTATTCACTGCAAGTAAATTTTTCTTCTCCTACTTCGCTGCAAGAATAAGTTGCTTGTGTGTATACTTCTTCAGTTAATCATCCCGGTTTATTGCGATCGTGAAGTACAATTTAGGGATGTCGAAGAAGCCCAACTTCTCATTTTTTATTGACTGTAGTGTTGAAAAGGGGCCAGAGAGCAAAACTTGTGATGCTTTTGAGCACTGACATTTCCTGTCACTTCCTGAAAATAGACTCGCATATGACATTGGTATGGACTTGTTTGCTTGCAGGCAGCCACCATGATGTGCGGGGGAGTTGTGCAAGGCATCTGAACGTGCTTAGCAGATGTTGCAATAAAATGGTCCTGTTTTTATAAGGAACATGCGTTTGTCTTTTGAAAATGCACATCAATGGAAGTGAATGAAGCCTTCCACTTTTGCCTCTACCAGTGGCGAAGTGCATGTGTGGACAGTGTGATTTCACTAGCATTGTAGTGAATGCAAAAGCATGCCCCAAAATTATATGTCAATCACACACTGCAAGAAAAAAATAATGCACGGATAACATTCTTGAAAGGTATATGGGAGCGTAGCTGGTGATATGCATGCGCACAATGCAGCAAAAACAATGCCAGCATCTCTTGCCATTGTTTGCACTGCATGAAATACCAGTACCTTCCCTCAGCGGTGTGCAAAGCACGGATACCGAAATCGTTAGAAATGCAATTAGTTGTCAGTCTCGGCTACAGGGTATTATGATTAAAAACTAGCTTTTGTAAATGGCGCGGTTTCCGGAAGAGCTGCTCCGCAATAGCACAGCGACATTTACTGCGCATGGCGCTGCACGAATGCGCGTGTAGTGTCTAGATAGGAGTAGGTGAGTTGCATAAATATGGAAGTCTGCTATAGGCACCCTGCAATGCAGTTTGACAGAACAGGTCGCGCCCTCTGGCGGCCCACGCAAGAAGCTCGAAGGCGCTCGCACGCTTGGGCCTTGCATTGCTGAAGTTGCTTAGCGTGGGATTTCTGGGCTTTTTTCTTTCGCGTCCGAAGTAGGTGCGGTTATTTCTGCAGTTGAGGACTCCACGGCATCATCAGAACCGTGCAACCACACCCCTGCCAGAGATGTTGAACTTAGAAAAGCGCAATAAAAAGACAGGGACAAGAAGAAGCACGCAGGACAAACGCTTGACATCAACTAGTTCTTTACTCGGGAAAAAACACATATATACAGATACATAGAGGGCGGAAACAAATTATTAACCAAACAATGAATCGGCTTTACCACAAGTGTGTTTAGCGTGAACAGGTATCAAGGTAAGCAATTTCCTTGCGTGATAAGGTCAGGGAAGGAGTGCTGATACAATTTTCAGCTTTCTTTACAATACGATAGGCCTCTATAACTTCTCTGTGAAGCCTCTCTTTTCCTTTACCGCACGTGCGTGTGGCATTGAACTGCGGCTCATTTGCTTTGCGTTTTTTACAAGACTTGCAGTGTTCTGCTAGGTGCCCATCCGTTGCTACAGCTTGCACAGCACGACGGTGTTCTCTCAACCTATCGTTCAGGCACCTGCCTGTCTGGCCAATGTACGATTTCTTGCACGAGAGCGGAATCTCGTAGACCACCCCTGTGACGCAGGTTGTGAAACGGGTGGCATGCTTCGTTGTGCACCCAGGATGGTCATTCACCTCGTTGACAGCTCGACACATTTGTGAGAGCTTATTGGGCGCTGAAAACACGACGGATACCCCGCACTTCTCGGCCACTTTTTTAAGCCGGTGCGACACGTTGTGTATGTAGGGGATCACCGCCGGACGCCTAGTCTGGGGTGCCTTTTCTTTTCGCTTCCCAGAGTTTAGCTCCTTCACTAGGCTTTCAACCACAGAGGCGATGATTTCTTGTGGGAAACCAGCCCTTTTCAGGCGCTGTGACTGCATCTGCACACTGGCCGAGACTTTATGCTTACACGATTTGTTGAGGGCCTCACGTATGCAATTTAGGGCAATCCCCCTTTTTACTACCTTTGAGTGGGCCGAATCATAGTTCAAAATGCCTTTTTTGGTACGCGGCTGATACACCCAGCAGACTTTATCCTTATCTAGAGTTAAACAAACGTCAAGGTACTGCAGACTGCCTTTGATAGGATCCTCACACGTAAACTGCAGACCGTGGGAATAATTTTCGAACACCTTGATGACATTTTTTATAGCATTTATACTTTGGCCACCTTCTGACGATTTCATAACCACAAGATAATCATCCACATACCTAAACACTTTGACAACAACAGATTTATCAAGGCTGTCGCTAATGCGCCTGTCACAATGGGCTAAAAAGACGTCACTTAAAATGGGGGCAAGGCAGGAACCAATGTATATGCCTTCTTTTTGAAGAAAAGACTGTCCGTTATGAATAACAAATGTTGATGCAAGGTAAAAACGAAGCACTTCTAAGAAGTTGTCAATAGATAAACCCGTCGAGTTTTGGAATGCGACAGCACCCGATGCTTCGATAAGATCTCTTACAGCCCGCAGCATATCCGACTGTGGGATAGAATAAAACAAATCTACCACATCCAAAGAGAAAGCGTACAGGCTCTCAGAAGCTTGTCCCCTGTTCTTTAGGTAGCTTATGACTTCCGATGAACTTCGAATCATGAAAGGATCCATGAAAGGTAACGAGCTGATATGCTTCTGCAAAAATCTGGATACCGCACCTTGCCAGGAGTCCCTTTCCGTAACAATGGCACGAAAAGGCACCCCTTCCTTGTGGGTTTTTGCAGAAAAAAAGGCACGCAACCCGTCTCTTTTTGCTGCTGAGATACTTTTGCACAAATTCGGTAGATTCAAACTCTCACATAGTTCGTACGCTCGTTTTTTCACTTTTGCCCGGGACGAGGTAAAGTTAACGAAGATCTTATTAAATGCCTGATCGGCCTTTTCACGGTACAAAGAATTTGGCATGACGACAAACCCCCCTTCCTTGTCGCTAACCAACAGGGCAAAGTCATTGTTTCGAAGGTAGTTAATAGCAGAAATAACATCTTTGTTCCTCTTTTTAGCGTTCTTTTTGGATGCAATGCAGTCAACGGCTTCGGAAATAAACCGACCCTTCTCCTCCGCGACAACATGTGCTGCTACTCCCCTGACCATAGCCAGAAGACCAACAGGAGATTCATTAGGTTCTTTGCTAAATTTCGGGCCACAACGCAACACCTCAGCCACGGGTTGCGGTAAAGAACATTCACCGAGGCAAGTCACCTTTCCCGACGAGACTTCATTCTTTTGTCTTGACTTGGACCAGGCACACAGAGAGGGCAGAGTCCGATTCCACAGGAAATCCGTTTTCTTGGCGGCTTCACGTGTCAAACGACGAAACAGAGCGTCACCGACTTCACCAGCAAGTTCCACTGAAGACGAAAACGCGCGCAGAACCACCTGGAGATGTCGCACCTGACGCCAAATTTCGGAACGGACTATCTTGGTGATTCTTCTTGCATGCCTCGAAGAAGGCAAGCATGGTTTGAAGATACCTTGCAGCTCGTCAGGAACAAGATGATGACGAAGGCAAAAGGAATAGGATCTTGCTCTACAAGTAGTGACAGCAATAAGGTTGACTAAGGCAACTGAAGGATTCACACATAAAGAAAGAGGTAACAAAGGGCCCAGTGTACAAGAAAGGACTTCAAGCAATGCAGAAAGTTGGGCGAGTTGGTAATACATGTTGAACTTAGAAAACCAACTACCAACTTACCAACTCGCCCAACTTTCTGCATTGCTTGCTGCCAGAGATGTGAAGTGGGCGCCAAAGACTGCCACAGTCGCGAAAGAACGCCGGGCGTCAAGCTGTACAGCTTTCCGTCGAAGTCTTGGAAGAAAACAAGAAGGCAGAAATGGATTACCGCCGTGCGACGAGTCGCGGAAGTGTATTCCTATTTGCAAACGGTAATTTCCGCACGTTACGAAAGTAGCCAAAGACGTGGTTCATTTTTCAGCTGGCTCAATCGGGCAACAGTTTGGTCAGGGTACGGATAGTTTGCACGAGGCGGCATATCGTCCTGTTGAAATAAAGTGCACCATGATGATGATGATGATGATGTCCTCAGGCTGAATGGCACATACCCACGGCGGGGGATTGGCCAGGGTGCATAGCGGATACCATGACCTTTGGCATGAGTTCGCGATCCACTCTTCTTCGTCTTTTGTGGCGCTTAATTGTTTTCTGAGGATGACGAACTAACTACTCATAGACATGTTCACCGCAACTACTACGAAAGAAGCCGTCCTCCTTTTTGGACGGCATTTATTTTGTCTGGACACAACATGCTCTTCGCGGTGGTGCGTGGTTCATGCCGGCGGACAAAAACTGCAGAGAATGTTTGCTACATTCGAATCGGAGTGAAAGCTCGGATTTGTGCTACGTAGAAGACGACGATGAGCGGGCAGTGCCGCGAGACGGAGTGCTCGCGCTAGGTCAGCTGCGGACGTGCAAGAGAATATTTTTCTCGGGTCAGAACCACCGAATTGGTGCCAAGTAGAAGGCGATGAGCGGGCAGTGTCGCGGGACGGAACACTCGCTCAAGGCCGGCTGCGAACCGACAACACGACAAGGGACGATTTTGCTCGGGGTCGGTACCCATCGAATTGGTGCTTACGCAATAAAAAACGCCCAGTGCCCGGCGCTGTCAGGCGCCTTTAATGTCCGCTGTCGCTGTTCACTCATGCGAATTATCCAGAACTATTTATTGTGTTAGTGCGTAATCTGCTGTCCATTCTTAAAACTGAAATATAGTTCCCACACTTAAGCAGGGGAGAAAACGGTCTGTGTGAAGTGTATGAAGTCAGTATGATACCTACATAAATAATTTGTATACGTAGCGCATTTTCTTGTTTTAGTAATGACCCTTTCGTTGGTTGACTTAGCTACATATGTTGCAGCAGATTGATGGTAATTACTCGTGTTTTACTCGTTTAAGTTTTGGGAAACCTCAAGCTGGCAGCCGAATAGGGATTCGAGGGTGTGCTCCAAGCATTTTGTGAATGGCGAAGAAAGAGCAATTTTTGAAAACCACCCTGGCTATGTACCTAAAGTAATTAATTGGTACGACGAAACAGCGCTGACGGACGGGACAGAAGAGAAAGACACATGCACTGAACTAACAACCAGATGGTTTCTATGAAGTCTACAAGGTCTGTCATGCGACCGTTTTTACATCGCGGAGACCGGACGGTGCGTCAACGAATGGCTACGCGAACAGGCGAAAGACACTGAAAACAGGTCACGCCGAAATAACATGGTCATTCATTTCGCGGATGGCAATGAATGTGAGGCGTTTGTGAACCAAACCACTATCATCGCCAAGTATACAGATCACACCTCGCGCCTGATATCAGAGGCTTTTCACATTCACGCATTAGGCAACTCATGTGTAAGCCAATCATCGGTGGCTCTATTCCCACAGGAGCTCGCCTTTCTTTATCAGTGATGCGTTGATAGCTCCCGTATGTATGTCACGTCATGTTCGTCCCGCATTTGCTTCCCATCTGTGCTTTGACTTGCCCTGCTGCTTTATATTGCTTCCTCCTTTTTTTTCGCAATAAACCATTTGGTTGCTAGTTCAGCGCATGTGTATCTCTTCTTCTTCCGCCCCGTCCGTCAGCGCTGTTTCGTGGTACCAATTAACATCAACCAACCAGCCCGACTGAACCCTCTCCTTGGACTTACAATAATCCCGAGGGTGTACAAAAAGCATTCCACTTCGCCTTCTCCTCAGCTGGCTAGATTTAACAGGTAAGCTTGTCTGTGATGTGCTGCTTGGGCTCAAGTTTGCTGTGAAAGCTGGGACTTTTAGATGCGTGTGTTTTTTAATTAGCTTTACCGCAGAGCGGTTGGTCTCTACCAAGAAATCTGAATGTTGCGTGCACCAAAACAAAAGCCGTGTGTGCTGACAAGTAAGATTTAGTGGCATTAAAGCTTCTATAAAATGGGCAGGTGGAAACAGCGGCACTCTGGGTCATCTGCCCCTCCTGCTGCCACTGCATCACCTGCTGGCCTCGAATCAGCTTTTTCCCACACAGCTGAGGCAGCAGGAGCCAATGACACCAGCAGCACAAGCAAAATACTCGTCGAGGACGTCGACTGGCTTGAATCCGCAATGGACAACCCGTGACAGTGCGGGTAGCTTGCGCTTTCCGGATGCTGCCGAGTGCAAAAAAAAGAAAAAAAAAACGTCCTGAGCAAACGCAGTTGTGGTGAAACGTTGAGGATGTTCGTAACGTTATAGACACAGTCGGAAGCCACGCCGAAAAGAGGCGCTGCAACGGCGCCGACACACGAAGGAGCGCCTGCGTGGTTGGTGACTTCTCCGTTGGTGGCGCAGATGTCGGCGCGCTGGTGGCGCCGCCCCTGGCACTTCCTCTATGTGCACGTGCCAACCTGCTCGCGGGTGCTCAAAAGGGGTGGTGTCCCTCGTTGTTAGTCATGGCTGGAATTCCGCTCCGGTCAAGAATGAAGAAAATTGTGCTGCGGGCGTGCGGAGCAGCTTGGTGCATGCGAGTGAGAGGGGGAGCTTGCGGAGCGGGCGAGCATAGTGTGTGTGGTGTGTGTGTGTGTGTGAGAGAGAGAGAGCGCGCTCGCCCTCTCCCGAAGTGCGCGCCTCACGTGTCAGGTCGCCTGCAACGCGAGGCTGATGGAACTTTTCACGGTCCTCCCCACTGGCTGTATCGCCTCGCGTAATGGAAATACAAGCAGGTGGGAAGGTATTCCCTCCTCTTCCCCTCTCTCTCTACCCTTTGTTTTCCCCCTAACTCTCATCTCGCTTTCCATTTCCTTCCCCCAGCCCCAGCTCAGGTGCTTCTAGACATGATAGCAGATGCCGGGTCTGGCAAGAATCCTTTTACCTTCCTTTTCATTTACAATAAAAGCCACTTACTACTACTACTCAGGATAGTTCCGTGAACACGAGGGGCCGAGAGCTTCCGGTGAAATTTCTTGGAAACCGGTATGAAGTCCTTTGGCTGCGTGGTCTGTGGATGACATTGGTGAAAACATTTCGTCTAAGAGCTATTTTTCAGCAGATTTCGAAGCCCTCTCACTAACACCATCAAGGACTTCAGGATAATTCAGCAAGGTTATGCGGGAAGCAGGTTTTACATGGCAAATTGTTTCTTGACCTGGTTTACAAAGCGGGGAACATAAAATGACGTTAGTGTCGATCCGTATTCACAAATTACAAGAACGACTATAAATATTTCAAAATGGTGCTTGTCTACCTGATAAACATTTACGGCCAGATTTTCATTAGCGTGGTTATAAAAAAAACCTAACTGGAAGGGACCGGAACTCTACATTTCAACAGATCTGACGAACGCTTCAGCCTCTTGCTCAGGACGGTTCCTCATGCTTGTTTATAAAAAAGCATACAGCAGCAGCATGCTTGCATTGTCTTCGCATTCCGGCCTTGAAATAGCATTTGCCACAGCGGTTTCTTTTGTGTGCATGATCATGAAACGTGAAAAAAATCTGCCATCATTTACACAGACATCTATTTCCCTGAATATTTCATGAAATTCTAAGATATTACGGGAGTAGGCATTGCTCTGGCTGAATGTAACTTCTAAGTCAAAATGTTTGCTTGCACATGAATGAGCACATATAGTGATGGCTCTGCAAATAAAGTGTTCTCGCGTGCGCGGTAATCTCTTCAGCTTCGCATATCTGTTTAGAGGCACTTTATTTTATGCTCACATAAAGATTGTGTTTATTATTATTAGCTCAAAACGTAACAAAACCCCATTGTATTGGCCTTGAATTTCAAGTTGATTCACTTAGGACACACACTTCCCCATTGAGGTAACAACGTTTTCATTGACAATCTGCTCCACTGAGTGCACGTGATCAGTTAGCAATTTTCGCTCCTTCAAGTTGGCAGAAAAAAAATGTTTTCACTATTTTCTGGGACACACATCTTAGGCTCTACATTTTTCTCACCTGAAAAAGAAAAAAAAAACGCGACTGCGCATACAGATTTGCAGGCAGGCCAGCACGTGCAAAGAAAACTGGCTTCCTTCAAGACCTAGCCCACAACCATAGCAGCTACTCAGCTGACCATCTCTTTCTCAATTTCCTGGAGCTTTCGCTCAGAGCGCTCTTTCTCCCGCGCATCTCGCTCCTTCTCCCGAGCATCTCGCTCTTCCTCCCGCTGGTCTTCCAGCTTACGCCGCTCGCGTTCCGCTGCTCTCTCTTCCCTCAGGAACTCGTGAAGCTCTGCTCCCTCCAAACCCAACTCCTTACCGAGTGCGAGTAAGCGTTCTGCTTCTGCCATCGTGTCTCACACCGGCAATCAAACACAAAATGTGCGTATACGGCTGTGTCGTTGTCTCGCGGTCAGAGCCAGTCGAGGTTAGCACAGGGTCCTGTCGCGGACGCCAGTTTGTCACGAAGTGGGAGCACGCCACCAATGGGCTCCACACTCTCTGTTACCAATTCTAGGGGAGGAGAGACAAACACCTCCACCCAGGTGCCAGATCTTAAGCAGGACCGAGTGGCTAACCGGCGATAGGTCCACGCCTGACCAGCCGCTGAGCGGAAGCACGACACAGGAGTCGGGAATGAGAGTGAATAGAACTTAATTAACAAAGAGAACAACACTTTCACAAATTCATCAAGAATAGCACAGCGTAAACACAGGGCAGACGGAACAAGTTTTAGCTTTGACACACAGTATCAATTATGACAGGCGAGAGGAAATACAAATACAAGTCACTTTTAAAGGAAAGAGTTTAGGGTATAAGAAAAGTTCACAGGTTCCCTATCTTCCTTGCACCAGAGGTGCCCCGCCAGAGACGGTTTGTTCACTCGAAGATTGGTGCCCCGTCAGAGACGGTCTGAAGATGAGTTGACACGCAGGGATCAAGGGAAACAAAGATTTATATACAAATATTTACATTAGATACAAGTTAGATAAAACGGCAAAAAGACAAACAACAAAAAGGCGGAATTGGTTAACACTAGGGGAGGCCCCTACTCGGCATAGCCGAAGATGCATAGCATCTGACCTTAGCGCAGAACCTTTTTTCCGGCTCCGGGGCCCGGTTTTAAAGGCCTAAAGGCCCGGCCCACATTTGGTAGCACCCAATCATGTTACACTGCTCACATGATTGGTTTACCGAGAGCATGGCCAGCACTCCAGCTTCCGTAGGGCAAACCGCCCTTTCCAATGCAAAATAAAAGTAAAAACAAACACAAATACACATTCGTGCCAGCACGTGCGCGAATCGGTACTGCGGGGCGGGGGGACACCCGTACTTCACGGCGCGTTCGCGAGCGGCCGCGTTCCAAGAAAGACGCTTCGCTCAAGAACGCGGCTGGGGGCGCTCAAGCCCCCAGCCGCGTTCCGATGACCCCGGGTACACTACCGATCCCTTACACGCCCTTCCCAAGATTCTACAAAGGGCCCAAGTGGCACTTTTAGAACTATAACAAAGAAGGGATCGGTGTCGGTCACGAAACCACCCTGTGGATGACATACCGCAGCTACACAACCACTGGCATCAACAAAACCAAAAGCAAAAAAATGCACACGGACACCAACAAAACATTACGCAAAATGCTTACGGGCACCAAGAAAACATAAGCAAATTGGACACTAAAATGCACACAGTGGCATGCCTGCCGCGCGCCGTAACACGGCGTCCAAGTTGGTGGGTTGCACCCAATTCACCACCGCCAAGTACACACTCGTCCTCGCGAATGAGCACACATGCACACAGACACTCGCAACCGGAACGTTCATTGGCACTCATATTGGGTCCGTAAGCAGCCACGTGAGCCTCCTTTATCGCACCGCGCGTCCCTGTGTGCGTTCGAGCCAACACGTGTCTCAAACGACACGATTAACGCCGAATGGCCGCTATGCTCATTAGACTGGTGCCACAGCGGGGCGATAACTAAAAACTTGCTGCCCTCCAGGATCGAAAACATTGTGGTACTCGATAGGTCCAAATCCCCGATCACGCGACGCCCTTGAGGGCACGCTCTCTTCGGCGCGCCAATATGAGACGTGTGCTGCGTAAGGAGCATAGCCCCTGTGCAGTCTAATCATATCAGTGCGGCCGCTTTTGCCACACGGGATTTGGTGTACTTCAGCACGGAACGTACTGCTCCACGCGCTGACTTTCAACGTGAAGGCCACGCACCCGCCTCCAGCTACTCTGCCTCGCTTGGAGCCATTTGTCCCGTTCCTGCACGGGCAAGCCTTGAAATTGCCGCTCCTTGCTTGATCGGCGCTTGCCGATTTCGCGGCGTCGTCTAACTCTGAGGCTGCATGAGATCCCTCGCAGTCACTTGACCCTAATTTGCCTTGTGGCAAGTCGCCACTCATTTGCGGGTCCTCAAATGACCTGGCCGGACACACATCGGGTGCGTTCGACAATTGCGCGGCGCTCTGCCCGGTCGGCCCAGCAGGCCCACCTCCGCTCTCTGCCTCGGATGAAAGGCTATTGCTATCAATAAGGCTACGAAGCCCTTCATGCCCTATGAGCGACACAGTGTGCCGTTCCAGCAACGCTAGACTTTCTCCTGTCACTAGCTCCGCGATCTGACATCTGTCGTCGCTGGCCGTTCCCTGCTGAACTAAATGTTCTTTTCAGCAGCTTGCTTGAGACCGAGTTTTTGGAATTGTAAGAGTGACTTCCAACAATCCTGAACTCGCGTCCGCGTCCCTGGTGTCATTTGGGGTAGAGTTAACCTGTGCAGCTGGATCGTCGGAGTGCGCGTTCACCGCCTCTAATACCGCGACGCTGCATTTCGTCACGATACTTTCTTCAACTGCGATTCCAGCTTCGCAGAAATCTGGCTCACTTTTTACTTCTGCCTGGCTGTTTTCTTGACCTGTGCTTGACAGGCATATGCCTTTGCCTTCCAGCATTGGCGGCCTCTCTGCTCGGGACTCGGAGCAGTTCTCCCTGGCTAGTTGACTAGCTCTCCTAGACTCTTTGAGCTTAGCCAGCTCGAGCTCTAGCTGCTGGCGCCTTGCTTCTAACACCTGCAAATCCGGAGGTTTTTCCTCGCATAGCGGCGCCTTTCCTCCATTCACTTTTGCAAGTTCAGCCTGAAAATAAGCTAACCGCGTCTTCGCCAATTCTACTCGATACCTCACGTCGAGTGTGGGCCGGCATGGATAACTCTCCATACCACCGTCTGTATCCCTCAACTGTCCTACCGGCTCGAACACATGCACAGGGACGCTAACAATGCGACGAAGGAAACTCACAGTTTCGATGCGTCGATCCGCATTGCCAGCTCCTTGGCGTCGCAGTCCACCGCCACTTTCACCGGACGCTGCGATGAGCTGTCACACGCCGCTGGTCCTGTGCACGTTGTCGTTACTTGCTGTGACCCGCCGGTGACCGTCAAGTTCTCGGCGCGCTGCTTTTCTTGACCGCATGCAGTCCCGCGTCGCTGGACTACTGCCGTGGTCCTTGCATCCTTGCCGCCGTCTCTCCGCAGGTCCGTTCTCGAACGCTGACCTGTTGCCTTGTCGTCGCCTTTTCCCCTGCCTTCAGTCTTCATCCTGCACCGTCTTCCGATGGCCGCAGGATCCTGTCGACTGCACCAGTAAAGTTCACAGGTTCCCTATCTTCCTTGCACCAGAGGTGCCCCGCCAGAGACGGTTTGTTCACTCGAAGATTGAAGCTCTTCGCACCAGGGGTGCCCTGTCAGAGACGGTCTGAAGATGAGTTGACACGGAGGGATCAAGGGAAACAAAGATTTATATACAAATATTTACATTAGATACAAGTTAGATACAACGGCAAACAGACAAACAACAAAAAGGCGGAACTGGCTAACACTAGGGGAGGCCCCTACTCGGCATAGCTGAAGATGCGTAGCATCTGACCTTAGCGCAGAACCTTTTTCCGGCTCCGGGGCCCGGTTTTAAAGACCTAAAGGCCCGGCCCACATTTGGTAGCACCCAATCATGTTACACTGCTCACATGATTGGTTTACCGAGAGCATGGCCAGCCCTCCAGCTTCCGTAGGGCAAAACGCCCTTTCCAATGCAAAATAAAAGTAAAAACAAACACAAATACACATTCGTGCCAGCACGTGCGCGAATCGGTACCGCGGGGCGGGGGGACGCCCGTACTTCCCGGCGCGTTCGCGAGCGGCCGCGTTCCAAGAAAGACGCTTCGCTTTGAGTGCCCCCAGCCGCGTTCCGATGACCCCGGGTACACTACCGATCCCTTACAGTATAGTTCGTAAATGTGGGAGTGGCGGTGGCTTAGCTGTTCGGGCGGTTGAGGTCCGGTCCGAGATAGGCGTCGGGCTGTCGATGTCGGGTCCCCGAAGTCGCTACTTGTTGCCCATACACTTCGCGACGAGCCGACCACCTCTCGGCTGACACTTCACACACACGCGCGGTTAGCTAACACACCGCCACATCCAAGATCTCCACCTCGACTGCTCTCCGCCACATTCCACAGTCCCCCCGTAGTGTGCCCCCTCTCTCCCTCACCATCTCCAGACAGCCCGGGGCCCGGGACCGACGAATCAGAGGCGGCGACGAAACGTAAACTATCGCGCCGAAACGTCCCGCGCCGAGCCCCGGCTGGCCCCTGATGTGTTCGGGGTGGTCGGGACCAGGGTCTTCACCGCATTAGGCGAAGCAGCCAGACTACGGAGGGAAGCCTTCGGGAGGAATAGCGAGCTTGAAGGTTTATTTTACATTTTGTATAGTAGCAAGTAGACCAAAGTCAGAAAATGGGGGAAGATCTGGCACACCGCAGATTGCTGCTTAAATGCAGTTCAGATTCCCCAGGCACCCAGCTAGGGAATCTGATCTCTGGTTGAGCGTCCAATGGGCCGCCAGCGTCTTCTTAGGCTCCGCCTTCCCCACGTGGCACCGCACAGACACACACACACACGGGCAAGGAGGAACATGGCGTCTCTGAGTCGCGAACTGTTTTCCCAGGCCCAAAGGTC
Source organism: Amblyomma mixtum (assembly GCF_055824585.1). NCBI lineage: Eukaryota > Metazoa > Arthropoda > Arachnida > Ixodida > Ixodidae > Amblyomma > Amblyomma mixtum. Next base: position 146,983,506 of record NC_143014.1, on the reverse strand, counting down.
GTTGTTGCTGTGTGATGATCCTGATTGATGGGGACGCGAGCGCTGACCGCTCCCACCGGTGACCTCTTCAGTTCGGTGGAAGGGACAAATCAGCTGTGTCGCCCCTCGCCTTTGTCTGCTGCCCAGGGCGCACGCGGGTAATGAGTTAGCGGCGCCGCCGCCCCTCCGTCGTCGCCACTGGGTCTCGTCGGTCAGTCCACGGGCAGTACGGGAGAAGCACCGCGCTCAGCCTTCCCGGCGAAGGGATTAGACGCCTTTGTGTACGCCGACGCCGTCGCCAGTAGCTGCCCCACGCAGTGTCTCTTTTGTCTCCCCCGGACAGCAGCGCTTTCCGTCGCAGTAGCCTGATGACGCCGGTCTGGCTCGCCTGTTTCCGCTGCCAGTCCCCAGGAACGCAGTCCGGCACCAGAGCCGCATTCAGCATCGCCGGCGAAGGGGATTAGAGCCTCTGTCCACGCCAACGCCGAGCCAGAAGCCGCCTCCAGGCCAGCTTTTCCTTGCGTCTTCTCCGAGAAACAGCAGCGCTTTTGGCCGCATACCTGATGGCGCCTGACGGTCTCGCCGTTCTCCGCTGTCTGGGCCTCCGATCATTACAGTCCGTCCGCCGCCAAGAAGACGTCACGAAGTGGTTGCAGCTGATCGGTGCACCACGAATGTACGTCAGTGTCCGAGTCCTTCTGCTCGACAGGTCGGCCAGGAAGCCCTGCACATCTTGCAGGGGTCCTCGAAAAGGAGCATTAGTGATCAGGCCCACGCCAAGCCCATACCTCCAGCAGGGCAGCACACGGCCAACCTCAGAGAACTGCCAGGTTTTCGGATTAGGTTAAACAAAGGCTGTAAATTTTGATACACCCCCAGCCCTCGCTCGAAAGCGCATGCCTGGAAAGCCGGCCTACCGGACCTAGTTGAGCCAATTTTGTTTTCTTTTGTATGGAAGCCACTCGCTTCCGAATTTTGATCAAAGAAAACCGCTCAAACTAGTCGACAAAGAGAACAAAACGGTGACGCTTCAGAGATGCAAATGCGGAGAAAACAATCCAAACTGTTTTGCTCTCGGGAACTTAAGCACTTCCAACAGGGCCACGGAGAAAACGCGTGCTGAGGCCCTCGCGTTTCAGTTTTCTCGCCCTCTTTGTAATGGAGTACAACTCGTAATTACCACTAGAATTACGAACGTGCTTACTTCCCTTCATTTAATGTTAGGAGAAGGTAAGTGACGCCAACCAAGTAAAATACAGGAAAAAAAACACGACGTTTCGGGACCGGCTCGGCCCCTTCTTCACGGTGTGACTACGGGCGAGCGCAGCTTGGCTTTTTAAGCCCCTGTGTGGAGGACCTGCGGGTCAATGGCCGCAGCCCATGGACGTAGGATGAGGGGAGAGTCCCCAGGGAACGATTAACATTCTCTCGTGTTTGCTGTATGTGCCACGACTCGAGTAGAAGCCTCCTGCGTGGGTTAGCTTCCGTTTCCAATACAATGGTGCTGTCGAAGTCAATTGGGTGGTCACACCCTTCACAGTGTTCGGCCACGGCGCTGCGTTGACGATTCATGTGACGGACGTCCGCTTTGTGTTGGTTCATCCTTTCCGCGAAGTTCTTCGTTTCCCCTATGTACGACGCCGGGCAGACGGAACACGGAATTTTGTACACGACGCCCTGGGCCTTTTCTCTGGGCTGCCGGTTTTTTGGGCGGGGGAGAAGGCGACCGATAGTGCTGGTCGGTTTGTGCGTTGTCAGCACCCCTTCTTTTCCGAGAATGCGACCGAGCGTCTCGCTCACGCCTCTCACAGGAAGCCAACCCACACAGGACGGTACCTACATTTCGATTCGAACCATCCCATCCCGCACAAAGCATCTGTCGTGACGTCATTACTGAAGAGAGCCGACTCCATATGTTCCTCAAGTGAAGATAAAAGGAAGGAGAAGAACCGAGTCATTTCTGACCTCCAAAAGAACGGCTACCCAAGCTCATTCATCCGGCGCATTATCAGGAAGCAAGAAAGGCAAAACAAAATCCGGTCTATTATTTCCTCAGACGCATGCCAGAAGCGGAAACGTGTTTGCATCCCCTACGTGAGAGGCGTGAGCGAGACGCTCGGTCGCATTCTCGGAAAAGAAGGGGTGCTGACAACGCACAAACCGACCAGCACTATCGGTCGCCTTCTCCCCCGCCCAAAAAACCGGCAGCCCAGAGAAAAGGCCCAGGGCGTCGTGTACAAAATTCCGTGTTCCGTCTGCCCGGCGTCGTACATAGGGGAAACGAAGAACTTCGCGGAAAGGATGAACCAACACAAAGCGGACGTCCGTCACATGAATCGTCAACGCAGCGCCGTGGCCGAACACTGTGAAGGGTGTGACCACCCAATTGACTTCGACAGCACCATTGTATTGGAAACGGAAGCTAACCCACGCAGGAGGCTTCTACTCGAGTCGTGGCACATACAGCAAACACGAGAGAATGTTAATCGTTCCCTGGGGACTCTCCCCTCATCCTACGTCCATGGGCTGCGGCCATTGACCCGCAGGTCCTCCACACAGGGGCTTAAAAAGCCAAGCTGCGCTCGCCCGTAGTCACACCGTGAAGAAGGGGCCGAGCCGGTCCCGAAACGTCGTGTTTTTTTCCTGTATTTTACTTGGTTGGCGTCACTTACCTTCTCCTAACATTAAATTTCCCAACCAGACAGACTTCTGTCGAATGTTTTCTTTTCCCTTCATTTGCATGACCGCATAGTGCCGTCACCTTTGCTCAACCTGGCAAAGCTTCCCTCAATATCGGAGCCCAACTCACATTAATCTGTCTAATCCTTAAACAAAGAGACTCCGGGTGCTTATGCCAGTGTCCTACAATGGCCCGTCTTTCCAGTATTTCCGCGTGACAGCGGACGCTGCTATACGTAAGCACTACGTGTGCATTGTCAAACAATTAGCATTAAAAGAAATGCAAGACCACTGCTGCAAAAGTTAACAATGACCATACCAAAACTAAACATACTCAAAACTTTTTCGGCAGCAGCAAAAAAAAGAAAAAGCAAACAGCAGAGACTCATTCTTGGAATCTGCTAACTACCCCCGTCGCGACCCGAAGGGTCCTATTCTTCAGCCGCGCTCGGCGCGGTCGCAGACTGACAGTAGCTTCGGCCGCCGAGACCCGACAAAAGCCGAAGGGCTTAAAGGGGTAGAGACATCAAATTCCAAGGTTGTACAAAAGACTGCCATACGTTTGCTTTGTATGTGAGGACCATAAGAGCGAAGTATTAAATTTAAGGGAGGTCTAGAACATATTTTAATTTCATTTTAAAGTTTGTGAAAATGCTCACTCTTGAAGTCTGAGCCATCGCTAGTGCATCAGTGTGACGTAGGAACAGAGAAGAAAACACAAGCAAGTATTTCCTACGTCACTGCACAGTTTTCTGACGTACGGGACCAAGTTTTGCGGTTTCGCGGCCTAGCAACCTTGGTTAAGAGTGCTCACGAGTCTTTTTTTTTCTGCACGCTCGCGAGTGCGATGGTGTTTTACGCCCGGCGTTGCCGCAGGCGATGTCGTTGCCGAAAGATCCACTTTTGCAGAGGCATATTGCCCGTGCTCTAATGTAGGAAGCATTCTCTAGTATCATGGATGTTATGTATTTTCTTGTGCGAACGTGAAGTACGCCGAGCATGCCGGCCGGCCGGCCAGCCTGGATCCCGTCTGCCGGCGTCATAAAAAGGAGCTAAAGTGTGTTCTTGACGTAAATAATAAACCCTGGGATAAGAAATGTGAAAAATGTGTCATTTTTGAGGATCGCTGACGAATACTGAGCTGCTGGCAAAGGTAACGACTGTGATACGAGCAAACTTTTTGCCACAACCGCCTCGCAGCTGCCGCTGGCCCGACGTTGCGGTCCGGCTCGCCTGGCGCCCGCTCGCTTCGCTGCTGAAGACGTCGTGGAGATTTACCATACTATTATTTTATTGTGAGATGATGCTGTTGACAGTAAAGCGATGTGTAGAGTAGGCCTTTTATTATAGCGCAGGCGACTTCCGAAGCGCCGGCCGCTGCGACTTCGATGCGGAAGAGGCTATAGGCCTAGCGACGACCACGGCAACCAGGCAGCAGAAGAGCTCGTCGCCCGGAGCGCCCGCGAGCGATGCCGTTGCCGAAAGCTCGAAACATAAGCAGGCATGCTTTGTCGCTGCTCCAGCAGTCTTTCTGAGGGACTGCTGTACGGCGGCGAAGTGCGACACGGGTTGCGGGCGGAGCTTGGGTAGAGCGGCGCAGCGATGCTCACCGCTCCGTGTCCCTGCTTGCAGTGGGGCGGCAGTTCGCAAGCGACGATCAGAGCGGCGCGTCAGCGAAGTGGCCATTTGGCTTGATGAATGTTGCTGCGCGTGCATTATTTGTCTAAATAATGATTGCACTTCGCGCTCTGAGCTCGCTACTTGTTTTTGGTCGGCGAATGTTTTCGCTCGGCCACCGATATGCCCAAGGCACGTCGGCCAACGGGTCTCGTTTTGGTCGGCGGCGTTGTCACACTAGGACGACGCTTGGTCGTTGGGGCGTCGTCGTCGGTGCAGTGTGACTGGCTAGTCGGTGAACGACCAGGTTGTCCGACGCGACCGTCGGCGTCGCTGTCGCGTCGACCTCGGGGTCCCGTCGGCCTAGTGTGAACGCGCCTGAACTGCGCGCTGGTCCCAGGCTGCCCTAGTCGTCGCTAGGCCTAGGTGGTCTCGCTTCCGCAGTTGACGGCGCTTTGGAAGTCGACTGTGCTATAATAAAAGACCTACTCTTCACATCGCTTTAGTGCGAACTCGTCCCATAATAGAAGATAAGTTCGATTTCCACGACGCCTTCATCAACGGAGCTAGCAGACGAGCAGCGCGCACGAAGAAGCAGCGTCGAGCTGTCGGGATGGGACAACGTCGGCGTGAGGTCGGCGCTGTTGTCGGCAGAGTGTGACACACGGCTCGGCCGACGGCTGCTATCTCGGCGACGTGACGGCGATGCGCTCGTCAGGCGACGACCGGTGCTCGGTCGGCGTCTGCGCAGTGTGACAGACGCGCCGACGGCACGAAAATCGCTGCCGCCGACCATCGCCAGACTGAAATCGGCCGATCGTCGGCGTAGTGTGAACGCGCCTTTACCATTTGACGCTGCCTACATGCTCTGCGTTCGCTGGCACAATCTGAGCTGCGTCGGGCCTGACGCCTGCCTCCTCTTCGGAATCGCTGGCCAGCGGATCAAAAATGAAGTGGTTGTCGGGGTTCGAACCGCGGCGTCTTCTTCCTCGTCTGCGTCATCCCGCGATTCCTCATAATTGGTGTCTTCGCCGAAATAAAACTCTTCTTTCCGACTCGGAGCTGTTCGACTTGCCCTCCGCCCGGCTCTCCGTGTTTACGCGCACCACGTGCGTGTCAAGCAGACGACATGCCTACACGACGTCACGGCTTTCCGGACCCACGTGACAACGCATTGTCTGGTTTTTGACGTCATGAAAGAGCCTGGCAAAACCTGGCAACTACGAACCGAAACCGAAACTGCTGGGTACAAATAATACGATCATTAATTATATAATGCGAGTTCATGCTTCTAAGATGGTGTTCCATGCTCACTGAATCGCTACGCATTATTTACAACCCAGAGATACAACACAAAAATTTGGTGTCTCTACCCCTTTAAGTGCGCGTTCACCTCTTCGGGCTCCAGACGCCACGCGACATTGATTGGTTCCGCACCCCGGTCGCGCGTCTCCACCACCTGAGCAGGATTTGAAAAGAATGCGGGAGGGGGACGATCTAAGAGCGCAATGCCTACGAGCATTCCCCCTTCGATTCAAGAATGGCCTACGGAAACGCGTTCTGCTGCGTTCTTTCGCTTGATAGCTATGCATGCTTCTCTGTGCCCTGCCGCAAGTTTTACGCGTCCTGCTACCGCAGCGTCGCCACAATGGGTCAGGTGGCCTTCGCTTTGTGCGGTGTCTGTCGCATCTGGCGTGCCGCGGTGACCGTCTCGGCCGATTGCACTGTTGGCCGGCCTTTAGCCTTACCACGTCTTCAGCCCGTACTTTGTCTGTTCTCAGGAGAGCACGCTCTCGCTTGGTTCTCCCTGCGCGCGGCCGCCTTCTGAAAACTGCCTTAGCAGATCGGCCCTGCGCGCCTCCCTTTCTCGCGGTGTCCTCATCCTCCTCGTCTACTCTTTGACGCAGCACCGAGCCGCATTTCCCACTTGATTTTGAACAATGGGCTCGTGCTTTCGGCGAGTCACTGCACGTCGCAGTATCTAACTCTCTCATCGGCACTTTACTCTCTCCTGGGCATAGCTTGCTCTCCCGAGGTTTGCTGTTCGAGCCTGCGACACTAACGCTCTGGCCTGCAACTTGACCTGAACCACGCTGTTCGCCTAACGTAGCGTTTTTGTCCTTTGTGCTACCCTCTCGATCGCAGCAATCAACCTCACTTATCAACAGAGCATCTGCCTCAGGGTTAGAGACGGCCGCCTTCTTCCCGGAAAGTGCACGCTCCTCTGGGCTCAAAACCGCCGCGCTGCACCTTTCCTTACTGCTAGCATTAGTGCCCACATTATCCTCTGAGCCCTCACGGCTTGCAGATATGCACTTTTCGCTAGCCTTAGTGCTTACAATATCCCCCGAGCCCTCGCGGCCTGCGGGTCTGCACTTTTCCTCATTCCTAGCCTTAGTGCTTACACCATCCCTCGAGCCCTCACGGCTTGCGGATCTGCACTTTTTCTCATTGCTAGCCTGAGTGCTTTCACAATCCCCCGAGCCCTCGCGGCTGGCGGATCTGCACTTTTCTTCATTTCTAGCCTCAGTGCCTACACTATCCCCCGAGCCCTCGCGGCTTGCGGATCTGCACTGTTTGCTAGAATTTTGACCGAAGTCCTCGGTCCCTGCTGCTGAAGTAGCCTTTCTTTCTAGGACAAAGCCTGCCCTATCTCGGCACCTCTGAGCAGCAGTCGTGTCTTCCAGCGACTGAGCGGTGCTCCTAAGTCGGTCTCCGACACTCGCGTGGTACACCTGACCACCGTCAATTTCGCTTTTGAGATCGACCTCTGCGGGAATTCCAAAGTACATGAAAAGCGCACTTTTAGCTTTTCCATAACTTCCCGCATCCTCGTCCGACAGGCGCGCCAGTACGTTGGCGACATCACACGGGAGGAAAGCCAGCAGCATAACTGACCAGTAACCTAGGTCCAGCTGCTCCTCCGTACATATTCCTTCAAAATTTTGAAGAAAAGTCCTGATTTCATTGCCTGTTCGGAAAACACTTAACCTAGATCGAATTGTTTTCATTCTTACGAGGTTAAGTTGACGTGTGATCTCCCGCAGCTCCCTTTCTCGCTTTTGATCGAGCCGTTTTTTCTCGATCTCCATTTGCTCTTCACGCTTCCTCTTTTCTTCATCCTCTCGCTTCTTTTGTTCCCGTGCCTTCTCTAATTCCTCCCGAATGTACTCCCAACATCCGACCATCTCCTCCGCGTCTGCACCGCTTGCCTCAATTGCCTCAATTAAGAGCGGTTTCCTACGGATCGACCCACAATCAATGCCCAATTTCCCGCATATCAAAACCAGGTCCGGTTTGCGCAACTTTTTCCAGTCCATGTCTGCTCCCCAAGCGACGGCTAGTCTCTACTAATGGTCAGAGAAGATTCCCAGGCAATCTCTGGAGCCACATTCCATTACCTAGGTTTACAAATTTCCAAAGTTGTACAACCTGGCAAAACTCAAAAGAGACAAGACCGTGCACTTACCCATACCGGAGCCAGGACGCCGCGCAGACCATCCCACAGCTGCCAACCAGTTGATGTGTTCGGGGTGGTCGGGACCAGGGTCTTCACCGCATTAGGCGAAGCAGCCAGACTACGGAGGGAAGCCTTCGGGAGGAATAGCGAGCTTGAAGGTTTATTTTACATTTTGTATAGTAGCAAGTAGACCAAAGTCAGAAAATGGGGGAAGATCTGGCACACCGCAGATTGCTGCTTAAATGCAGTTCAGATTCCCCAGGCACCCAGCTAGGGAATCTGATCTCTGGTTGAGCGTCCAATGGGCCGCCAGCGTCTTCTTAGGCTCCGCCTTCCCCACGTGGCACCGCACAGACACACACACACACGGGCAAGGAGGAACATGGCGTCTCTGAGTCGCGAACTGTTTTCCCAGGCCCAAAGGTCGTTGTTGCTGTGTGATGATCCTGATTGATGGGGACGCGAGCGCTGACCGCTCCCACCGGTGACCTCTTCAGTTCGGTGGAAGGGACAAATCAGCTGTGTCGCCCCTCGCCTTTGTCTGCTGCCCAGGGCGCACGCGGGTAATGAGTTAGCGGCGCCGCCGCCCCTCCGTCGTCGCCACTGGGTCTCGTCGGTCAGTCCACGGGCAGTACGGGAGAAGCACCGCGCTCAGCCTTCCCGGCGAAGGGATTAGACGCCTTTGTGTACGCCGACGCCGTCGCCAGTAGCTGCCCCACGCAGTGTCTCTTTTGTCTCCCCCGGACAGCAGCGCTTTCCGTCGCAGTAGCCTGATGACGCCGGTCTGGCTCGCCTGTTTCCGCTGCCAGTCCCCAGGAACGCAGTCCGGCACCAGAGCCGCATTCAGCATCGCCGGCGAAGGGGATTAGAGCCTCTGTCCACGCCAACGCCGAGCCAGAAGCCGCCTCCAGGCCAGCTTTTCCTTGCGTCTTCTCCGAGAAACAGCAGCGCTTTTGGCCGCATACCTGATGGCGCCTGACGGTCTCGCCGTTCTCCGCTGTCTGGGCCTCCGATCATTACACCCCGCAGACGCTCGAGCCGGCATTCCGCGTACAGGAGGTCACTGGCCAGACAACTGCTTTCTCACCGTCGGAGACCAGACAGCGAGAAGTGTGTGCGTGAGGGGGGGGGGGGGGGGTCGCGCGTGGGGATGCTTAGGACGGAGTCCCCGCCGCCGGGCTCAACCGCCGCTGGGGAAAATCGCAACTGGCGCGAATTCTGCTTCATACTGATACGAAAATCATTAACGAAAGAATGACTAGAATCTGGCGGGCGGTAACAAGCGCCTATCAGAATCCTAGTGGAAGATAGTGGGCAGGCGGCCCAGACAATTCCAGATTTGAATCGGTGTTAATTACATATGATGTTATTGTTTTCTTTATACCTAAAAGGACGCCACCGCCTCTTTTTTCAATGCGATCATGCCTGTATATGTTGTATGAATGTGCACCACGAATGATTTCGTTGTTTGTATTGTTAGGATTCAACCAAGTTTCTCTAAGAATGATGATGTGCGATTCACTATCGTCTAGGAAAGAAGAAAGCAGATCGCGTTTTGCCACTATAGGCTTCGGATGTTGGCATATGACAAAGATAGTGATTGATTGTTACGTGCACTCGACTCGTGGGTATCATTCGGACATTTACAATTGTTTAGCTATCTGTTGGACGGCACAACACTGTCTGTAGTGGTGTTATATATGTACGTCTCGGGTCCCATGTGCAGCTTGTCAAAATATAGTTTGAAAGGCTTGTTCAACGCCTTGGCAAATTCATAAAGCTTCTTCCTTGCCTGTCTCGTTGTGAGCGAGAAATCTTCGCCGATGGAAAACGAAGTTCCCTTCAGTTTACGTGCGCATGAAAGAATGTGCACTTTATCCTTGAAAAACATCATTTTTGCTATAATTGGCCTCCAGTTATCATCGTTATATTTCCCTAGTCTGTGAACGCGTTCGAATTGTGTTTCGATTCCTAGTTTATCTGAACAAAACTGAATTATTTTTTATTCAGAAGCAGCCCAATCCTCTTCAGGATCGCCTTCCAATCCAAAGAAAAGGAGGTTGCACCGTCGCAAACGATTTTCTGCATCATCGCACCTAGACGTAATGAGCGACAATTGTTCAGAGACGCAGCTATGCGCCTGTTCAGATGTGCTGGCTTCACCTGAACGTTGGTTGGCCAAAGATGTTTCCAGCGTCGCGACCCGTTCATTCAAAAGGGTGACTTCACTTTGTGAGGCCGCCTCCTTTACTGTCGCAATTTGTGTCTCACTTTCCGCAGTGTCGCGTGCCTCAAGCTCAGCCACCCTTTCACTCAAGTGCCTAATTGCGTTCTCTGCGGCTTCCCCCCTCTCTTTGGAACATTTCAATTCTTCAAGCAATGAAGCTCGACCTTCTTCCAGCTTTCGGGTTGTTTCGAGAAGGGATTGTGACGTTCCGTGAGTGAGCTACCAGGGCCCATATCTTCGGCGGAATCTTCTCTGTGCTCAACCGTCCTACTCCCTTCCCCCCGCGGCGGCAAAGCCACTGAAGGGGTACGGTCCGCGTTCGGCGGCGCCGCGTTGACGGAGCCCCCAGCGGCGGCAAGCCACTGAAGGGGTACAATGGTACAAAGGCGCCGGCGGGAGGGAAAGCCAGCCCAATTAGGCTGCCTGGCCGTACAAGGACACAGGAGAGGCTGACAACCCGACAAGAGAAGAAAGCTGCCGGCGGGAGACAAACGACATTCCAACGAGGGAGGTCGGGGGTGCCGCGGCGCCGCCGTGGAAAGGAGGAAGAAAGAAACAATCCAGCCTGGGAGACAGGAGATCGGGCGTGGCCGGCGGAGCAGATATAGCTGGAGAGTGCGGACGAAAGGCACGCTGAGGACGACATCGTTCACGAAAAAGGGTCCTTGAGCGCCGAAGCCGGACGGCGCGCGGTTTCTGCCAGCCACCGACAGATCGCAACTCCGGAGCCCCTCCATCGCCCCCTGACGGCGTCGCCATGTAAGCTCGGACACCCCAGCCTCTGATGTACCATGTATAATTATTGATTACATAATTTTTGTGTAAACTGAGCCATACGGTGTCTTCTTGCCTCTCCGTCCCGTGTGGACCTGCGCATTATGTGGGGTCGTCACACTGGTGTCAGAAGTGGGGTCTCAAAAGCAAATGTCCTCTGAATGCTGCGACATTCATGACTTCAAAATTGTAATGAAAGGGGAATCACGGGACTGATTGTGGGACTTTGACCCCCATTTGAGAGGCTTGAGGCACCGGAGGGCTGGAGCGGAAAAAAATGTCTGTAACTGACGGAGCTCCCACTCCACAGCCGTCGCTCGGAGCAAGCATGCTGGCATTAGGAAGCGTCATTCCGACGTTTACGGGGGATAAGACAGGGGTTCCAATTTGCGATTTCTTTTCCATGCTAGAAGAGATTGGGAAAATGGGGGGATGGTCCGATGCTCAAATGCTGGGAATGGCGAGGTGTAAGATGGCAGGAGCTGCTCATGATTTTGCTTGGCGAGACGAAAAAGTAAAATCCACAAAATCATTTGCGGAATTTAAGAAGCTCGCGTTCGAGCATTTCGACACTGAACCACGTCATGTGCGGGTACAGAGGTTCCGTGACGCCGGACAGATGGTAGGGGAGGACGTGCGAACGTTTGCGTCGCGGCTTCAGCGCCTAGCGCGCGATACGCTGAGTAGGGAGGAGGAAGGAGACCAGCTAAAGAAGAAATACGCGGAGGATCTACTTAAAGAGGAAATGACCGCTTTGTTTGTGGCTGGTCTGCAAGACCCCGTGCGCCGGTTCGTGCTCTCGCGCAAGCCGAGCAATTTCGACCAAGCCGTGGCGGCCGCATTGGATGAGGAACGAAATGAGGCGCTAACGGCGGCCGCAGCGAGAGTTCGCGTCATAGAGAGAGCGGTGCCCAACCCTGAGGTTGCTGTCTTGACAGAGCGGTTAGATCGCTTAGAGCAGCTGCTATCTCAGCAGGTGGAACGCCAGGTTGAAGCGGGCACTCAACGGCGCCCATTCGCTGGAAACCGGAGACCGCCACAAAGCTACAGGCGCGGTGTGCGAGATTTTGAAGAAATCGTGTGCTTCGCGTGCCAGGGTCGCGGACACATCGCAAGGTTCTGCCCAAACGTGCGCCGTGGGGAGCCACAAAGAGAAGCAGGCGAGACACGCCCTAAGCAAGCCTACAGCGAGGCTCCAGATACAGGGACAAAAAACTAGGTTGTCCTCCCCATCCTGATGAGTGTGGGAAGGGAGCAGTGGGTAATGAGGTGGTGGTGGTTTGTGTGGCCGACGAGGCATGCCCTGTTGTGCGTTGCAAGTTAAACGGTTGTTGCATGGAATTGTTGATAGACACGGGGTCAAAGGTGACCTTGCTTAAGGAAAGCAGCTTGAACACGCTTCGAAGGAAAGGGGATCGCGAGGTGTTGGAAGCGTCTGGTGGTATGACAACCAAATTTGTAGGCATAACGGGGGATCCTCTTGGCATAAGTGGGCTCTACCGGTTACACTTCACTCTCGGCGGAATTGCATTGGAGCACCCCTGCTACGTATGCCCGGACTCGGTGTCTCTGCCAAACGGAGTGTCAGGTATATTAGGGCAGGATTTTTTGAGAAAAGGGAAGGTAGTAGTCTCATTCTCTGAAGAAGAAGTTAATGCGGGGGGCTCAAAAGTTTCGTTTTTGAACAGGAGCAGGGCTGAGGTTCGCAGTACCGATATTGACACCCGTCAAACAGTGGGATCATTAGAGAAGGTATATTCGCGGGTTGCCGTGAAGCTGGTCGATGAGGATGTCGTCCTTCCGTGGTCGGAGCACATTTTGTACGCTTATGTGCCTGCAGATGTAGAGAGCGGCGCCGTGGGAGTGCTTGAACCGGTCGAATCTCTTAGTAATGGACTGAAGGCAGCCGCGTGCCTCGTGACTGTTAATGACGCCCACAGAGTGCCCCTACGGGTGGTTAACTGTAGCCAGCAGCCACTGAGCCTTCCCAAGAACAAAACATTGGCTTTCTTCACATCTGCGATAGAGAAACGTGAGCCCACCGATACGGTACTCGCAACTGTGGAGCATGCTAGTCCTTCGGCTCCTCCAAATGCGTTGTTCGATCTTTCCCACGTAAAATCCAGGGAGAGGGAGGCTCTGGCTGGTTTGCTGAACGACTACTCAGAGGTATTCGCCGCGTCCAACCTGGATTTGGGCTGCTGTGGCGTTATAAAGCACAGGATAGAAACCGGCACTTCATCGCCCGTTTACCAACGTGCGTACAGGATTCCTTACTCCCAACGTGAGGAGATGGAGCGGCAGGTGCAGGACCTTATTGATCGCGGCATTGTCGAACACTCAAAGTCACCATGGGGAGCACCGGCACTATTGGTGGAAAAGCCAGATGGCTCGTATCGATTGGTGGTGGACTACCGCAAACTAAATGCCGTAACTCGCATCGATCCATACCCCATTCCCAATATACAGGAGACGCTTTCTCAGCTGGGCTCTGCCAGGTACTTCACGGTAGTGGACATGGCGGCGGGATTCTGGCAGATAGCAATGGATCCGGCAGATGCTGAGAAAACGGCATTCAACACGCCCTCAGGGCACTATGAATGGAAAAGAATGCCGATGGGTCTGGTCAACAGCCCTGCTGTCTGGCAGAGAACCGCTGATGTTATCCTGGCGGGTCTTCTGGGCAAGCTGTGCTTCGTGTATATGGATGACATAATCATATACAGTGACAGTTTTGAGAAACACTTGCGCGATATTGAGCAGGTTTTGGTGCGACTAAGAGGAGCTGGTCTCAAGCTGAAGCCTTCTAAGTGCCAATTCCTCAAAAACGAGGTGAAATACCTCGGGCACGTTGTTTCAGCTGACGGCGTGCGACCGGACCCTGAGAAACTAAGGTGTGTCTCGGATTTTCCATCCCCGACTAGTGTCCGCCAGGTCCGGCAGTTTCTCGGCCTGATCGGTTACTACCGAAGGCACATAGAGGAGTTCGCCAAGCTCGCTAAGCCGCTCACCGCCTTAACAGCCAAAAATGTCGCCTTTTGCTGGTGCAAAAACGCGGAGGATGCTTTTGGGGCCCTGAAGAGGAAGCTAATGAGTGCACCGCTGTTGCGCCACCCGGATTTTAATTTGCCCTTCGTTTTGGCCACAGATGCGTCAAAGTTCGCAGTTGGTGCTGTGTTATCTCAGGTTATCGAGGGCAAAGAACATCCCGTGGCTTTTGCTAGCCGACAGCTGAGCCCCACAGAGCAGAAGTACGGAGCTACAGAAAGGGAGTGCCTCGCCGTTGTCTGGGCAGTAAAGCACTTCAGATGCTACCTTTACGGCCGCCAATTCAAGCTAGTCACAGACTGCCATCCTCTGAAATGGGTGATGAGTGTCAGGGACCCTAGCTCGCGACTCGCTAGATGGAATCTACAGCTGCAGGAATACTGCTTTGAGGTGGAGCACAAGTCAGGAAAGACACATCCGAATGCTGATGCGCTCAGCCGTACAGCTGCCGTGTCAGCTATAGATGAGTTTGCCCCCGTAGTCGACCCCGCCGAATTACGCACAGAGCAGTGCAAAGATCCTGACCTGAAGCGAATAATCGAAAGCTTAGAGGGCGCACCATCTCACCCCGAACAGCTAGGTTATTTCATTGGCAAAGACGGCACCCTGTGTCGGCGCACGAGGCCAACCAGGAAAGGGAGACCAGAGAAAACCGCTTGGGAGAGAGTCGTCATACCTCGGTCGTGGACAGAAAGGGTTCTTCGCGCGTTCCACGATGCGCCGTGCGCCGGTCATTTTGGCGTAGCGAAGACACGCAGGCGCGTCGAGCGTTTGTACTTTTGGAGTGGCATGCGACAGGATGTTAGAGACTACTGTGCGAAGTGTCATTCCTGTCTCGAAAGAAAAACACCCAAGGGACGCAGGCCAGCACCAATTCAGCCGTTCCCTGAGGTTTCGGCTCCTTTCGAGCGGACAGGTATGGATATAATGGGCCCATTGCCCACGACCACTTCTGGAAACAGGTACATTTTAGTATTTGTCGATCACCTTTCAAAATACGCGGAAGCGGTAGCACTCCCAGATCAGAAAGCAGACACAGTTGCAAGAGCATTTGTCGAACAGATCGTGCTCCGACATGGATCTCCGAGGCAACTCTTGACAGATCGGGGAACGAACTTCGTGTCGCAGCTAATGAGGAGAGTTTGCGAGCTGCTTAAGATCACTATGAAGCAGACAACACCGTACCATCCGGCTTGCAACGGCGCGGTGGAGCGACTGAACCAAACCGTGGCCGGGTTCCTGTCGCGTTTTGTTTCGCGCGACCAGCGGGACTGGGACTTGTGGCTCCCGTATGCAATGTTTGCCTACAATTCCGCAGCACACGAGAGCACGGGCGAATCGCCATTCTTTCTTCTCTACGGCCGAGACCCGGACCAGCCTAGCGAAGTGCCAGAGGGCCCCCGTCGTGTCCCATACGCTTCACTGGACGACTATAAGGTTGAGCTAGAATCGCGCTTGCAAGTGGCGAGGGACATCGCAAAGGAGGCCTTAAAGGGGTAGAGACATCAAATTCCAAGGTTGTACAAAAGACTGCCATACGTTTCCTTTGTATGTGAGGACCATAAGAGCGAAGTATTAAATTTAAGGGAGGTCTAGAACATATTTTAATTTCATTTTAAAGTTTGTGAAAATGCTCACTCTTGAAGTCTGAGCCATCGCTAGTGCATCAATGTGACGTAGGAACAGAGAAGAAAACACAAGCAAGTATTTCCTACGTCACTGCACAGTTTTCTGACGTACGGGACCAAGTTTTGCGGTTTCGCGGCCTAGCAACCTTGGTTACGAGTGCTCACGAGTCTTTTTTTTTTTTTTTTTCTGCACGCTCGCGAGTGCGATGGTGCTTTACGCCCGGCGTTGCCGCAGGCGATGTCGTTGCCGAAAGATCCACTTTTGCAGAGGCATATTGCCCGTGCTCTAATGTAGGAAGCATTCTCTAGTATCATGGATGTTATGTATTTTCTTGTGCGAACGTGAAGTACGCCGAGCATGCCGGCCGGCCGGCCAGCCTGGATCCCGTCTGCCGGCGTCATAAAAAGGAGCTAAAGTGTGTTCTTGACGTAAATAATAAACCCTGGGATAAGAAATGTGAAAAATGTGTCATTTCTGAGGATCGCTGACGAATACTGAGATGCTGGCAAAGGTAACGACTGTGATACGAGCAAACTTTTTGCCACAACCGCCTCGCAGCTGCCGCTGGCCCGACGTTGCGGTCCGGCTCGCCTGGCGCCCGCTCGCTTCGCTGCTGAAGACGTCGTGGAGATTTACCATACTATTATTTTATTGTGAGATGATGCTGTTGACAGTAAAGCGATGTGTAGAGTAGGCCTTTTATTATAGCGCAGGCGACTTCCGAAGCGCCGGCCGCTGCGACTTCGATGCGGAAGAGGCTATAGGCCTAGCGACGACCACGGCAGCAGAAGAGCTCGTCGCCCGGAGCGCCCGCGAGCGATGCCGTTGCCGAAAGCTCGAAACATAAGCAGGCATGCTTTGTCGCTGCTCGAGCAGTCTTTCTGAGGTACTGCTATACGGCGGCGAAGTGCGACACCGGTTGCGGGCGGAGCTTGGGTAGAGCGGCGCAGCGATGCTCACCGCTCCGTGTCCCTGCTTGCAGTGGGGCGGCAGTTCGCAAGCGACGATCAGTGCGGCGCGTCGGCCAAGTGGCCATACGGCTTGATGAATGTTGCTGCGCGTGCATTATTTGTCTAAATAATGATTGCACTTCGCGCTCTGAGCTCGCTACTTGTCTTTGGTCGGCGAATGTTTTCGCTCGGCCACCGATATGCCCAAGGCACGTCGGCCAACGGGTCTCGTTTTGGTCGGCGGCGTTGTAGGACGACGCTTGGTCGTTGGGGCGTCGTCGTCGGTGCAGTGTGACTGGCTAGTCGGGGAACGACCAGGTTGTCCGACGCGACCGTCGGCGTCGCTGTCGCGTCGACCTCGGGGTCCCGTCGGCCTAGTGTGAACGCGCCTGAACTGCGCGCTGGTCCCAGGCTGCCCTAGTCGTCGCTAGGCATAGGTGGTCTCGCTTCCGCAGTTGACGGCGCTTTGGAAGTCGACTGTGCTATAATAAAAGGCCTACTCTTCACATCGGTTTAGTGCGAACTCGTCCCATAATAGAAGATAAGTTCGATTTCCACGACGCCTTCATCAACGGAGCTAGCAGACGAGCAGCGCGCACGAAGAAGCAGCGTCGAGCTGTCGGGATGGGACAACGTCGGCGTGAGGTCGGCGCTGTTGTCGGCAGAGTGTGACACACGGGTCGGCCGACGGCTGCTATCTCGTCAGGCGACGACCGGTGCTCGGTCGGCGTCTGCGCAGTGTGACAGACGCGCCGACGGCACGAAAATCGCTGCCGCCGACCATCGCCAGACTGAAATCGACCGATCGTCGGCGTAGTGTGAACGCGCCTTTACCATTTGACGTTGCCTACACGCTCGGCGTTCGCTGGCACAATCTGAGCTGTGTCGGGCCTGACGCCTGCCTCCTCTTCGGAATCGCTGGCCAGCGCATCAAAACGAAGTGGTTGTCGGGGTTCGAACCGCGGCGTCTTCTTCCTCGTCTGCGTCATCCCGCGATTCCTCATAATCGGTGTCTTCGCCGAAATAAAACTCTTCCTCTTCTTTCCGACTCGGAGCTGTACGACTTGCACTCCGCCCGGCTCTCCGTGTTTACGCGCACCACGTGGTGTCAAGCAGACGACATGCCTACCCGACGTCACGGCTTTCCGGACCCACGTGACAACGCATTGTCTGGTTTTTGACGTCATGAAAGAGCCTGGCAAAACCTGGCAACTACGAACCGAAACCGAAACTGCTGGGTACAAATAATACGATTATTAATTATATAATGCGAGTTCATGCTTCTAAGATGGTGTTCCATGCTCACTGAATCGCTACGCATTATTTACAACCCAGAGATACAACACAAAAATTTGGTGTCTCTACCCCTTTAAAGAAAGCGGCGAAACGCAGGAAGGAGGTGCACGATCGCGGTGCTAGAGACGCGCCGTTTGATGTGGGGGACAGCGTGTACATCGAAAACTGCCAAAGACAGATTGGGTTGGCTCGTAAGTTCCAGACGAGGTGGAGAGGACCGTGCGAGGTTGTCGAGAAGCTTTCTCCGGTAAACTTCAGGGTCCGAGACGTGAACCGCCGCTTGATAAGGATACACGCAAATCGCCTCAAGTCGGCACCGGTACAGTATTCACGAAATGAGGAGGGGGAAAGCGCAGATTTTGATGGGGACCGAAGTGAAGCGGAGCGCGCAGATTGTTCGCAAGAAACGCCCTCTCCTGCATTTGTTCGGCAAGCGCCAGAGGTTACGGCAGGAATGCCACCGGATTTACTTCATGCATTGCTGGAGGAAGGAGCGCGCGAGGTTGCCGCGCAGATAACGCCAAGAGAGACTCCTGCCACGAGCCCTCGCGAGTCTCAAAGCAGACAAGGGGTCACAGAATTACTTGGTACGACTCATGAACGCCGATATCCGCTTCGAAATCGGAAAGCTAAGTCGGACTAATGGCGTAAACAGAGCGGAGTTGGGGACTGGTTAAGACTGTGTAATGCTGCAGCTCATAACATTGCTATGTGCTTATGTGTTAAAATATCGGAGTTGCTAGTTAAGCCTTTCTGTCATTAAGTAACACTTTTACAGGATGCAGAACATGCCCGACTTCCTTTCGTTATCTTTGTTTTGTCTGTGCCGTGATTGTGCTGGAAGTGGGAGCTCCTTTGTAACTGTGGTAAATTTATTTCGTCCAGTTTGGACTAGCAAGGAGAGGCTTGGGTGCTGAGTTTCATGTTTGTCTGTGAAAGAAGATCAGTGCTGCCCCTGGAGACGCCAGTTATGACAGCTGCGGCATAGGGTGCAGTGCAGTGGTGTTGTGTGCAGCGAAAAGTGTTTTGTCGGACGGAATGTGCGAGGCGATTCAGAAAAAGAAGGGGAGCTGCCTGGACTCAAATGTTCGGAGAACATTCTTCTGGAGGGTGAGCGAGTGTGACGTTCCGTGAGTGAGCTACCAGGGCCCATATCTTCGGCGGAATCTTCTCTGTGCTCAACCGTCCTACTCCCTTCCCCCAGCGGCGGCAAAGCCACTGAAGGGGTACGGTCCGCGTTCGGCGGCGCCGCGTTGACGGAGCCCCCAGCGGCGGCAAGCCACTGAAGGGGTACAATGGTACAAAGGCGCCGGCGGGAGGGAAAGCCAGCCCAATTAGGCTGCCTGGCCGTACAAGGACACAGGAGAGGCTGACAACCCGACAAGAGAAGAAAGCTGCCGGCGGGAGACAAACGACATTCCAACGAGGGAGGTCGGGGGTGCCGCGGCGCCGCCGTGGAAAGGAGGAAGAAAGAAACAATCCAGCCTGGGAGACAGGAGATCGGGCGTGGCCGGCGGAGCAGATATAGCTGGAGAGTGCGGACGAAAGGCACGCTGAGGACGACATCGTTCACGAAAAAGGGTCCTTGAGCGCCGAAGCCGGACGGCGCGCGGTTTCTGCCAGCCACCGACGGATCGCAACTCCGGAGCCCCTCCATCGCCCCCATGACGGCGTCGCCACGTAAGCTCGGACACCCCAGCCTCTGATGTACCATGTATAATTATTGATTACATCATTTTTGTTTAAACTGAGCCATACGGTGTCTTCTTGCCTCTCCGTCCCGTGTGGACCTGCGCATTATGTGGGGTCGTCACAGGATGCATAACATTCATCCAGTTTTTGTACTCTTTCTAAGACGAGGGCAAATGCCTCAGGTTCAGCCTTCGTCATGGGACCGGGATTAGACTCAACGTTACCCGAAAGCGTCAGAAGTACCTCAGATAATGACACCCACAAACAACTTGGCAGACCACATAGTCGCTTTGACACATCAAGAAGCTCTGTTGGGCAAGACACCGCTAATAGGCAGTAATTGCTGCTTCTAATACAAGACGCAGACTTCAGTGCATCGTCGCTTGCGCGGTGTCATGCCCGAAGGGTGAGGCCCCCGATGCGCGCTTATATGCCGTGCTGATTGCTTCGGTTGTCGTAGACGAAGGTTGCCAGATAGAAGAGCCAGCTGAGACCAGATGTAGCGGTATGGAATCCAAGGTAGGACAAGGCAGGAACGGAACGTCCGAGCTGAGCTGGCAGGAACCGAGAATCCCGGCGCATACGGCCCATGTGGCAACAGCCTGGAAAACGAGCGGTGGTGAGTGCATCGTCGCTTGCGCGGTGTCATGCCCGAAGGGTGAGGCCCCCGATGCGCGCTTATATACCGTGCTGATTGCTTCGGTTGTCGTAGACGAAGGTTGCCAGATAGAAGAACCAGCTGAGACCAGATGTAGCGGTATGGAATCCAAGGTAGGACATGGCAGGAACGGAACGTCCGAGCTGAGCTGGCAGGAACCGAGAATCCCGGCGCATACGGCCCATGTGGCAACAGCCTGGAAAACGAGCGGTGGTGAGTGCATCGTCGCTTGCGCGGTGTCATGCCCGAAGAGTGAGGCCCCCGATGCGCGCTTATATGCCGTGCTGATTGCTTCGGTTGTCGTAGACGAAGGTTGCCAGATAGAAGAGCCAGCTGAGACCAGATGTAGCGGTATGGAATCCAAGGTAGGACATGGCAGGAACGGAACGTCCGAGCTGAGCTGGCAGGAACCGAGAATCCCGGCGCATACGGCCCATGTGGCAACAGCCTGGAAAACGAGTGGTGGTGAGTGCATCGTCGCTTGCGCGGTGTCATGCCCGAAGGGTGAGGCCCCCGATGCGCGCTTATATGCCGTGCTGATTGCTTCGGTTGTCGTAGACGAAGGTTGCCAGATAGAAGAGCCAGCTGAGACCAGATGTAGCGGTATGGAATCCAAGGTAGGACATGGCAGGAACGGAACGTCCGAGCTGAGCTGGCAGGAACCGAGAATCCCGGCGCATACGGCCCATGTGGCAACAGCCTGGAAAACGAGCGGTGGTGAGTGCATCGTCGCTTGCGCGGTGTCATGCCCGAAGGGTGAGGCCCCCGATGCGCGCTTATATACTGTGCTGATTGCTTCGGTTGTCGTAGACGAAGGTTGCCAGATAGAAGAGCCAGCTGAGACCAGATGTAGCGGTATGGAATCCAAGGTAGGACATGGCAGGAACGGAACGTCCGAGCTGAACTGGTAGGAACCGAGAATCCCGGCGCATACGGCCCATGTGGCAACAGCCTGGAAAACGAGCGGTGGTGAGTGCATCGTCGCTTGCGCGGTGTCATCTCACACTCCCTGCTTTGTCACACTAGCAGGGTCACGAGAATCGGCCGACGCAATTGGCTGGAATGGGGTTCTTTGATGGGGAAAAGCCGCTGTGTTCTTGAGTCTGTCCCCTTGCCCTTTGTGCCAATCAGGCCGGTCAGTAAACAAGGGTTGTTTCCGCCCGCTCCGAAAAATGAAGCTTCTGCCGCTGATTTCTCCCCTGCTGTCTAATCTTGCAATTGATAGGGGCGGCTCGTGGGGTTGTTCTCTATTTGAGCACGAAAAAGCAGGAGCATATTTCCTATAAACCTGTTAGATTTGTCACCATGGTCTTGGGGACTAATCTACATATAATGTTCAGTACTGCTTAGAAGGAAACAGTGCAAACGCAGGACAAAGACAGGAACGTCTGCCAGGTACACCAGAGCCACTGACCTGCAGTTGTAAGCCAGCGCCTGTGTTGTACGTTCCTCTCTTTGTCCTGTGTTCACGCTGTTCCTTTTAAGGAATGTTAAACCAACTAGCCCGCAACAACACCCTCGTGACTGTTTAGCGCATTGGAATCAGTGCGAAAGCAAGGATTTGTGCTAAGTAGAAGACGACGAAGTGCGAACAGAGCCGCGGTACGGAGAGCTCGCGCTAGGCTTGCTGCGAACAGGCAAGGAAACAGACAACGGACTATTTAGCTCGGGTTGCTGCTACCGGTCGGATTAGTGCTTATGCACTAATAGCCCTAACTGCTGACTTCAGGACAGTATTCGACCACTGCTAAGCCAAAAGATGCAACTGCTTATCACCGAGGGGTATGGTGAAACCGCACTCTTCTCTGATGGACACACAGACAAATAAGAACGAACTGGAAAAAAAGTATATACGAGCTACAGCGTATAATTTATTGCTACATTATTACATGGCGATATCCCTAGTACACACCCCTGCAGAAGGCGACGCAGAAAGAAGCGAAACGACTCAGTAAAGAGATTCTCCGTCTCCTGCTCCGGCATGCACTGATCATACTGCGCGCTAAAAAAATTTGATTTGCTTGGCTTATCGGGTTTAACGACTCAAAGTGACTCAGGCTATGAGGGAGGTCGTAGTGAAGGGCTCGTGATAATTTCGACCACATGGGGTTCTTTAACGCGCACTGACATCGCACAGTACACGGGCCTCTAGAATTTCTCCTCCATCGAAATGAGTCCCCTGCGGCCGGGACAGAACCCGCGTATTTCGGGTCCGCAGCATAGAGCCGTGACCACTGAGCCACCACGGTGGCTGTGGACAACAAAATGGCGAAAACCGTGCTCAAACAGGAATGTTATCTGTTTGTCTAGCATATAAGCATTCTTAGTCATAAAAGAAAACGTTTTAATCACTCTGCACAAGAAAAAAAAGGACTTTGGTAGGAAGTTGTTTTCACTTACCGTGGAGGTGTGGCAAATGGGAAGAAGTGCGACGCGTCGTCTTCCAGAGTAGCGATGCTTCGATGCCACGGCGCGTTCGAATCACGACGGGCGGCACTGACCACCGGACGACGTCCGCGCAGAACTGCTGACAAGAAGTGGTTGCGTGCGGAGAGAGAGAGACGTCCGAAGGTCCGAAGACCAACACCAAGGGGAAGGAGTTGGGAAAGTTCTCGGTGGAGAGAAGGAAGCCCCACGTGCAAAGCCGCCTCTGTATCAGAATGGCTTTTTGACAAGGGTCATGACCGCCGGTTGAGCGAGCCCCTGCTTTCCGACACTTCTAGGAAAAAGAAAAAAGGAAGAGAGAAAGCCATCCTCATCGCACAATGCCTTTCTCTCTGCCAAGGTTCGGCTGGCGCTTGTCACATGGGCGAAAATTTGCGCGCCGGTCGGCACTTGCAAACCGCCAGTCCACTGCAAACGTGGACACATGGTCCAGAGGGTGTGGACACGGTGCGGCAAGCATCGATGCGGCGCTAAAAAATCACCCCCCTGTTCCTCCTTGCTTCAGGGCAGGGGGGGGGGGGGGGGGGGTGCCGCGGGTGTTCTGTTGCAAGGCGCTTTCGGGTGCCAAGTCCGCTTCCCTGCTGACACGGCATCTCGAGCTCCGCCCACAGCCAGTGCCACACTTGCCCACCATGCAGTAGTGCTTGAGCGCTACTTGGCTTGGTGTGCTTGAAGTTGGCAACAGAAAATAAAAAACAGCATTAGAAAAAACGTATTGCCAAGCATGGAATCGACAAGCCACAGTACAGAATGGCAAAGGATTCAACTCTTTTATGGCCTAAACGAGAGGAGGCCATAACAATCTTGGACGGCGGCCGGCGTCCACGCTTGCAGGCCGGCCCCTAGATGCTCGCCCGTATATGTCAGGTAGATTTCGCCTCCATCGAAACTCGACCGCCGCGGCCGGGATCGAACCCGCGTCTTTCGGGTCAGCAGGTGAGCGCCATAACCACTGAACCGCTGCGGCGGCCTTCGAGAAGTTTGTGGTATTCAGCTTCATCTGGGGCAGTCAATGTTTCCTAAATTCGCCTACATATGAGTATATTTGGTACCAATAATCACTGTCTGAATTTACGCATAGTTTGTGATACTGCTGGTTTTCCTCCAATTAGTGTCTCATATGAGAGAAGCCAACAGCCAGAGAAACTAAGAAACACAGGGGACTTTTTTACATTTATTTATTTTGTGGTGTTGATCAATGGAGAATATTACTGAATATATTACAGCTTAAAGATAATTTATTAGAAAATCAGAAGAAAAAACAACCACATGCCGCCGGTAGGAACCGGAGAGCTAGAAACAGCAGCTGCGCGGCGGTTCCGCCTCGACCGGGCGTAACAGACGAGGTTCTAGTTTTTCCGGCAAGCCAGATGACAAGCCTTAGAGCCAGATGGAATTTTGGATTCACTGGAAAGATAACATACGTAATAATTCAGACATTGCGTCAAATGCATAAGCTTGTTCGCTTGGTACAAACGGACACCAAAAGCCAGAGGGCCAACAAAGGAAGGATCTGAAGCAGTTGTGGGTGCGCCTTGCGGCAAAACATGCCTGTGTGAATATTTTGGCAGGGCTGGGTGCAGCTTCTATATATATATATATTTTTATGGGGATCACCGCTTGCAGCCCTTCCATGCTCTCAGCCCCTTAGTGAAAAAGAGACGGGGGACGCTACTCTAACGATGGACTATCTGAATGCCAGAAACACTGAGAAAGCCAAATTCCTCCTGCTCCATCCACGAAAACCCGCCTGCACTTTTTTCAAGTATACTTGCTGTTGTTTTCAGTAGCAGTCAGCCTTCCTCACAAAAACATAGGGCTCAAAATAGAGGAGATCCAAGGCGGGAAGGGCTACATAAATGAGGGGCGAGTCTAGCTGATGAAGATTTATGTCTAACAATTGTCGCAAAGGAAGATTTAATGCACTTAGAGTTCACAGGAAATGAAGCTGGTCCTAACTTTTCCTTCTTCCTCTAGCCATTCATTGAGTAAGAGCGGAAACGCGAATGCCTTTCCTTTCCCTTTCTTTATTCCTCCCTTTTTCATTTTTATGTCACGGGGAGTAGGCTTAACTATGTCAACGTCCATGGCTATGGGACGTCCGTTTCCGAAACGGGCAAAATATGACTCCGTCCATGACTATCGTGACGTCTGTTTCCGAGACGGGCAAACTATGTCGACGTTCATGGATATCATGACGTCCGAAAGACCTTCGCGGAACTCGAACCGACGACCTTCACGGGACTCGAACCCACGATATTGCGGGATTCGACGCCATGACCTTCAATGACTCGAACTCAAGACCTTTTTGATATCCCTATCATCATCATCATCACTATACCCACTATCAGTATCACTGTCATCGTCACTACTACTATCTATCTCTAGCACTGATCCCTATCGGTAGCTATAATTATCACTATCAGTAGCCATCACTGTCACTACCATAACTATCTCTACCCTCTGTCACTGTCGGCAGCTATCAAATCATCCTTACAACTACCACTATCTATCTTTAGCAATGTCATTAATAATAGATATCGTTATCACTATGTATTACTATTTTTTCCTATTTACTATCCTTACATATATATGTAGCATATCAACTGCTGCTTGATCAACTTTTACATGGTATTCTATCACCATACAACTTGTGATTGACAGTTCTTGCGGACAGCCTCTGTCTACAACTTCCGTCCACGTCACCCATGCGCCAAGAAAGGGTTTCGCCTTAGGCTTTCCCTCTCAATCTTGTAGGGGGAAATTGCGTTGATGATGATTATTGAAGGATGCTTGACGTCTTGCATATTCGATATTGCTCAATCACGTTGCTAGAGGACACTTCTGGAGAGGTTAACTTTTTGTTAAAATTAATAAAACAGAGAAATATACAAGCTAATAGAAAACTTATTTACATTTGGCTGACTCGTAGTTTTACGTGACTAAACCAGCCCTCGGTCCTGCCGAAACAGCTGGTTCTGAACCCAATGTCCGCACCCTCGGTGGGGACGGTAACAAGTCAGGTAACTCTACAAACATCCCCCCAATAAATCTTTGGGGAAAGGAAAACATCATAAATCAACAAGCGGGAACGGACAACACAGCCGATCAATGATTGTGGAAAGAGGATAGCTCATCTCGAGGAACACTGCACAAATATGTACACTTTCCACCATCACGATTTTGGAGGATTCTACATTCCTCCCGTGAGCTTCGCTAACATTCTCGCTTTCTCAAGGTGCAGGTTATATCAGCCTCCGGTTGACCCTGGCTCGAGGACAGTCTCCTCAAGGCCAATCTGTTCAATACTGTCACTTACAAACTGTCATCAAGCCTGCTGCAATGTCCTGTTGATCGCGCCTCAAGCTGTCACGCTCGTCGCCATAGACATGGGACAAAAACCACCCGACGCGGATCCGCCTCGCCGCAAGGACGTGCACAACGGGATGAGCACTGACGTATGCGTTGCTGGATGGGGTTTGACCTCTCCCGTTTTTTTCGGAATCCTCCGCTTTCCGGCGCCCCCTTATCCCGCTGGGTAGCGAGTGTGACTCACCGCTGCAGTTTTGCAGAGGGCAGAAGAAAAAAAACGCGATGGGCATTCCATTTCGCGAACCCGGACAATACACAGCACCGCGAACTTCACTCCCTTTCATTTCATGGTGGTTTTCATGTCATATCATTAATATTTTTTTTTCTTTCACAAAACTTGCTTGGTACAGGAGTGTATGGTACCGAATTGTAGGGGAGGAAATTCTCTTCGCATTGTTATTAGTCACAGTCAACATGTTTATTGAGTAAGAGATGAAAAAAAAATTATCAGAAAGAAAATTGTAGTTACAAAGAAAAAACACAAAAACATCAAAGTTTCGTCACAAAAATAAAACATAAAAAAAATTTCAAAATATACATTTTTTACAACAGGGATCGATGCAACATTGCAGCAAATTTTAGTTTGCTGCGAACAGTATTAGCTGGGCTAGGAAAGGAAACAGTAGTCCTAGTGACTATCGTGCCACCGCGCGAAACAGTTCCTTGTTGCCGTGAAGCAGAGGTTGACCGCACATGTATCACAGAAAACATTTGTTTTTTGTTCCACATTTTTTTCTTCGTAGCACAATTTGCAGTTCCGGTACTTTGCATTTTCTGCGGCTTGTGCTGCAGCCCCTGAGGTGAATCACGAGGAGGAAACAGAGGGCGAACATTGGGGTCCTCAGGATGTGGCTCATCAAATCCGAGGAATTGCTCGATCAATTCAAGTCTGAACGCGAACTGATCAAATCTTGATGTCCTCGACAATTCTGGCGCTTCGGGATGCTCCTGGCGATGCGCGTCAAAAAGTATGAAGCTGTTGACGACCGCGCCGCCGAGCGCCGTGCGACACTGCGGCGCGCAACGCCGAGGTCGACCCCTGGCTGTCTTCGAAGCCGAAAACACGACTCTCTGCGCTGCCGGCGGCAAGTAATCCCGCCCGAAAGACGTTGACACCCTGCAGATAAGAGTTATTACCTTCAGAACACTCTGATCTTTTCCGATAAGCGCGCAGCAAAAGCGGAACATTTCGGGGGAGAAAGCGAAACTTACCGAGGCATGGCTGTTGACGTTCCGGGTCGGTCTGACGCAGTTTCGCTGTCGGTGCTGAAGTCTGAAGAGCCGAAGTCGTCTTCTGAATCCTCACTGCTGCTGTTCTCGTCCAAAAACGAACTCTCAGGAGCATCAATTTCTGTGGAAACGCGCGGTTTCGGCGCAGCAGCAGCGTGCGACGTCGACGCCATGGTGGAAACAAGGAGCGCCGGTCAGCTGACTCCGGAAGGGCTTCAAAAATCACCACTTGACGGAAAAAGTCAAACCAAAAGCGAAACTGAAAGAAGAGTTCCTTTATTTCACACTGGATGGCGCTAGTTGTCCAAGAACGCTTCAAAAAGCGGAAAAATACGAACTTGAAACCATCGATAGCGGGCTATCGATGGGAATAGGCGCGGACAGTAAAGAGTTAAAGACCCACTGCGGGTATTACATAAGGGGTGGGTACA
Organism: Amblyomma mixtum; assembly: GCF_055824585.1. NCBI lineage: Eukaryota > Metazoa > Arthropoda > Arachnida > Ixodida > Ixodidae > Amblyomma > Amblyomma mixtum. Next base: position 146,956,019 of record NC_143014.1, on the reverse strand, counting down.
AACAGTCAAATGAACAAGTGTTATGTTGAAAAATAGTTGGTAACAGCTTCGGCGAATGTGGATGGGCATGAGATGGTAGCGATGTCATTGGAGAGGTCGTTGAAGTCTACAGAAACACGGTGAAAAAAAGAAGCGGCACAGGTAACAGTACGGGCACGTGGGCGAAACACTTGGAAAGGATGACGAATGTGATGGGATATGCCGGCTGGTGGGGCAATGTAGGGAGCGCAGCGCAGCGAACTATGGAAAAATTTATGGTATAGGCAGAGGCTAGAAATACGACGACGAAGTGAAAGGGGCGGTAAACTGGATTCCGCTTTTAAAGATGTCACACTGATGTCGTACGAATAGGAGGAATGAATGAATCTGGCTGCTCTGTTTTGAGGTGACTCGAGCGCATTGATAAGGTAAACTTAATGAGGGTTCCAAACTGGCGATGCATAATCTAACTTTGGCCTGACAAGAGATTTTGCTTCGGAACGGCGACCGATGCTGTCGTCGCTGTCTTAGAGGCGCAAGTGAAGAAAGCCCAAGGAGGCTAAAACTGGAACGCACTCAAATTTGCCGCAAAACAAAGTACAGTCGCCAGGAATGTGGGTACTACGTGCGCACGCAGACTCTGCTGGCTGGAGAACGTCGTCTGGCACACCCACCCTGGTGAGGGTTCGTCGCAGCGCCGCAAGGCGGCGACTCTGCTCTATCTCACGGCCAATAGATGGGCTTCAGCGTTGCCCTTTCCTTACCCATGCCCTTACCCAAGCCATGCGAAAACGACATTAGGTATCGAATGAGTTCCCTGAACACATTCGCCTGCGACGTCCGAGCTAATGTGTTCCCTCGACACCAGAGACTTGGTGAGAATATACACCGAAAAACACGATTACAAAAACGTCACAAGCACTGTAATATTTCCGCGTCCCTACGATTGTGCTGTCGTTCATTTATTTATATAAAATGCCAAATAGAATTGGAAAAAAATAAAACTCACTCTCGCTACCAGCCTTGCGTGGTTAACATTCACAACATAACGACGCCCAGCTCGCCCGCTTCGGACCGAATACTGCGTCGCCGCTGCATTTTTCAACGCGATAGCTTGCTCTAAACGGTTGTATTCGCTTTTATTTTGTGCATTCTCATCCCTCCGTAACAATATAGGTTTGAAATATCAGTCGCTTTTGAGATAAATTTCAGAATTTCTTGATGCTAGGCTTAACTATGTACGGCGTACACTGTCGTCATAGCAACGACCCCGAGCGAAGTATTTCTCCAACTTTGCACTAGAATCTACATTTTCATTTCATACAATTGATTTACATTAAAAAAAAAACAAAGCCTTCGAATGCATTCATTACTGCCGTTAATAAAAGAGAAAAACGTTTTTTCGGCACTCAGTTCAGGAGGTTTGACTTGCTATCGTCTAGATGGCGCCACAGTATGTTATGCTTCTCGCGCGCTACGCTAGTCACACCCAACCACCGTGTTCCCTACTAAAACTGTTGTGAGGACGGGCGGCAGTGCGCGCAAGGTGCGCCCGTAGCATGCGCAAAGCTTTTGCGGACGCACAGCTAATACTGTCTAATTTCACCATAGAGAGCATTTCACAATATGACGTCCGCCATTTGCCTGCCGCCGCTGGCTGAGGTTTGGCTTGGCTTGGACTTGTGGTGGATAGCAGTGATCAACACGTTATTGAAATCAACGTTTTTAGATCCCTCGCACAGCGCGCCTATCTAAATACGTTGATTAAAATGAGGATGAAGATTTTAGAATCGGTTTCCATTAGCAAAGAAATACTTTTTGCAACGTATTGAAGCATACATCGAAATTTTTGTATGCTGTACTCACTGTACTCTCTTTCCATCGCAATCGCCATCATTTGCAAATGACATTAGTTTTTGCCGTGTAGCAGCGCTGTTGGGACTGGGAGTCCGAGCCAGGAAACGGTCGAGGCGACGGTGAGTCAAATGAACTTTATGTACAGTATGTACAAGGGCTTTTACATGATACAAGGGCCAAGAGCACCACGGGCTAGCACAAAGAAGAAGAGCGGCCCCGGCGGCGAGCGTGGCTCCGGCGCGATGGCTCTTCTGCTGCCCGTCTGCTGCTCGGGTTGTGTTGTTGTTGTTGTTGTTGTGACTGAGAGAAGGATGAAGAGGAAATTGCACGGGCCTGCTACTGGCTCTAGCCAAGCCACCACCGCTGCCACGTGCAGATAGAGGAGAGTTAAAAGATCAGAGGAAAGAGAAAAAGGAAAGACGCGCGTCGCAGCAACAACTGCGTCCGCCGGAGCGGACGCTGCTCAAAAAGAAGCGGAGCCGCGCTGAACCCGAGCAGCTCAAAAAGAAGCGGCTTCGGCCGCTTCTTTTTGAGCTGCTCGGGTTCAGCGCGGCTCCGTTTTTATAGCCGCTGGTAACGGTTACGGCAGCCAGCCGTTCAAATCCTCCAATCGCACCGACGGAGAGGAGGGGAGGAGGAAGGGTCCGTGTCGGCGCCGCGTGGCGGGATGAGTCACGCTGCACGCCGCGACATGTCCGAGAGAGTCTGGGCCTGCTTTGAGTGACGGCGGGCGCGCAGCGCTTGTTTCCAAAGAGGCCAGCCAGCGAAATGTGGGCTCCGGCACTACAGCGCGCAGAAAAAATGACATTAAGTCGAACAAATGTCATTCGATGAGAATGACATTAAATTTGCCGTGTGGCAGGGGTATAAGACCTAGCGTTAAGGTGGAGCACGTCGGCTACAGCGGACGAGCCTACCGCAGCGACGTCAGACTCTGTCCTGCCTTCGGTAAGCTGAACGAGTCTTTCTTCCAAAATCTTTGTTGGGCACAGATGTTAATAGTTTTTCTTCCTACCGCGTCACTCTAACAGACAAGCGATGTTTTTGGGCTTGGCAAACACGTAATAGAGGCTTTTAATACAGTGCGCACGCACTAGCGTATGCCTTTCGTTCTAAAAGCTTTCGCTTTAACGCCATACCGCCGGTTGATGGCGACTGTTGTCCTCGCAATACTAGTTGCGGAAATGAACCGTAAAAGCAATGGAGGTGCGCTGACGGCGCTGGAACACGACGCGTTATCTCAACTGCGGTCGCTCGTTGCGATTCTTCTTATGTGAGTTCATGCTTTATCGTCGTGAAACTTTTCTGCCAAATTTCGTACTCAGCACAAGTAACCGATAGTCGGCCCAGCGAGTTCTTTATACCATGGTCAACCAGCGCTCGTTACATGGAGGTCTCAAGTACACGCGCTTCAATGGGGGTGGCGTTGCGAATAGGTGAGGAGATGGTCCCTTGCACTTCGGGACAAGGACAGGCCATCCACTGCCCGGGTGACGAGAGCTCGGGCGTGCTCCAGTGGCGTGTTTCTGCCACAACGTTGCCTATGCCTACGCATGCAGCCCACATATCTGTCACTACCGCCACGCGGCTTCTGAGAGGTGTCCACTGTCCCAGGGGGGCCAGTTATGCTACTCTGCTTTCGAAGCCCCCGCTCTTCATCGGCTTCCCGTTTAGCGCGTTTACGCTCCCTATCGGTTGCTAAATCCCTCGGACGGTTGGTAATGTCGACCGGATGATCAGACATCTGCGAGCACCCACTCTCGAGGGCGTCTCCCTCGCGTCATACACGCCGCGCTCATCCTAAAACCCCGTTCCTAAGAATGTCCATCCTGAACACTGTAAGGGAAGACTTCACGTAAGACGTGTACTCTAGCCCTCTGCCAGAGACGTGTTCCAAGCGAACAGCCCCAAGCGATGACGATGGGAATTAACAGGCGAAAGAGAATGATGTCGCAGCCAGAGAGGCGACGACGACGAAGGTGAATAGAGTGCTCACACTGACTACCCGCGCGGGCAGAAGCAGCCAGCCTGGCCGCGATTAGTCCGATGCAGAGCGCCGAATGAATGGCTTGAGGCGGGAAGCGTGCACAATTTCAGTCTCGCGGTAACGGCGGTCCGGAGGAGGATCAACAGGAGTGACGCGGTAGTTCACTGGAGAAGTTTGGTTGAGCACCAAGTAGGGCCCAATGAAACGAGGCTGAAACTTGTAGCAGCGGTTTTTGCTGCGATGCAATTGCAAGCATATTTATTACAGGGGCTACTTACTCGCTAAGTTTGAATTGATAACTGAAATTTCTGCATGCATTTCAGCAGATGTCGTATGTGCATGGGAACAGCGTGCAGTGTATGTATCGCTATTCGATACTGGTTCGGTGTTCCTGCTTCACGCGCGCAGCCAGAACGCGCTCAGATTAAATGTTTGGAGGTGTAGTAACGGAGTGATCCGTTGGGCGTTTTAACCACTCGCCACCACACACATTCTTTTTCTACAACACAACAACCACCATTTATTACATGGAGGAGAAAAGGCGGCACACTAAATCACCGACCACGGCAAGTCCACAACACCACACGCACTCCCTGACAACCCCGTTTATGTCCCCACCGCGACCCTTGGGCATATAATCCCCTCCGAGGTCGTCGTGCGGGGAGGTTCGGCGCGTTCGGCGCCCACTGGTCTCAAGGTAAAGGGTTAATGCCCTGTGCGGCTACTAGCGTCCGTTCTAAATCCCCCCCCCCCCCCCCCCCCCCTCAGAATGCGTGGAGCGCATTCTACAATCTAGCAGTCCTCGTTTCATCCTCGTGCGCTCGGAAATTTTTGAGATGTGTAACCAACTAGCCCGCCAGTTCGTCCTGAGCAAATTTGTTAACTGCCGCACCGGCCTTCGGAGAACTCAGCCGCGCGACACTCATTTCTCGCAAGAAAGTACTTACGTTATTGTCCCTGCCGTTAAACACCTTCTCCACTCTCCCAAGTGTCCATAGCAGTCGGGGAAGGGGTTCTCTAAGTAACACCAGCTGCACATGCAAAATTCACATGCACCTGCAAAATGGTCCACGACATCTGGGTGGCGCAATGTATTCCACAGTTCGTTCAGTTCTTTTGCTGCTCGCTTGAAGGTCTGCGCGTTGTCCGAATAAATGACACGGTCTCGTCGGAGCACTTAGCGGCGGAGCACTGAACCGTTGACAAATGACACAAGCACGCACCACCGTTTTCACGAGATCTCTACCGCGCAGGACCCAGTACCTCTCACGCAGTTGCACTAGTGTGTCCCTTGCTCCGGCGTGCAGCATTTTTCGGTGCGCGTTGACCGACAGGAGAGTAATACCGATGGTCCTTCGGCAGGATGATGGGGTTCTTTTCGTAGGTTATCTAACCTTCGTCGTCGGACATCTTCGTTTGCAGCTAGCTTCCATGGTAGGCCAACTTCACACCTGTCATTGCATGTAGTGATGCTGTTCTCAAACCTTAGTTCTACTTCGGGTTTTCTGCCAGTGTGTCGTTTTCCTCAAATGTGTATCGCAGAAGGATCGCCTGGGCGCAACTCAGTACCGGAGAACACGAACTGCTCTTTCTTGCACCGCCCATCCGAACATCGTCTCTAACGCGGTCAGGCTGCCTTTTAGACGACGAATTTGGCCTGTCACCGCTCCCCAGTAATGGTCCGATCCGATCAGAATAATAATTGAGCGGTGCTCTAGCTCGTTCAGGTCATCGCCTAAACTGCAGCCAAGGCGGTCTAATTCTTGTATGATACTTTCGTCTGGGCTTGGGAGATCCTGTTGACAGATAGTCGGTGTTTCGAGAGCGTCAATCGCGTACCTTCTGTTATTCCGCCTGCTTCGCAAAGTCAGCTGAACCCTTCGAAAGGTGTGTTCTTGTTTACGGCCTCCAAACCAGGGTGTCGAACCGGAATTTTTTCGGGTTCGGTTCAGGTTCGGGTTCAGTTCCGGGTTCGGCTCCGGAGCGACATTCCGTTCCGGTTCGAACCGCTCCGGATCGCGTCGAACCGGTTCAAGGGGGTTCAAACGGGTTCAGACTATGAAAAATTCTGAACGTAGGTTTTTATTCAACCTTGTTTTGCTGTTTACTTTTCTTTGTGATATAAGCATATAAAACAGCACTGCAAGATTTGCTCAATGCGAAATGTTTTACTGTCCGCGGCAAAAAGATTTAAATTTACGCAAGAGCCGCGAAATCAAATGAACTCAAAATTGTATACACCGGCTATACTAGACTCTATCTGATGAGATACATAAAAATAAAAGCTGATGGATTTTTCATCTACAAAACCTTTCAGCTTCAGCAGTTTCGGAGTCCCCGTCAGGCGAGTAATAGGTCTCTCTTCAAGCTCGTGTGAATCGGGAATTTCTCCGGCGCAAAGTGCTTACGCGGGCGCCATCAGGACCGCTGCATGCGCCCACTATGAGCGGAAGTTGCCTTGTATTTGCAGGTGTATACAGCCAACATATCTTTCTGTCACCCTAAAAACGGTTTTCCATCCCCCCCCCCTCCTTTGGCACACCTGCAGCATGCATCTACCAAAAAATATTTTATTTGTATCACCTGCTCTACATCGCCTTTGTAACTCGCATTATATATGTCGACCACCTATAGCTCTGTTTC